>NC_057387.1:3690015-3998797 GCF_019320065.1 Cervus canadensis
TGTATAAGCTAGCTCTAGTTGGCTTCTGTCATTTGTCACCACAGCACATTAACACATCCATAGTGACTGACCCCTGAATCCATCTGTTTGGAGAAAGCGTCACTGGCACATCCTCCACATGATACAGAGGTCATGTATCTGTTTGTGTTAGGTATTGCTACACAGAATAGACAAACAAAATAACCTTTACTAAAATAAGACAGAACTTTATTTCTCGGATAAACTGTTTAGAGGCAGGCAATTTGGGGCTGATATGATAGTTCTTCAGTTATCAAAGAGTAGAATGCTTCATCTTTATTCTTTGTGACACTTGGCTCAAAAATCCTCCCACATGGTTGCCTCATGGTGCAATCTGGCTGCTGAAGCTCCAGGCTTCATGTTCAGGTTTGAGGTCAAAAGAGTGAGGAAAGACAGAAGGGCAGAAAGGAGCTCCCAAGCTCTTTCTCATTTCTGGTACGCGTAGAAATTCCTCTGAACAACTCCTATTGACATCTCATTGGCCAGAATCAAGTCTACTCTTACCTGGTAGAGAGTACTGAAAACGTCTTTTAGCTGGTCCATCACTAGCTCCAAAGATAGAGGGGATCCTTTAGAAAGAAGAAGGAGAAAATGGAAGGTGGGTAGAGAACGGTAGTCTCTGTAAGTCACATAGTATGTTTGTGTACATCTGAGTGAGGGAGGGAGTGAGTGAAGTCGCTCAGTTGGGTCCGACTCTTTGCGACCCCATGGACTGTAGCCCACCAGGCTCCTCCATCCCTGGGATTCTCCAGGCAAGAATACTGGAGTGGGTTGCCAGTTCCTTCTCCAGGGGATCTTCCCGACCCAGGGATCGAACCCAGGTCTCCCGCATTGCAGGCAGACGCTTTAACCTCTGGGCCACCAGGGAAGCCCTGTGTACATCTAAAGGCACACAAATCTGCTTGAGTTAGTGGAACTGATGGTCTATCAGAATTTTCCACAGCAAAAGTCGTTGAGGATGAAGAGGTGGAGAGACCATTGGATTAAGGCCACTCTCCCTCAGGAAGGGGATGAGGGAAGGCACAGAAATGAGGGGGTAAAATTTTGCTCTCTCTGTTCACAAAGCAGCAGTTATTTTAAAGGGGTTTAAATTTCCCATCAGCGTCATAAATTTCCTTTGAGATATTTACACAGAACCAATATCTCTCCTACTTCCTCCTGTAGAGATGTGGCGTATTGTTTTTCCCCAGGAAGCATGCAAAATGGGTTAGTTGGCAAACAGCTAAAGTCAGTTCTCTGGAGGCTCTTTTCGTTTTAGACAGATGCAGTGTCTCTATGAGACAATCTGCAGAGAAAATGCATCCTTTTCCAATTGAGCAAGACGTCCAAAGATCCGGGAGGGTCTCCAGAGCCCACCTGTAAGCTAACCAGAAGCACAAATGTAAAAAGAGGGAAGGAAATTTGGAAGAAGATTAGCAAAGAGTTGGAAAAGTGGGTCACACTCTCAAAAGTGAGTGCCATATTTTTTTTTAATGTCAGATCCTCACTTGCAAACTGCCAGTAATAAAAAGAAGATACCAGCTCACCTTGGGATGTGCAGATACTTCAGAATTTATGAGAAAGGACATCTGTGGAGCATGAAAAAATACATTAAAGGCAGGCAACAAAATTTGTTTTGGGAAGTTCTCTGGACTGGGGCTCTATCTGGCTCACAGTGAGAGTTTTCTGTGCTTTCTTTCAACCTCTTGAAACTTGTTCACCTCAACTCCACCTGTGCCATTTGTTCACTTTGCAAAATCATAGGCTTAGGAGACTAAGGCAGGCCGGGGCCTCTGCCTTCCTGGAGAAGAGAACTGTTTTCTAATTCAGCCAAGATGCCCTTTAGACACTAAGATGTTTTCTGGGGTATGCTGCGTCACCCATTAGGAACGTGTGGTTGATGTATGGAATTGCTTTTATTACCAGATTTAGGTCAAGGTGGACTTTCCCTTTTATCAACTTTTATCACAGCTCTTGCAGTGTGATTGTTTTCCAGAAGCTGTGGTGTTTGAACCTTATTTATGAAGGTAATGTAATGCCTAACTTCTCAGTATATTAGCTATTACTGTTAATTATCAGGAAATCATTGGCTACTCTCAAGACATCTTTCTCAATATTCTCTCTGATTTCAAGAAAGCTAATACTGAACAGGTCAAGGAGATCTCTTTTCTCAACTCATTCGGACAGTGAAACACATTTAACCCACGTATTCCTTAATCACTGTTAAGAATTCTTGGAGAAAGCTACCTGTTTTTGTTAGGTACCCACACTACTAGACATCCTCTTTTCTTATTTGAGGACATGTGAAGGTAAATCTTTACTTAAAAGATTGTAACAGTATTCTGGGCTCAATGTTTGTGTCTTCCCAAACATTATATGTTGAAATATTTAACTCCCGATTTGTGTTATGAGATGAAGCCTATGGGGGGTGATGAGGTCATGAGGGTGGAGCCCTCATGAATGAGATTAGTGCACTCAGATACCTCCCTTGCCACTTCCGTCACGTGTGGTCATGGTGAGAAGGCATCCATGTACACACCTGCAAACAGGCTCTCACCAGACACCAAATCTGCTGGCATATTGATACTGAACTTCCCAGTGTCTGAAACTGTAGTAATAAACATTTGCTGTTTAAGCCACACAGTCTATGGCACATTCATTAGCAGCCCAAACAGATAAGACAGTTACCTTTATGTGCCCGTCAGATTCTCTCTGCCTTGTCCATCTCCGGGACCCTTGGCTGTGGCAATGGCAGGGGCCACACTGACTTCATGCCCTGAAAGTCAAAGCACACTTCTCAGGCTCGCTCATGCCCACACTGCTCTGTGCTGCTCCCTTTTGCTGCCGACGGACTTCTCTGTTCCTGCTGATGCGTTAAGTCTAAGAAGAACAGGGGAGATAACGCCCCAATAAGATGAACTTTTGACTAATGGGAGAAGGGGGTTAAAAAAGGGATTCTTCTCCATTATTCCACCTGGATGAAGAAACCTGAGAAGCAACTGTTCATATGTTGCCTCAGGAATGGTCCCGAGAGATCCAGTATTCAGTTGCACGCAACACCAAGAGCAGGATTGCTTGAAAACATAGCCTCAAATTGTCTTCCCTGCCTCTTTCTTCCCATTTCCCCTCACTTTGGCTTCTCTGGGATTGCCCTTCTAATCTTGGCTTTTGCCTCGGGCTCTGGTTTTTTGGGGAAACTCAGGTACAACAAAATCTATTGTTTTTCATTTTAAGTAAGATTGGCTTGTTTTAAAACTATATTAATTTATTTTGCATATTTGCATATTAGAAGCTCTCATCTTGTGTGATTCATTGTGTGTTTTTTTAGAGTGGTTTGAATCTTGATACCAACCAATTTCTTCCTTCAAAGTTTAATTTATTTACTCAGAAATTATTTTAAAATATTTTTTTAGATTCCATACACTTGCATTAATATACAATACCTGTCTTTCTGACTTACTTCACTGTGTAATAGGCTCTAGGTTCATCCAACTCTTCAGGGCTGACTCAAATGTGTTCTTTTTTATAGCTGAGTAATATTCCATTGTATATATGTACCACAATTTTTGTACCCATTCATCTGTCAGTGAACATCTAGGTTGCTTCCGTGTCCTGGTTATTGTAAAAAGTGCTGCAGTGAACATCAGAGAACCCATTTGCAGGGCAGACTTGTGGACACAGTAGAGGAAGGAGAGGTAGAACAAATTGAGAGAATAATATGGAAACATATAGATTGCCATATGTAAACTAGATAGCCAGCGGGAATTTGCTATGTGACCCAGGGAGCTCAAGCCAGTGCTCTGTGACAACCTAGAGGGGTGGGGTGGGGTGGGAGGTGGGAGGGGAGGTCAGGAGGGAGGGGACATATGTGTACCTGTGATTGATTCATGTTGATGTATGGCAGAAACCAACACAATTTTGTAAAGCAATTATCCTCCAATTTAAAAAATATATATATTGTTTCTTTGCAGAATCTGAAGAAATCGTAGTTGGCCTTAGGAGGCAACACTTCCTTGAGATAACACTGACTGATGATCTGAGAATGGTCATCTCCAGTACTGGCTAAGAACTAGCGTCCCTACCACCTGAAACTCCTAACACATCTTCCAGGTTGCTTGTCATGGAGACCTCATCACTCTTCTCTGCCAACCATTTAACTGTTTCAGATCTACTTCTGCAAATGATATCAGACATTCTTACATCCTTTAGTCCCCTCATCTCAACAGGGTAACCGATGTCTCCTTAATCTCTCTACAATGACATTATTCTGCCCCCAACCCTCACTCCTTGCAATGAATTCCAGGACCTCCCCCATATGCCGCCACATAATGTCTTTAGTATTTACACACTGCTATTTATACATACCAACTGTGACATGTAATTTGATATGCTATGAATTGATTCAGGTGTATTGGGGCTCCCTAAATAAGCGTTAGCTCAACATTGTTCACCAGGAAGCCATTTATTATTGAATTATGTTTATGATTATATGGCTATATGACAAATATCTACTAAAAGACTCAGCATGTTTTAATAGCTCTTTACTTTCTCCTTTTCCTTCTGTGCTGACTTAAATCCTTTTCCCAAATTTTCCTCTTATCGAGTAGTTAATTCAATAAGTAGGAAAAGAGCTTCAAGTATCAACCTACCACCTTCCTTGATACATTGTCTACCACCTTCCTCTCTCTTCTCTCAACCAGCAGTGAGGTGTTCTTTACTCACCACCTTAGATGTAAAAATGCAAGAAAAAAGGGGAAAAAATTCGAAGTGGATTTTGTCCTTATAAACAGAATTTGGACTGAATGCTTATGTCCCCAAAATTTGTATGTTAAAATCCCAGATGCCCAGATGTGATGATACTAGAAGGTGGGACTTTTGGGAGGTACTTAGAATAGAGCCCTCGTGATTGGGGTTAACTATCCAATGAAAGAGACCCCAGAGAGCTCCCTTGTCCCTTCTGCCATGTGAGGTCACAGTGAAAGGTGCCACTTACGTACCAGACACTGACTCTGCCAGCATTCTCATCTTGGAATTCCCAGCCTCCAGATTGGGATGAATTTCTGCTGTTTACAAGCCACCCAGCCTATATATGTTTGTTAAAGCAATCTGAGTTAACTAAGACGTGGCTTTCAAACTCATCATTTTGGGGAAATAAAGGAAAGAGCCAGGGTGATTGGAGTTCCAGAAACCTGACTTTGAAAAGTAAGACCCGTAAGGATATAGGGAATAAAAGTGTGTCATATAAATTGATATCAAAGAAGACATTTTGAGCCCATTTTATCTCATATGGAAAAGATCTAATTTCCTTGAGAAGTCAGGGGACAGCCAGAGAAGAGAAGGATAGAATTAGATATTGTTATGGGTCTCTAAAAAGGGTCTCTGCATCTCATTTTCCCCTATTCCACTCTCAGATTTTGAAGTCACACACCCTTGAGACGCATTCTTGCAGCATCCTGGTGCTATAACAGCGGGGTGGAAGTAGAACCATGTTTTCCCCAAGCAGAGACTCTGCAGTCACCCTGTCAATGTTCTCATAATCCCACCGTGGTTCTGGAGAATGACTATGTTGGATGCCTCTTGAGAGGAGCTGTGAAGTAACAGAGTCACTGTCCTGAAAAGGTCTTGTAGTTGAGGTCTAAGGAAGACATGGTATAACTTCCCTGGACTAATGACCAAGATCAAACACCCGCATGGATGTGAGATGAAGTTACAGATGTTGGGGAATGCGGTGTGTGGCCTGGAAAATCATAGTCACTATGTGTATTAATTGGGATCATTGGACAGGAATATCCTTCAAACATCATGATGGGTTGAAGATCTGCTAAGTGCCCAAGGTAGTCATTCTCATGGAGGCTGCAAAAGATCTGTTTTGGAATACGGAGGCCAATTCCTCTTTCCTTAGTTCCTTGGAGTACCCTCAACCATCTAGTATGACAGGCATACCTTCTATTTACAACACCATTGTGGAAATTGATGGAGAAGTCAGTGGCCTCAAGGAATTTTGAAGCTCCTGTTTAGCTATTCACCTTTCTTTTGCTAGAGGACTTTGTTCTGTTCCTCCACAATGCGTTTCTTCAGCTTATTCTTCTGTAAAAGGTGAGAACGCTATTTGCATACTATTTATAGAAAGATGGAAAGGCACTAGATGAACATATGGGCTCTAATAGACTTTGAGTTCTTTGGAAAAAGTTGCTGAACAAGGACAATACACTTTTTTTAAACTGACCATTCTATGTATAGTGAGTTATTTAACAACTGTGTCCTTTTTTTTTTCCTACAAGGTGTCATGTCATGTTTTTGCAAGAGTTTCAGTGAACAGGAGGGCTCATCAATTTCAACCTAAAGCTATTAAAATGTTACTTTGTTAGCAATAATTAAGGTGTGCAGCCAGAGCTCCCTATAGATCACACTTGGAGTCAGGCTCATATTTTTCTCCTATTGTACCTTAGGGGTCTTAAATTCTTAAATTATCAGGTAGTCGAGGATGAGGAGTAAGTTGGAGGCCAAGCAGGGAAGGAGAAAGAGAAAGGAGTGCTTCCTTTACACATAAATATAGAAATAACAAATGAATCTCTTTCTCTGAGCCAATACCCTCATAAGAGTTTTTAGAAATTATTTTCTCTTAGATTTAAGTTGTTGAAATGTTTCCAACAAGATTTTATTTGATTAAAATTTTTTTGTTAGATTTGTAAAGTCATCAGAGGCAGTTGGTAAAATATCCCACTGGCTGATAAAATATCTGACAGGGTAGTAACTCCACAGCACAGCACCAAGAGACGTCATGTCCTCTATGCCACGTTTTCTTCGTACTCCTGTTTTCCTTCATAATCTTATTTCCCTTAATTCCCTTCTCAGATTCCATCTTTAGCTAAACAAGAAAGCTCCACTTGCTTACTCTTTTTCTTCTCTGCCCTTGTGCAACCCACCTTACCACAACAAAATCATAGTCACCAGAAAATCTGTCAAGGAAGGTTTCCTATAGATATTTGGTTACACCAAATTTTGAGGGGCCTTCTTTGGTGGGGTAGTGGTAAAGAATCCGCCTGCAATGCAGAAGACACAGGAGATGTAGGTTGGATCCCTGGGCCGGGAAGATCCCCTGGAGGAGGAAATGGCAACCCACTCCAGTACTCTTGCCTGGAAAATCCTGCGGACAGAGGAACCTGGCGGGCTATAGTCCGTGGGGTTGCAAAGAGTCAGACACAACCGAGCACATATGCGTGCACAGATTTAGAGGACATAGAATACTGAAAAGAAGGCTCATGGAAGTTTAGAACCCAAGCCATGGGGAAGCAGAAGCAAAAAAGATGGGAACTTTTGACATCTGATAAATAGAGCTAGCTGCACAGTATAATGCTGATAATGGGTGAAAATATTTTCTTGTATTTCTGTTACTCATTCTCCCTAAGTGTGTAACAACCATAGGGTATTTCCCACACTGTGCATTGGAGATGCTTTTTACCATGAAAGAGGTTTGGGAGCCTGCTTTTGCGAATCTATGGCCTAGAAGTTTAATGCAATGAAAATAATCCCAAATTTGGAGTTGGGAGGCCCAGACAATGTTAACTGTGTGACTTTGACCTCAGCATCTAAAAGCCTCCTTTCCTCCATGTGTTAAATGAAGACACTTCCTACTTCAGAGTGTTATTATGAGAATTAAATGAGATAATGAAAGAATGTTATAGGTCATAAAGTACTATACCAAAATTATTTTTGTTAAGTTCTTCGGTAGGCTGAATTCTTGGCCCCAGTTCTTTGCCCTTCCCTGGACATATAACCCTAGTGATCTGTCTTGGTCTGGCAATAAAATGTGGGCAGACAATTGCCAGTGCTTCATCTAAGCCTGAAGAGGTATCAGCTATTTCTGCTCTCCCTCTTGTGTCTCTGCCATTGTCATGAGAAGATGATGTGCAAATCTCACCAAGACCCAGATTGCTGGGACCCAGCCCTAGAGATTCTGATTAAGTTTGGGGTAGGAACTGCTAACTTGCATTTTTACTAAGTTCCAAGGTGATGATGCTGGTTCTTTCCGGTCTCTCTTCCTTCCCTCCCTCCCTCCCTTCTTCTTTCCTTCCTCCCCCCACATCCTCCCAGTGGTACATCATTGCCGTGTCTGTTTTATGTCCTAAAACAGACCAACAAGAACAGTCTCATGCCATCAGGGACTGGAGTGGCTGAATTTGAAATTCGCCTTCAAACATGTTTTTGAAGATTAGTTAAAAGAGTTTCCCAGAATGGTGAGCAGGAGAGCAGAGAGAGAGAGCAGGGAGACACATGGAGCTCTGGGAACCACTGGCTTAGAGCCTCCCACTGAGCCCAACCTGTATCAGCCCCTCCTGGGAGGCCTGAGGATGTGTGAACAAAATACATGCTTGTGATTGCACGCTGCTGAGACTTGGTACTTGTCATAGCTCAGCTGGTAAAGAATCCGCCTGCAATGCAGGAGACCCCGGTTCGATTCCTGGGTCGGGAAGATCCCCCGGAGAAGGGAAAGGCTACCCACTCCAGTATTCTTGAGCGTCCCTTGTGGTTCAGCTGGTAAGGAATCCACCTGCAATGCATGAGACCTGGGTTCAATCCCTGGGTTGGGAAGATCCCCTGGAGAAGGCTACCCATTCCAGTATTCTGGCCTGGAGAATTCCATGGACAGTCCATGGGGTCACAAAGACTCAGACACGACTGAGCGACTTTCACTTTCACTTTCTTTTCTTTCACACAGCAGTAGCTGACCAATATAAGTAATTGCTCTGACAAGTCATAAATAAAAGAATATGTGATTGTCTTCTCAATAACAAGTTCTCAAAGTGAGGCAAGAGGCAGCTCTTGCATTAAAACATGATCACTTGGCATTTTTAGAGTTTTTTCTGTTTACAAAGTATTAAGTTTGCTCTTTACAACAACATTGCAATGAAAATGACATCTTCCCAACCCAGGGATCAAACCTGCAGTTCTTATACCTCCTGCATCGGCAGGTGGATTCTTTACCACTAGCGCCACCTGGGAAGCTCTTGAAGATAACATAGAAACTTTATACTTTTGGAAATTGAGGCACAAAGAAGGTAAGTAATTTGCCAGATGTCACATAGGTAGCAGGCGGAGACTCGAGACGCAGGTTTGATCCCTGGGTCAGAAGGCTCCCCTGAAGTAGGAAATGGCAACCCTCTCCAGTATTTTTGCCTGGAAAATTCCATGAACAGAGGAGCCTGGTGGGCTACCATCCATGGGGTCTCAAAGACATGACTTAGAGACTAAGCATGCACACAGCAGCCTATAAAATGCGATGTAACAGTAACTTTCCCCAGGGAGCAATCCCCTCCCCTTGTTATTTCTCCTGTTTCCCCTGCTCCATGCTATTCCCTACTCAGCCTCTCTGCTCTCACCCTGAATGTTCCAGAAACTCAACTGAAGGAACTGAAGGGTTCTACCAAGCAGGTTTTAAGGTTGGATTCTAAATTTGGCCGCATGAGTCGCTGATGATTGAATAAGCTTGTTCCTATTGGTCTATTTGGCAAACTAGTATGACCCTCTGATACAAAGATGATGTACCCAGCAGGAGGAAGGGAGGAAGGAAGGAAATGAAGGGGGGAGGGAGGAATAATGGGAAGAAGGATGGACTTGCAGAGCCCCATGGAGTCTGATGAACTCCTTCTGTTCAGTGACCCACAGATTCAGTTTTTATAGACCTCCCCTAAGTGTCTGCATGAAGGATGGGAGAACCAGTGGGGCTGCATCTGCTCCTCTCGGCTCTACTCCGTGTTTGAGCAACTCTTTATCCACTGTGTACATGTAGCAGACAACCTCCACCTCTAAACTGCAAGCTTCTTGAAGGTAGAGATCTTTATTTTGCTAAGAGATACAACTCAAACTCCCACGGTAGTGCTTGGCACACACTAGGCATTCAAGATACACTTGTCAAGTTGAAAGTGAGCTGAACTACCCCGAGGCCAGGCCATGCAAAACATCTGGGAACATCAGGTTACTGGGCAGATGAACCGTCACCCCATCCTCACCAAGCCCAACCCCCATGGGTATGCCCAAACTGCTCCCAGTTCCCACTGCCACCCCATGCCTACCACTAGATGCAACACCCAATTATGAGAGCTGAATAGTTCACGTACTGTATCCAATTACTTCTTTTTCTTTTAAATCCTTTTTATTTACTCTCTCATTTTCCACTTGGCTTCATTCCCTTTAAGTCTTTACCCCTCCATTATCCCTTACCATAGAAACATGATCACTTGGCATTTTTAGATTTTTTTGCTGTTTATAAAGCATTTAGTTTGCTCTTTATAACAACAGTGCAATGGAGATAGCATAGGAACTTTACACCTTTGGAAATTGAGGCACGGAGAAGGTGAGTAATTTGCCGGATGTCACGCACGTAGCAGGTGGCGGAACGGAGACATAAACTTTCTGACAGGAGCATTTTTTCTACTGCCCCACAAGGCCTGGGAAGTGTGTGATTCCTTTCTGGGCCAGTGTTAAAGCAATAGTTCAACAAAGCCTATCTGAGTCTCTGGGACTACAATGCGGCGTGTTAACTGCTATTCTCCATCAAGGTGACAAGGCTTTCTCATGCTTCTAGAAGATTCTACAGCTTGCAAAGCACCTTCAAGCACAGAGTTCCATTTGATAACGGAAAACTGTCTCTGCTTAAAGTGATGGCTTTCTTACCAGATTCCCTTCAGTTCAGTAAGAAAAAAAGCACCCAGAATGTCACAGTGATAAATAATGCTACATCCATCCTGCCACTTTCCAAGTCCAGAGAGCTGCAGCCCTAAAAAAGCAAAGATGAGTCTCTGGGTCCCCAATTGGAGTCTGGAAGTGAGATAATAGACAGTGGAAAAGGAGAAAGGAGCAAGAGGCGGCAAGAACAGAAGCCTCCACACCACCGAGGCAAATGCTGACAGGAGTGTGCACAGTAAAATATTTTACTACGAAGCAGAATTACTCCAAAGACTGATGGACTTGCTCGCGAGACCCACTCACATTTATGAAGGTCATAAGTTACAGACGCCCAGCTCACTCACAGGAGCTCAGCCATCACCTTTTATGGGTGAAACTTCCTGCAATATATTAAACTCTCCAGAAAACAGACAAGGGGTTTATGGCAAACGATAACTTTAATGCCTAGAAACCATTCGGTGATTTTGGGAGGATTATTAGTAACAAGGGCAAGATGTTGAGTCGTTTCCAGGCATCGGGCTCTCTCTCTTTTCTGCTTGCTCTCACCAAGCCTCCTTTCTTTGCATCCTAGCTAGAAACCTGGACCCTGAATCCCATCTGAGACAAGAGGGGGTCTAAGAAGGATGTGTGCTGAAGTGGGAAGATCTTTACGGGATGAAAGGCAGTTATGCCCTGGAGAGAAGAGGTGCCTGAGGGGTATCTTTAGCTGAAGTCAAGACTGTCCTTGGGAATTCATAAAGGGCAGGTAACCAGAGAGATGTCCAGTATCAAGGCAACTTGTTACAAACAATAAGGAGCTGTCCCTGAATGAATTGCTCCCCTCATTTGGAGGAAGTTATAAAAGGAGCAAGGCTGGGGTCATTGTCAGTGCTTTGATCTGTGTCAGGTCAGTTCAGCCGCTCAGTCATGTCCGACTCTTTGCAACCCCATATACTGTATGCAGCACGCCAGGCTTCCCTGTCCATCACCAACTCCCGGAGCTTTCTCAAACTCACGTCCATTGAGTCGCTGATGCCATCCAACCCTCTTATCCTCTGTCATCCTCTTCTCCTCCTGCCCTCAATCTTTCCCAGCATCAGGGTCTTTTCAAATGAGTCAGTTCTTCTCATCAGGTGGCCAAAGTGTTGGAGTTTCAGATTCAGCATCAGTCCTTCCAGTGAATATTCAAGACTGATTCCCTTTAGGACTGACTGGTTTGATCTGTATAATTTAGAGGAATCCCAGAGAGTCTTCCGCATCAAAATCTGATGGCTCCAAGTTGGTTTATTCCAAGGCCACTCACAAACCTGGGCTTTCAGGCTGCAAGCTGATGGGCACTGTTGGAGGGCAGAAGGTTACTGGGAGCTGGGCTAGCAGATCAGGGCGTGAGGAGTCTGCAGGTGTCTCATGCAGCAGCCTCTGCCCTGCTCACAGCATGCCTTCCGGGGCCAGGGAGGGGCCAGAGCACCAGACTGGGAGTCAGGAGCTTTTAAAAAGCATGTGCCTATCATTCTTGGTGGCTGGACTGAACTGCTTACACTTATAACTGCTTACCGCGTGCCACATACTGCTCTAAGGGCTTCATACATACAACTTCACTTAAGCTCACAACATCCCTGTGAGATAGAGATTATGGTTAACCCCAATTTACAGATGAGGAAATCAAGGCATGAAAGGTCTAGTAGCCTGCCCAAGGTCTTAAAAGGAGTGAGGAGCAGAGCTGGGATTTAAAACTCAGTCAACCTGGCTTCAGAATCCAACATTAAGCAAGTGTGATTCTTAAATCCTGCTCTAAGTCAGCGGTTCACAGATGTATGTGTATGTGTGTGTGTGTGTGTATGTGTGTATATATATGGAGTTTAGAACTCCATATATGTACATATATACATGTATATATATACATGTATATACTTTAGAAACTGTGGAGTTTCTAAATCCTGATCTCTCTAAGTTCTGATCCTCTTCTAGGGATTCTGATTTAGTAGTTACAGAGTGCATCCCAGGATTCTGTACCTATATCAAATGCCAGAGCAAATATTTGGAACAGAACTCTGAGGAAGACTGTTTCAAAGTATCTCCAGGTATTTTAGGAGGCTATTTGGGGGGTTAGGGACTGAGTAGTGGGTGGACAGCATCTTCCCTGTCTTTGAAGAACGCACCATCTAGTCAGGGAGAAACCTCAACATAGAGTGTATTAAAACACAAGACATCCAGCAACAGCTGGACGGATAAGGAAGATTGGAATACATACATACGCGATGGAATACTACTCAGCCACAGCAAAGAAGGGAAGTTTGCCATTTGCAACAACATGGATGGACCCGAAGGCTATTATGCTTAGTGCAATAAGTAAGGCAGAGAAAAACAAATACTGTATCTTACCACTTCTATGTGGAATATAAAAAATAAATATAATAAAACAGACTCACCAATATAGAGAACACGTTCCTTGCTACCAGTGGGGAGAAGGAAAGAAGGAGGGGCAAGATGAGGGTGAGACTACTATCTAAAAAATCAATAAACTACAAGGATATATTGCACAACACAGAGAGTATAGCCAGTTTTTATAATAACTTTAAATGAAGTGGAAACTATAAAAATATTGATTCACTATGTTACACACCTGAAACTAATATTATAAATCAACTATACCTCAATAAAAAGGAAATTATATATTAAAAAATAAAATGCAAAGCATTTTGGGACACTCTCACCTTCCCACCAGGATGGTCACCTTTTTAGCCCACATATGATGCAAGAAGTAGCCACTCCACCACTATCTAGCACACCCGGACAAGAGCCCATCTCTGGGTCCTGCCACTGATTCTCTGATTCCATTACCTTCAGCTCTTACCCCTGGTTCCCACTCCAGCTCCAGGACTGGGGTGCCAGATTTCTCCAGGGAGTCAGTGAAGGTGTGAACTCAAGGCCGACTCTGCTTCCCCTTTCTCCATGTCAGTGCCGGAGAGAAAGGGCCACTGCAAAGTCGTCTGTGCCTTGAGGGGTAGCCTTTGGACACTCTCTCGTAAGTCCTGCTCATGAAAGGAGCCAGGCAATGTAATGGCCTATTTGTTTCTTCTATTTATAAAGAAGAACTTTAAAAAAAAAAAGAAAGAAAAGAAAGGCACTTTCGATTGCTTAGAAACCTGAAAGTACTTTTTGCTTTCCTCCACTGCACATGTGGGTGAAAATGCACACACAAGTGACATCTCCTCTGTGTGGCATAGATTTCTCCCACCCCCCTACTTTGCATCTGATTAGGATGCCAGGATTACCCAGGGTAAGCCTAATCTGGCTGTGGCTGTTGGTTGGCTAGAAGGGCATCTGTATCTCCCACCATGCTTCTCTGCCTGTTTCCGTTTTATCCTCTGTCCCCAGAGGGCAGGAATTGATGTCTATTAATACAAACCTCGGAGAAGGCTCTTGAGAGTCCCTTGGACTGCAAGGAGATCCAACTAGTCCATCCTAAAGGAGATCAGTCCTGGGTGTTCATTGGGAGGACTGATGCTGAAGCTGAAACTCCAATACTTTGGCCACCTCATGCGAAGAGTTAACTCGTTGGAAAAGACCCTGATGCTGGGAGGGATTGGGGGCAGGAGGAGAAGGGGACAACAGAGGATGAGATGGCTGGATGGCATCACTGACATGAGTTTGAGTAAGCTTCGGGAGTTGATGATGGACAGGGAAGCCTGGGGTGTTGCAGTCCATGAGGTCACAAAGAGTAGGACATGAACTGAACTGAACTGAATCATAGTTTTGGATGTTGACTTGGAAGACACACTAGTTCAGGGATTTATTAGACTGGAATCCAGAAGTCCTGGAATTCTCCAGATACTTCCTCTGTCTCTACCACCACTGCAAACGAGCTCCAAAGAGAAGGCAAAGTGAAGGGTTAACTACTGCAAAGAGGAGATTGAATAGAGCCTTGTGAGCCCTCGAAGCCAAGCAACTCTGCTCTTTTATGTTTATACATATCTCTCTTTCAAAGATTTTTATTAAGGAAAATTTCCTGATACTCTTAGAAAAGTATGAAAACCATTTGAACTTTTTACAATATCACTGATTTAAATAATCCAACATAGGGTTGTTCCTGTCAGTGTTCTTCCACCACAAACGTTTGCTTGGTATTCATCCAAATCAATACCAAAGATATTTAGCAAGATGGGACTAATTCCATCACCAGACCCATCACGTAAGTTAATGAAAGTGAGAGCATGTGTAAACACTAAATCAATAAACAGATTTTAGTCACTATTAATACTATAATTATTATTAGAAACTTTCATCCACTGTTAACATCAGCCCATGAGTTTTCCCAGGAGTTAGAGTTTTCCAGTCAAATCTTGTTTCTTTATCTTGTTCACAAGAATACCATTTTAAAAACTGTTGACTGTCTTACTTATACAGATTATGGTATCAGTTTAATAATTACAGCAAAATAAAGACATACAGTTAGGGTGTATAAATTGTTTATAGTGAATCCGTGCTAGTTACAAAGACTACTGCTTTTTTTATATGTATAAATAATAATCCTTTGTTAACCCTTCATGGATCACTGCCTTGTTGTGACCAAGGGGCTTGTGTAACTCAATGAAACTATGGGCTATTACCTGCAGGGCCACCCAAGACAGATGGGGCATAGTGAAGAGTTCTCACAAAAGGTGGTCCACTAGAGGAGGAAATGGCAAATCACTCCAGTATTCTTGCCTGGAGAACAGATAGCATGAAAAGGGAAAAAGATATGACACCAGAAGATGAGCCCCCCAGGTCAGAAGGTGTCCAATATACAACTGAGGAGGGGCAGAGGGCAATTACTAACAGCTCTAGCAAGAATAAAGCAGCTGGGCCAAAGTGGAAACAGCACTCAACTGTGGATATGTCTGGTGGTGAAAGTAAATTCCAATGCTGTAAAGAACAATACTGCATAGGAACTGGGAATTTTAAGCCCATGAGTCAAGGTAAAGTGGATGTGGTCAAGCAGATGGCAAGAGTTAACATCTTAGGAGTCAGTGAACTAAAATGGACAGGGATGAACAAATTTAATTCAGATGACCATTATGTCTACTACTGTGGGCAAGAATCCCTCAGAAGAAATGGAGTAGCCCTCATAGTCAACAAAAGAGTCTGAAATGCAGTACTTGGGTACAATCTCAAAAAAGACAGAATGATCTTGGTTTGTTTCCAAGGCAAACCATTCAACATCACAATAAGCCAAGTCTATGCCCCAAACACTGATGCCAAAGAGGCTGAAATTGACCAGTCCTTTGAAGACCTACAAGACCTAGAACTATCACACACACACAAAAAATGTCCTTTTCATCATAGGGGACTGGAATGCAAAAGTAGGAAGTCAAGAACAGGCAAGTTTAGCCTTGGATTACAGAATAAGCAGGGCAAAGGCTAACAGAATTGTGTCAAGAGAACACAGTGGTCAAAGCAAACACCCTTTTCCAACAACACAAGAGACAACCTTACACATGGACATCAGCAGATGGTCAATACCAAAATCAGATTGATTATGTTCTTTGCAGCCAAAGATGGAGAAACTCTACACAGTCAGCAAAAACAAGACCTGGAGCTGACTGTGGCTCAGATCATGAGTTCTTTATTGCAAAATTCAGGCTGAAATTGAAAAATTTGGGGAAAACACTAGGTCATTAAGGTATGATCTAAACCAAATCCCTTATGATTATACAGTAGAGGTACAGGGGTTAGATCTGGTAGACAGAGTGCCTAAAGGACTATGGACGGAAGTTTGTAACACTTTACAGGAAGCAGTGACCAAAACCATTCCAAATAAAAAGAAATGCAAGAAGGAAAAGTGGTTGTCTAAGGATGCTTTACAAATAGATGAGTAAAGAGGTGAGTGGTAAGGTTCCAAGAGAAAGAGGTACTGAATGCAGAGCTCAAGAGAATAGCAAGGAGAGACAAGAGGGCCTTCTTAAATGAACAATGCAAAGAAACAGAATAAAACAATAGAATGGTAAAGACTAGAGATGTTGTCAAGAAAATTGGAGATATCAAGGGAACATTTCATGCAAGGATGAGCATGATAAAGGACAGAAATAGTAAGGACCTAACAAGTAGAAGAGATTAAGAAGAGGTGGCAAGAATACACAGAAGAACTATACCAAAAAAGGTCTTGATGACCTGGATAACCATGATGATGTGGTCACTCACCTAGAACCAGTCATTCTGAAGTGTGAAGTCAAGTGGGCCTTGGGACGCATCACTACGAACAAAGCTAGTTGAGGGGATGGAATTCCAGCTGAGCTATTTCAAATCCTAAAAGATGATGCTGTTAAAGTGCTGCACTTGATTTGTCAGCAAATTTGGAAAACTCAGAAGTGACCACAGGACTGAAAAAGGTTCGTTTTCATTCTAATCCTAAAGAAGAGCAATGCCAAAGAATATTCAAACTACCATACAGTTGCACTCATTTCATAAGCTAGCAATGTAATACTCAAAATCCTTCAAGCTAGGCTTCAAGAGTAAGTGAACCAAGAACTTCCAGATATACAAGCTGGGTTTAGCAAAAAGCAGAAGATTCAGAGATCAAATTGCCAACATTCATTGGATCATGAAGAAAGAAAAGGAGTTCCAGGAAAAAAACCTACTTCTGCTTCATTGAATATGCTAAATCCTTTGACTGTGGATCACAACAAACTGTGGAAAATCTTTAAATAAGGAGATGGGAGTACCAGACCATCTTACCTGTCTCCTGAGAAACCTGTATTTGGGTCAAGAAGCAACAGAACTGGACATGGAACAATGGACTGGTTCAAAATTGGGAGAAGTAGTACAACAAGGCTGATGTTGTCACCCTACTTATTTAACTTATATGCAGAGTACATCATGCAAAATATCAGGCTGGGTGAATCAGAAGCTGGAATTAAGACTGCTGGGAGAAATATCAACAACCTCAGATATGCAGATGATACCACTCTAGTGGCAGAAAGCAAAGAGGAACTAAAGAGCCTCTTGATCAGAGTGAAAGAGCTGGCTTGAAATCAACCTTCAAAAAAACTAATAAGGCCTCTGGTCCCATCACTTAATGGCAAATGGAATGGGAAAAAGTGGAAGCAGTGACAGATTTTATTTTCTTGGACATCAAAATCACTGTGACTGAGGACTGTAGCCATGAAATTAAAAGGCAGTTGCTCCTTGGAAGGAAGGCTATGACAAGCCAAGACCATATATTAAGAAACAGAGACATCACTTTGCTGACAAGGGTCCATATAGTCAAAGCTATGGGTTTTTCAGTAGTCATGCACAGATTAGAGTTGGACCCTAAAGAAGGCTGAGCACCAAAGAATTGATGCTTTTGTGGTGCTGAAGTAGACTCTTGAGAGTCCCTTGGACTGCAGGGAGATCAAACCAGTCACTTCTAAAGGAAATCAACCCAGAATGATGCTGAAACTGAAGCTCCAGTACTTTGGCCACAAGATGCGAAGAGCAGACTCTTTGGAAAAGACCCCGATGCTGGGAAAGACTGAAAGCAAAAGGAGAGGGGGTGGCACAGGATAAGACAGTTAGATAGCATTACTGACTCAGTGGATATGAATTTGAGCAACCTCCAGGAGACAGTGGAGGACAGAGGAGCCTGGCGGGCTAGAGTCCATTGGGTCACACAGAGTTGGACATTACTTAACAGGTGAACAACAACAATAGCTATTTGTTAATTCTCTATTGGATAAGATCAGTGTGCCAGATTTCACCTTTTTTTCCCCTCTTGAAAACTTGAACTGGATTGTCTTCTTTTCTTTCTTGTATTTGATATGGTTTCTTGAAAATGTTGGTCCTGTAGTCCTATCTGAAAGCTGTCTACTTTCCACCAAATCTGGAACAAAGTCCTTTCATCTGAACTTAGGCACTGGGACTCCTGTAAAGAGCTGAGGTATTCTCCATCTCCAGAGCTAACTCAGTCAGTAATACCTTTCTGCTTGAATGACCATTATCGTCAAAGAACAGTATGGAAGTAAATAGGGAGTTAGGAATGGTCCATCATCTCTGGTAAGGTGTAAGTGAAGGTTTGGTAAGTCTTGACTGTCCTACAACCTAACTTGCAGCCATACAAAATGAAACAAGTGACTTATTTCCTCTGAGCATCAGTAGGAAAACTTCTTCATTGCCAGAAATGTCCATGAGGGTGCAAATGCTCCTTAAACTCTGATTTGTCATCTTTCTTGGAATATTTTGCTTCACAAAAGCGTGATTCTTTCATTTCATGCAAACTTTCACTTGTTCCTAGAAGAAACAGAGGCAGGAATGATCGTTTACACAGGCTTAAACAATCTTTTCCAGGAAATTCATTCTAGTCTCCAAGTCTAAACTCCTACTACTAGAGTTTTGGGTTTATGTCTTCTAGTTCTTTCTTCAGTGAGTTGGGGGACATTTCACAAGAGCTAATATTATTCTCTTTTAAGTGATATGAGTATACTTTGTATAAATCAAGTCTAACCATGGGTAATCTCCTGTTTGCTAAGTATTGTACCCAACACTGGGGAGAGCAAGGCCCTTGGATCAGACAACTGCTGTCTTTAAATCCAGAGGCCCAGGTTCTTAACTGTTGCTCAGCCCTGGAAAATGATTATCCTCCTGTGATCAAAGTTTCTTCGTCTGTAAAACAGGACTTTTCAGTTTTATTACACCTATCAGACATAATTTTTTTTTTAATTAAAGAATGTTGGGTGAGAACAGTGGTTCCCAAACCTTGCCGCACAATGGCACAATGGAGTCACCTGGGAATCTTTTAAAAAGGCCAATGGCTGACTCCCAATTCCAAACTTTGTGAATTAATTCATACAGGACATTGAGAGTTCTAAACGCTTCCTGGATGATTCCAATGTGCAACAAAGTTTGGAAACTGCTGCAGTAAACTACTAGACAGACAGCTTTTTGTTGTCATTGCTGTGCTCAGTCATGTCAGGCTCTTTGTGACCTCATGGACTGTAGCCTGTCAGGCTCCTCTGTCCATGGAATTTTCCAGGCAAGAATACTGGGATGGGTTGCCATTTCCTACTCTAGAGGATCTTCCTCACCCAGAGGTTGAACCCACATCTCTAGCGTCTCCTGCATTGGCAGGTGGATTCTTTTTTTTTTTCCCATTTATTTTTATTAGTTGGAGGCTAATTACTTTACAATATTGTAGTGGTTTTTGTCATACATTGACATGAATCAGCCATGGATTTACATGTGTTCCCCATCCCGATCCCCCCTCCCACTTCCTTCTCCACCCGATTCCTCTGGGTCTTCCCAGTGCACCAGGCCCGAGCACTTGTCTCATGCATCCAGCCTGGGCTGGTGATCTGTTTCACCCTAGATAATATACATGTTTCGATGCTGTTCTCTCAGGCGGATTCTTTACCACTGCACCACCTGTGAAGGCCTAGATAGACAGCTGGCATCTGTTGAACACTGGCTTCTTCGCCTTTGTTTTCTCTTCCTGGACAGAGAACCTAACAGTTTCCCAGATGATGCTAGCCATGTGCTCTGTTTCTGCATCTGAACTGAATGGGATAGGTCATTTTGATGGGAATCCAAGGCTTGAACAAAAGAAGTTCTTGCCCTCTTGACTGAAATTCTCATGGAACATCTTTTCATATAAATTTGGTTTCTATAGTCAACCCCAAGTTTAGACTTGAGTTTCCCAAAGATCTGCAGACTTCACTACGTTCTCTAGTCAGGATGTGTTCCTGTTTTTAGTTCCCCACCTCTCCTTTTCCCTTCCCTCCTCACCTGGTAAACACAGCTCTGGTGGGATACCTGTTTCCAGCTCACAAGTCCCCCTGCTCAGGCCCAGAGAGCTGCTTTCAGTAGCAGGAGGCTGTGCCTCCCAGCAGGGCATGCGGAGGAAGGGCTGCCCTGCTTCTGACCCTTGGGTCATTTAATCTCAGCTAGGTGCTCCCATGAGACACTGAGTCACCAAGTCCCTGATTTCAACATGAAATGTCTCACTTGCCTGACCTCTCACCCCTGCGGCAGTGATCTCCAGGACTAGAGAACTCATCTGTTCTGTTGTAGTGCCAGGGAATTGCAAAATGACCAACACCTTTCACCTCCTTGTTCTGATTGGTCACAGACTTGCAGCATCTCATGTTTGGCTTCTGGGACAAGTTCTCCCTTGTGACTTAGTTTACGTCAGTTCCTAGTGAAGCCCCGAGCAGTTTTCTCACCCAACGTGGAACTGCTTTCTGGAAGATCCTTCTGTCATTGTCTTAACCTGTGTCTAAAACCCCAGCCACTACACAACTTATGGTGCCAGAGATGGGGACGCGGGCATCCCCTTTGGGTGCAAGCGCCAAGACAGCCTTGGGGGAGTGGCTCTCAGTACAAATGGGAAGAATTACCTACAAATTTGTCAAAATACACATACACTCTCTACACCCACTCTGTTATACTCCGGCTGGCTGAAGGAGGATGCTAGTATGCTTATTTTGGGGGAAAAAAAATCCTCCTCCACTTAATCAACTATTGCATCAGTGACTTTGTTTTTACCATGTCATTAAGAATTACTGATTCAGTTAGTGGTAAAATACACCTGGCTTTATAAGCAGCTCTTTCAATCTCTGCTTGATCATTGAACTCATCTGTGCAGCTTTTACAGAATACATAATCCCAGCACACTAAATTGCTTCAGTCATGTCCAACTCTGTGCAATGCCCTGGACTGTAGCCTTCCCAGTTTCTCTGTCCATGAGATTCTCCAGGCATGAATACTGGAGTAGGTAGCAATTCCCTTCTCCAGGGGATCTTCCTGACCCAGGGATTGAACCCATGTCTCTTATGTCTCCTGCATAGGCAGACGGGTTCCCACCTGGGAAGCCTAATATTCCCAGATCCCACCCCAAATCAACTAAATCAGATTCTTTTAGAGTAGTATAAGAAATATATTTTTTTAAATTTTAATTTGAGGCTAATTACTTTACAACATTGTAGTGGGTTTTGCCATACATTGATATGAATCAGCCATGGGTGTACATGTGTTCCCATCCTGAACCCCCTCCTACCTCCCTCCCCATCCCATCCCTCAGGGTCATCCCAGTGCACCAGCCCTGAGCACCCTATCTCATGCATCGAACCTGGACTGGCAATCTATTTCACATATGATAATATACATGTTTCACTGCTATTCTCTCAAATCATCCCACCCTTGCCTTCTCCCACAGAGTCCAAAAGTCTGTTCCTTACATCTGCGTCTCTTTCGCTATCTCGCATATAGGATCATCATCACCATCTTTCTAGATCCCATACATATGCGTTAATATACTGTATTGGTGTTTTTCTCTCTGACTTACTTCGCTCTGTATAATAGGCTCCAGTTTCATCCACCTCATTAAAACTAATTCAAATGCATTCTTTTTAATGAAAGAAAGTGAAAGTGAAGTCTCTCAATCATGTCCGACTCTTTGCGACCCAATGGACTATAGCCTACCAGGATTCTCCGGCCATGGGATCTTCCAGGCAAGAATGCTGGAGTGGGTTGCCATTTCCTTCTCCAATTCTTTTTAATAGCTGAGTAATATTCCATTGTGTATATGTACCACACCTTCCTTATCCATTCATCTGCTGATGGGCATCTAGGTTGCTTCCACGTCCTGGCTATTATAAACAGTGCTGTGATGAACATTGGGGTGCACCTGTCTCTTTCAGATCTGGTTTCCTTGGTGTGTATGCCCAGAAGTGGAATTGCTGGGTCATATGGCAGTTCTATTTCCAGTCTTTTAAGGAATCTCCACACTGTTCTCCATAGCGGCTGTACTAGTTTGCATTCCCACCAACAGTGTTAAGAGGGTTCCCTTTTCTCCACACCCTCTCTAGCATTTATTGCTTGTAGACTTTTGGATAGCAGCCATTCTGACCAGTGTGAGATGGTACCTCATTGTGGTTTTGATTTGCACTTCTCTGATAATGAGTGATGTTGAGCATCTTTTCATGTGTTTGTTAGCCATCTGTATGTCTTCTTTGGAGAAATGTCTGTTTAGTTCTTTGACCCATTTTTTGGTTGGGTCGCTTATTTTCTGGAACTGAGCTGCAGGAGTTGCTCATATATTTTTGAGATTAATTCTTTGTCAGTTGCATCTTCATTCGACAAAAGGCTCTTAGGTGATTGTGGAATCAGACAAGGCATTAACAAAGGAGATTAAGAATTTAGGATCTAGGGGCTTCCCTGGTGGCTCAGTAGTAAAGAATCCACCTGCCAATGCAGGAGACACAGGTTCTAACCCTGGTCCAGAAAGATCCCTCATGCCATAGAGCAACTGATCATGTGCCACAGCCAGCCCAGAACCTGTGCTCTGCAAGGAGAGATGCCACCTCAGTGAGAGGCCCACACACCACAGTGGAGAGTAGCCCCCACTTGCTGCAGCTGGAGCAGAGCTCGTGTGGCAACGAAGAACTGGCACAGACTAAATAAATAAATTAAATTATTTTTTAAAACAGAGTCTGGGTTTTAGTTTCAAATGGGGGATAAATCTTTCTAGAGGTCACAAGCCCTAACCCTGCACTTCATGCCTCAGGGTACTCAGAAATCATAACTAAGTATTATCATAACTGAGCACCTGCTATAGGTCAGTGGGCTTCCCAGAGGGTGCCAGTGTAAAGAACCTACCTGACAATTGAGGAGACTCAGGAGATGTGGGTTCGATCCCTGGGTCAGGAAGATCTCCTGGAGGAGGGCGTGGAGACCCGCTCCAGTATTATTGCTTGGAGAATTCCATGGACAGAGGAGCCAGGCAGGTTATGGTCCATAGGGTCACAAAGAGTCAGACTTGACTGAAGCTACTTAGCAAGGTGCATGCATGTATGGGTAAGTAGTGTATGGGGTGCTTTGTACACATTATTTCATTTAATTCTCACAATAATTTGTCCAAGAAGTTCAGAGAGATGAAGACTGTGTGTGACAAAACCCAGATAGATTATCAGGTCTAATTCAGAAGCTCATGGCTATCTCACATCACACTCTGCCCTACTGCATGAGAGCTGGGTGTGTGACTTAGCAAGATGCTAGCCTTCTGAAAGATGTCAAAAATCGATAACCTATGAGGACCCACAGTATAGCACAGGGAAAAGAAGGTACACTCTGTTTGTAGGACATAGTATATGAAGTTAACCTTAAAAATCATTCCAATATACAGTAGGTACAAAAAAATTGCTTAATTCTACTTTTACAAGGCACCTAGAATAATCAAATTCATAGACTCATAAAGTACACTGGTAGATGCCAGGGGCTGGGGTGGTGGGGAGTGGGAAGGGGGACTTGGTGTTTAATGGGACACAGGTTTCAGTTTAGGAAAGTGAAAAATTTGGGAGATGGATGATGGCGAGAGTTGCACAACAATGTAAATTGTCTTAGTGCCACTGAAATGTACAATTAAATATAATTAAAATGGTATGTTTTATATTATGTGCCTTTTTCCACAAAAAAAAGAACAATAACAAAAACAAACTAGAATACCTCTCTATGGCCTTAGTCTCAAATCAACAGTTACCACCTCACCCAGATACCAGAAATGAATACCCACTTAATCATGTGAAGGCAAATGAAAACAGCACCAATTTCAGATAAAATGCCTGTGTGGGAGCTTTCAGGTGGCCAAAAATTTGTGACCTCTGATTCTGAGTTTTAGCCACCCTTTGTCTCATGGGCAAATTGGGATTCTTAGACCTGGTTTGATTAGAAAGAACCTGAGTCCAGAGTTTGAGGATCCTGAAAAAAGTGATTTGGTGATGAAAAAAGGGGCAACTTTAAATTACAAAGGCGAAGGCTTGGAAGGATTCTTATTTTTAATATTTATGTATTTAGTTAGTGGTGGCACATGAGATCTTCACTGTGACATGAGAGATCTTTTGATTCTATACATGCAATTCCTGGTTATGTTGCACAGGTTCCAAAGTGCTAGGGCTTCAGTAGTTATGGTGCACAGGGTTAGTTGCCCTGTAGCGTGTGAGATCTTTGTTCCCTGACCAGGGATCAGACCCTGCACCTCCTGAGTTGCAAGGTGGATTTTTAACCGCTGGACCACCAGGGAAGTCCCAAGACTTGGAAGGATTCGAGTATAGAGGAAACTGCTTACTCACCCACCAGTGCTTCCCCCCCGCCCCCCCACCCCGATAGATAGTGTTTCATTAAATACACAGTCGTGATGCCCTTGAATGGTATTTTACAGTTGGCCATGAGCCTCATTTGTTGGGCTACACATGAGAGTAGACCTCTGATGTTGAAATGCCGAGAAGGGACATATACGATCAGGTGGGCAGATGCTGAATCCAGAGAGGGAGGATTCCACTGGAGGGAGAAGGGAAGGAGCAGCAAGGCTATGATCCCAGAAGTTAAACAAGCTGCTCCAGGGGAGAAATTGTATGGGGCTTGGATGGGTGTGATGAGCAATGGGCTCAGAGTCCATGGTGGGAGAGAGAAAGCCAGGGAAGACCTGAAGCCCTTCCCATCTCTGCAAATCCACAGTGTGCTCTGAACACTGTGATCAATCCGCACCCCAACTCAGTCAGGGTTCCCTGGTTTTCAGGTTTAGGCAGCTGAGCCACAGCTTAACCTCTCTCTGCCACGTGCACGGGCACATACAGATGTGCATACACACACACCATTACTAGATCCCTCCTAGACACCATACACACGCACTGGCTCTCTCCTATATACACACACTCACTGGATCCCTCCTGCTCACACACACACACACACACACACACACACACACACACAGGATCCCTCCTATACACACACACAGACTCATCGGATTCTTCATACACACACATACTCACTGGATCCCTCCTAAACACACACACACATGCACTCTCATTGACTCTCTCCTACATACACACACTCACTGGATCCCTCCTACACACACACACACACACACACACACACACACAGGATCCCTCCTATACACACACACAGACTCATCGGATTCCTCATACACACACATACTCACTGGATCCCTCCTAAACACACACACACATGCACTCTCATTGACTCTCTCCTACATACACACACTCACTGGATCCCTCCTACACACACACACACACACACACACACACACACAGGATCCCTCCTATACACACACACAGACTCATCGGATTCCTCATACACACACATACTCACTGGATCCCTCCTAAACACACACACACATGCACTCTCATTGACTCTCTCCTACATACACACACTCACTGGATCCCTCCTACACACACACACACACACACACACACACACAGGATCCCTCCTATACACATACACACATGCACTCTCATTGACTCTCTCCTACATACACACACTCACTGGATCCCTCCTACACACACACATACATACACTCTCATTTGCTCTCTCCTACATACACACACTCACTGGATCCCTCCTATACACACACACACAGAGGATCCCTCCTATGCACACACAAACACACACACACACACACTGGCTCCCTCCTACACACACACACTCACTGGATCTCTCCTACACACACACACCACACACACACACACACACACAGGATCCCTCCTATACACACACAGAGGCTCATCGGATTCCTCATACACACACACATTCACTGGATCCCTCCTACTCACACACACACGCTCATTGGATCTCTCCTACACACACACACAGAGGATCCCTCCTATACACACACAGAGGCTCATCGGATTCCTCATACACACACACATTCACTGGATCCCTCCTACTCACACACACACACGCTCATTGGATCTCTCCTACACACACACACAAACACACACACTGGCTCCCTCCTACGCACACACACTCATTGGATCCCTCGTACATACACACAATCACTGGCTCCCTCCTACACACACACACACACACACACTCACTGGATCCCTCACATACACACACACTCACCCAGCTGGTACTGTCTAGACTGATCTAGTAGCCCCTGTCAAGAGCCCTCAGGAGCCCTGGAATAAGTGGCGGTCCAGGACCTCCCCAGCTGAGGATGAACTGGAGCCTCGTGCCGTTCTCTGTGACCACTAGCTTCACTGGGTAGCCCAGGAGCAGATGGATGAGAGTCTAGGAGGGAAGGACACATCTTCAGGGAGGCAGCTGTTTATTCAGGGAGGCAGGAGGCAGAAAGTCCTTCCAGCAAAGGACATTTCTCCTTTTTAGCTCATTCCTGGTGCCTTCATTGATCCAGAAACTTAGTCTTAACGGCTCATTTATTGAAAAGGACATCTTCCCTCTGTTGGGTAAATATTGCCCATTGACACAGAGAGACGTTCACAGGGCAGGGTTCTCCTCACATTGCTTTACCTCTTAAAAGGCTCTTATTCTGTTTCAATTAAAAATAGTGAGCACTTGCTAGGTGCGAACACATCAGATAATGTCATTGTGCTGAAGAGACGGGTACAAAGACGTGATGGAAGATTGGGAGGGGAGGGGGGAACAAAGGGAAAAAGAGGCTGATGCCTGAGTTTCGGAGTTAGGCAGAGGGATTGGAGGCATGGGGTTACTGAGGCGGCGTATTTCATACACAGAAACTGACTTTTCAGAAGGACACTTTCTCATCGACCCATTTTCTCCCCACCTGGATCTTTCATCACCTCTCCTTTTCCACTGACTTCCTTTGGCTCCTACTGACCCCTTAGCAATGCGATCCTTTTTCTCCGTTCCATCATGGCCTCATCAGAGCCCCACTGTTAGCCCCGTACTGTGACACCTGACACAGATGTGTACAGAACACTTGAGTTCCCAAAACACTCTCGCTGTATCAGCTGACTTTCTTCTGCAAAACAAACTTCTTCCTCTTTCACCAAAAAGGTACATCCATAGCATGGCTCTTCTCCCCAACGAGTAAAATATAAAGACTAATTTTGGGCTGCTGTATTTATTTGTTTCTTTCTGTGCATTGTTCCAGAATCAGTATATCTCTCTTATTGTTGCTTGTTTTAGAGTCTACATAACTCACCAGCAGAGCCTAGTACACAATACTCACAAACCAGCAAGCATTGAGAATGAAAGAAACTTCTGGTTATGTTATTCATTATGTTTACAGTCCTGGACCCCAACTGTTAGAGCTGATTGACAATGGAATGAGCTGCCTGCTTTAAAAGGCGCTGAGATGTTCATCACTGGAGGTGTTCAAAAGCAACAGGATAACTCTTATAAATATGGATATCTAAATGTGGATGGAACTGATGGAATGGGAGGTTAGATTGAAATCCCCTATAAGTCCTCTGATTGCATAAAAGGATTTACCCCAGAACTTTATTAAAGCTGGTATCAGCTACAAAAAGTTTTGCAGCAAAGATTCTCCGAGGATAATATTTTAAGTGGCGCTTTTTATGTAGTTAAATCCTGATAGGCCCATCTCCCTTAAATGGAGTGGGATCCTTTGATCTTCATTCTGGTTTTTCCCCTCCCATTAACACTAGATTGCACCCGCCAGGTCTTAGAGCAAATGCCAGGCTTACTGCTTCTGAAGGCAAAGCCTCTAGGGCAGGGCTGGATGCTTCTGCCAGAAAAGCCACTGAGGCAGGAGAATCGGCCTCCTGCTCCTGCCCCTGCCCCTGCCCCTGGGCTAGTTATTTCTCCCTCCTTTTCCCTTTCTTTATTTTTTTTAAGGTTTCTCTTATGTGGACCATTTTTTAAAGTCTTTATTGAATTTGTTACAATATTGTTTCTGTTTTATGTTTTTCATTTTATTGGCATCAAGGCATGCAGGATCTTAACTCCCTCATGGGGATTGAACCAGCGCCGGCTGCACTGGAAAGCCAAGTCTTAAAAACAACTGGCCCACCAGGGCAGTCCCTTCTTCTTTCTTTTTAAATCTCCTGTGGCATTTTTACAATGAATCTTCAGCATCTGCCTGGCTTCTTCCCCAGGTACCATTTGGTCTCAGACAATGTCAACTATTTAAATGTTAGCCTAAGGACGCATTTGTCTAAGTGAGAGGAGAGCAACGCTCACCTTCATAGACGCTTCAGGAGAACAGGTCCTTGTGCTCAAAAAAAAAAACCCACTGCTGCACGTGTTCCTCTTTGGAAAATTTCGATGCCCCTTAGCATATTGAGAGTTCAGAGAAATCCTGCACAAAGAAACCTGTTTAATTTTGTTAACCTGGACTTTTCCAAATTTATCTGATCCTAGACATCTTGCTAGAGCATGCTTTATTTTGGAAGGGAAAGGGAAAACTGGCGTATGGCAAATGAGTTGGTATCTCATACATCTGCCAAGGGCCACCTGAATAGGGCAGAAGGGTCTCAACATCATTTACCATCTAGGGAAAACATTTTCCATTTCTGGATGATGTACTCCTTGTATCAACTTCTGCCATGATGCCCACCTCCACCTCCAGGCATGTTGTCACAAATACTGGAGAGCTGGCATTATGATCAGGGTCTTTCGATAACAGCAATTCCAGGCACCTCCCTCAGTA
The DNA here is from genome assembly GCF_019320065.1 of Cervus canadensis. Taxonomy (NCBI): domain Eukaryota; kingdom Metazoa; phylum Chordata; class Mammalia; order Artiodactyla; family Cervidae; genus Cervus; species Cervus canadensis. Next base: position 3,719,081 of record NC_057387.1, read on the forward strand.
ATCGTTATTTGGATGAGTGCTGTTGACTTAGCTCCAAGTCACTTTCCAAAACAAGATGACCTTGATCTTCTGGGTTGAACCCAAGTTGTGTCTGCATTTTCCTCTAGGAGAAAGTGTATTTCATCTTCTAGCTCCAGGGCATTTGTTCTGCAGCACCTGGCACAGAAAGATAACGCCTGCCATGGGATGATCCTGGTAACTCACTTGGCAGGAGCCAGGGGCTCAGAGGCTCTCTTCACAAATCTCCAAATCAACTGGCCATGCAGATGCAAGAGCAGCAGCAGCTGTTTCAGAGGCAAAGGCCATTCATCTTCTGCCTTTTATTCTCTTGTTTCTGGGAAATGTAGTAAATGTCTCCCGCACAAAGCATCGCCTGCCTGGCCACTCACTAAGGTTTCACATGGGGATGTAAATGTGCACCCCATGGTCTGCCAGGCTCCTCTGTCCGTGAGATTCTCCAGGCAGGAATACTGGAGTGGGTTGCCATGCCCTTCTCCAGGGTATCTTCCAAACCCAGGGACTGAACCCAGGTCTCCTGCGTTGCAGGCAGATCCTTTGCCGTTGAGCCACTGGGGAAGACCCTAGAACGTGCAAGTTGCTTTCAGAAGGCTTCCACATGGAGAACCAAGTTCTTTTACAAAAAGGACTTAGAGTTATGAGGGTTCTGTTTTTAAATATTCATAAAATCAAAAGTTCCCACTCTTCAATTTCTGCTGTCTCTACCCAATACAAACCCGGTATTTATTATACCTAGTATTGTTCTACGAACTAGAGGAGGTTCAGAAGAATGTACAAAATGATGGATCTGACCTCTTGGCTAAATGGTATTCTGAGGTAGATTTGAGGAAGGACCGTTAATTACCCTCCAATAATTTAGAGTCTCCCCTGAACCATTCCAGATCACCATGAAAGAGAATAAATAAGCCTTGCCTGGTTAACATAACTCAGCACCCCCACCTGACGTTTAATGGATTCCACACACTTTACCATGCAGCTCAGCTCCTGGTCTTCACCCCAACCTGCTGTCCCTGGGCTTCCTCATCCCAGTTGATGGCAACTCTATTCTTTCTTTCAAAAATCTGAGAGCTGTTCCTGAATAGAGGCCAACAAATCTCTATCGGCAAGTGCATTAGCTCTACTTCCCCAAATAACCAGATTCTAGCACTCCTATAACCTTTCACCGGTCCCACCTACCTAGCTTACCTTCCTCTCTCATTCACTTTACAACAGTCTACAGATTGTGGCCACAACAGTCTCCTGGGAGGTTTCTTATGTTCTACCTTTGTCAACCTACAGTCTATCCTCTTGCCAGAGTAAGAATGATTCTTAAAATGTGAAGTCAAAAAGTGTCATTCCTCTGATCAAAATAGTTCAATGTCGTGCCTTCATATTCAGGGTAAAGTCCAAAGCCCTTTAGTTATGTTTCTCCAGGTCTGCGCCTCCCTCATCACCTCGTTAATCTCATTTGCTGTCACTTTTCTCCTCCTTTCTGCTCAGCCATGTTTTCTCCAAAACACCAAGATGGACCGTTTGTGCTTCGTACTTGCTTGCTGTCATTTCCATCTGGATACCTCTTTTCTCAAGATATCTGCATGGGTCTACCCCTCACTTCCATCAAGTCTTTGCTTGAGGCCCCTTATCGCCCTGATACAAAGCACTCACTACCTCCCCACTCTGTCTTATTTTTCTAGCACTTAACACCATTGGCCATAGTTTGTAGTTTATGTTCTCCCCTCCTTCCCCGAGAGCATCTAAGCTCCTTAAAATGGGGACATTGTCCATTTCATGGAACAGAATCAGATGCATAGAAGGCATGCAACAAATACTCATTGAGTGGAGGAACCAAAGAGCAGTAACATTCATTATACATATATTAATATACCACCTATGATGCAGATGCTACATATATTATTTCACCCAACCTTCACAACTTCCGAAAGAGCTAGATATTATCATTGCACACACACACACACACACACACACACACACCCTATGAGAGAACCGAGAAAGGTTAAATAACTATATTCAATTAGCAACTGTCACATCAGATTTAGAACACATACCTACCTACCTCATTAATCCATGCTCCTGACCACTCTACTGCTTTCCTTTGAATCACCCATGTAATCAGGGCTACAAGGTTTCAAAGAAAATAGAAATAGTTTGTCGTGAAGAGGAACCTGGGAAAGATTCACCCAGGAGCTAGAATTTGAGATGGATCTTGGCAGATGAGTAAGTTTCTGGTAGGTAGACAGAAACAGCTGGTGTTCCAAGCAAGAGGAGGAGCATGAGAAGTATGAAGCAAAACAACTTAAAATCTGCTCACCCGAGAGTGACTTAAAGAGGGTAACATACTCATCCCAGCTTGCCCAGGACCTTCCTGGATCTAGCACCAAAAATGCTGTGTCCTGGGAACCCCTTCCACTGCGGGCAGACTAGGACAGAGGATCACCCTGTGTGACAGCCATATCAGCTTTAATAGAGTGGAGAGCTGTGTGCATTGTTGAGGAGATGCTGAGAGCAGAAGTGAAAAAGAACTTTGAGGCTGGGAACAAGTTTGGAGCTCAGGGTGCAGGTAAGGGGAAGCCTCTGGAGGTTTTGAGTGGCAGTTGCTGAATGGAAACAGGAGCCCATGTCTGAATGGAAACAGGTGCCCACATGAAACAGTGGGGGTAAGACATAGCCTTGTGCGCAGTAGACCACGGATGCCAGGGTAGTTAACAGTAGAGGGAGGTTGATCAAGGCTCCTCTATCCCAGGTTGTTTCAGATAGCTGCTGCCTCTTGAAACTGACATCTTTCCGTCTTCTTTGAACTTTTCAATCCTTGGTAACATCTAATGCCAGCATCGGCTCCTGGAGGAGGATAGAGGTATGTCATCTTCCACGCCTTTGCATCCGAAGACAATTTATGAGCCTTGGGGACCCAGGGAAAGCCCCTGTCTTGGTTTCAGTTCACATTTTCCCATTCCCTCAAATTTCTCTTTCCTTAGGTATGAATGTACAATCCTCTTTTCTCTAGAGTGGCTGGGCTTGTGGTCAAATCTTAAGCACTCTATATCTCTATATTAGCACTTCCTCATCTCTTTTGGGAGTTCTACACTTATTAAGTAAAATGTCCTTCTTGAAATAAAAGTGAGCATGGTGCATATTTAAATACTAGATGATAAAAAGAAGTACCTAGGAGCCTAGGAGTGGCTTTTCCCTTGGAAAGATCCAGGGTCATCTATGTAAATCGCACAAAAGGCAGTGATGCTGGAGAAAACCACGAAAGTAAACACACGATAGCTCTCTCCTCACTGTGGTGTGTTTAATATAAAATACAACAGTATTGCCATCAGAGGTCCTCAGCACTTCATAAACTAAACGGAGCGGGACAGAAGGCTTCAAGCACAGTGCTGCTCAACCAGGAAAAGCCAACTAGGATCCTGGTAGAGCTGGAAATTGTCGGTGGCTTCCACAGATATTCCATCAACACACACACAAACACTCACACACTTGTTTCTTCTTTTTCAGTCTCCAGGACATATAGAGGAATTTTGTCTTAAAATACAAGTTTCCCCAGAAATAACTAGCCTCAGTACCTAGGAAATTGTCCCCAGTTTTCTTCTGGAGTAAAGTCAGATTCTACCCAAAGGTCAGAACACTCAGCCCTTCCTAGCTCTTCCCTGGTGGCTCAGACGGTAAAGAATCTGCCTGCAGTGCAGGAGATGTGGGTTCAATCCCTGCGTCAGGAAGACCCCCTGGAGAAGGGAAAGGCTACCCACTCCAGTATTCTTGCCTGGAGAATCGCGAGGACAGAGGAGCCTGGTGGGCTACAGGCCACGGGGTCAAAGAGAGTTGGACACGACTGAGCGACTAACACACAGAACACTCAGCCCTTCTCAGCTCTCCCTCCGGCTTAGTTTTCTGGGTGAGTAGGAGCCAGTGTCCTATCACTGCAACTGAAAGGAAGCTCTTTCCAGGGAAGCACAGTCTACACGGGGAGAAGGATGGAAATCAGCCAGGCTTGCCCTCATCCCATCATGCTTTCTGAGGCAATAAGTATGGAAACAGAAAAAGAGGCTCTGCCTTGTATTACACGCCACTGCTAGTCCCCAAGGGGATGAAACTGTCCTTTTCTTTTGCTTTCTGTGTATTTTCTCCCCATTTCAGTTTTGCTAATTTGGATTCAGATGGAGCTGGATTCAGTTCTGGATGCTTCGGTTGCTACTTGTGTGAACTGAAAATTTTACTTAATTTCTAAGCTTAAGTTTATTCACCTATGAAATAGGGAAACTTATTTCCTGGTAACTTCAACATTGCCCCCAAATGGTTGTAAGAAATCATATACAAAATGCTTAGTGCAAAGCCTAGTAAATAGAAAGAGGCCAGACAAGGCAACTAGAATTATTATTCAACCTCTCTCTTTATCATCTTGCTTCCTCTGTTGCTTCCCTCTCCTGCTCACTCATTTCACACCCTAAGATCAACTCCCAGCTCTAAGAGGACAAAAATGATACCTGCTTTCACCTGTCATTCATTGAATTGTTAGATGGGCTGCTTCCCAGAGCCACACTTAACTGGATTTGAAATTTAAAACCATCTCATATTCATATGTAGCTTAAACATTGCTTTGAATCTGGGAAATTAAAAAAAAAATTTTTCTAAGTGGATATATGTTTTAGAAGCTCACTAGTTTTCTCAGGCACCAAATGGCTTTTTGGAAAGAATCCTGTTACAAGTTAAGTGTAAATGAACCGGAAACAGAGATTAAATTCCTCCTGAAACACTCCTGGGTGTGGAAATGAAGGAAAAAGCAAATGGAAGATGCCTCCCTGTTTTGTAGTGCTTCATGCAGCTGGCTTCCCTTAATGATGCCAGCTAAGCTGTGGGGAGAGCTGGGCTGGCTCAGCCGGGCCTCTGGGGTACCCTGCAGTCAGGGGGTTACTTACCTCCTGGGGTGGGGCAGCGGAGGTGACTTGATGGGAGAAATGTTCACTCCAAGTGCTCTTCCGGCAAAGCTCCTCTCTGGGGACCTCCACCTGGCACCTTTCACCGTTGTTAAATTCACTTAAGATAAAAGCGACACCAGGCAAATGACAAGGGAAGTGCCATTAAGGAGTGAGCGTGAGCAGTGACTGACAGGCAGGCTCTGCTAAATAAATGCTCTGCTGAGAGCCCCAGATTATTTGTGTAGAGAGAATCACTACCCAAACACCTGCCTCAGCCAGACTGAATGCACAGGATGCAAACCCCAGCCCACAGGCCTCAGCGCTCTGTTTCCTGGGGCCTCGGCCTCCAGCCGGGGCACCCACACCCCACCAGCGCCCACCAGAGAGCTCAGTGGCTCCTGAAGGGGGTGCCTGTAGGTTGTGGGCCGGGGGCTCAGATTGGGTAGTAACCCACGTGCCAGGCAATGAGGAGGGAGGAGGACAATTCAGCAAACCACGAGGGCTCGTGGTCTGTCAAGTCTCTCATCCTGCTGTTTCTCAGTCTTAGCTTAAAATCATGTTGGCCAGGACTTCCCTGGTGGTCCACTGGTTAAGAATTTGCTTTGCCACGTGTATTGCTCTTCATCCTTTTTGTGATACCAATTGTCTTGTTGTATCTCACTGTGCGCACTGTTGGCTGAACCCAGGGTAGGCAGGCGTGAGCTAAGAGGCTGGTAGGAGACTCAAGGAGCCACAGGAACTACAGTTGGGTTCAGTCGCTCAGTCGTGTCCAACTCTTTGCGACCCCATGAATCGCAGCACGCCAGGCCACCCTGTCCATCACCAACTCCCAGAGTTCACTCAAACTCATGCCCATCGAGTCGGTGATGCCATCCAGCCATCTCATCCTCTGTCATCCCCTTCTCCTCCTGCCCTCAATCCCTCCCAGCATCAGGGTCTTTTCCAATGAGTCAACTCTTCGCATGAGGTGGCCAAAGTACTGGAGTTTCAGCTTCAGCATCAGTCCTTCCAATGAATACCCAGGACTGATCTCCTTTAGGATGGACTGGTTGGATCTCCTTGCAGTCCAAGGGACTCTCAAGAGTCTTCTCCAACACCACAGTTCAAAACCATCAATTTTTCAACACTCAGCTTTCTTCACAGTCCAACTCTCACATCCATACATGACCACTGGAAAAACCATAGCCTTGACCAGACAGACCTTGTTGGCAATGTAATGTCTTTGCTTTTTAATATGCTACCTAGGTTGGTCATATTTTTCCTTCGAAGGAGTAAGCATCTTTTAATTTCATGGCTGCAATCACCATCTGCAGTGATTTTGGAGCCCAAAAAAATAAAGTCTGACACTGTTTCCACTGTTTCCCCATCTATTTCCCATGAAGTGATGGGACTGGATGCCATGATTTTAGTTTTCTGAATGTGAAGCTTTAAGCCAACTTTTTCACTCTCCTCTTTCACTTTCATCAAGAGGCTTTTTAGTTCCTCTTCACTTTCTGCCATAAGGGTGGTGTCATCTGCATATCTGAGGTTATTGATATTTCTCCTGGCAATCTTGATTCCAGCTTGTGCTTCTTCCAGCCCAGCGTTTCTCATGATGTACTCTGCATATAAGTTAAACAAGCAGGGTGACAATATACAGCCTTGACGTACTCCTTTTCCTGTTTGGAACCAGTCTGTTGTTCCATGTCCAGTTCCAACTGTTGCTTCCTGACCTGCATACAGGTTTCTCAAGAGGCAAGTCAGGTGGTCAGTATTCCCACCTCCTTCAGAATTTTCCACAGTTTATTGTGATCCACACAGTCAAAGGCTTTGGCATAGTCAATAAAGCAGAAATAGACGTTTTTCTGGAACTCTCTTGCTTTTTTGATGATCCAGCAGATATTGGCAATTTGATCTCTGGTTCCTCTGCCTTTTCTAAAACCAGCTTGAACATCTGGAAATTCACAGTTCACATATTGCTGAAGCCTGGCTTGGAGAATTTTGAGCATTACTTTACTAGTGTGTGAGATGAGTGCAATTGTGCAATAGTTTGAGCATTCTTTGCTATTGCCTTTCTTAGGGATTGAAATGAAAACTGACCTTTTCCAGTCCTGTGGACACTGCTGACTTTTCCAAATTTGCTGGCATATTGAGTGCAGTACTTTCACAGCATCGTCTTTCAGGATTTGAAATAGCTCAACTGGAATTCCACCATCTCCACTAGCTTTGTTCGTAGTGATGCTTAGGAAGGCCCACTCGACTTCACATTCCAGGATGTCTGGCTCTAGGTGAGTGATCACACCATCGTGATTATCTGGGTCGTGAAGATCTTTTTCCTACAGTTCTTCTGTGTATTCTTGCCACCTCTTCTTAATATCTTCTGCTTCTGTTAGGTCCATACCATTTCTGTCCTTTATTGAGCCCATTTTTGCATGAAATGTTCCCTTGGTATCTCTAATTTTCTTGAAGAGATCTCTAGTCTTTCCCATTCTATTGTTTCCCTCTATTTCTTTGCATTGATCACTGAGGAAGTCTTTCTTATCTCTCCTGGCTATTCTTTTGAACTCTGCATTCAAATGGGTATATCTTTCCTTTTCTCCTTTGCCTTTCACTTCTCTTCTTTTCACAGCTATTTGTAAGGCCTCCTCAGACAACCATTTTGCCTTTTTGCAATTCTTTTTCATGGGGATGGTCCTGATCCCTGTCTCCTGTACAATGTCATGAACCTCCATCCATAGTTCATCAGGCTCTCTGTCTATCAGATCTAGTCCCTTAAATCTATTTCTCACTTTCACTGTATAGTCATAAGGGATTTGATTTAGGTCATACCTGAATGGTCTAGTGGTTATCCCTACTTTCTTTAGTTTAAGTCTGAATTTCGCAATAATGAGTTCATGATCTGAGCCACTGTCAGCTCCAGGTGTTGTTTTTGCTGACTGTATAGAGCTTCTCCATCTTTGGCTGCAAAGAATATAATCAATCTGATTTCGGTGTTGACCATCTGATGATGTCCATGTGTAGAGTCTTTTCTTGTGCTGGTGGAAGAGGGTGTTTGCTATGACCAGTGCGTTCTCTTGGCAAAACTCTATTAGCCTTTGCCCTGCTTCATTCCGTACTCCAAGGCCAAATTTGTCTGTTACTCCAGGTGTTTCTTGACTTCCTACTTTTGCATTCCAGTCCCCTATAATGAAAAGGACATCTTTTTGGGGTGTTAGTTTTAGAAGGTCTTGTAGGTCTTCATAGAACCGTTCAACTTCAGCTTCTTCAGCGTTAGTGGTTGGGGCATAGGCTTGGATTACTGTGATATTGAATAGTTTGCCTTGGAAATGAACAGAGATCGATCTGTCATTTTTGAGATTGCATCCAAGTACTGCATTTCCAACTCTTTTGTTGACCATGATGGCTACTCCATTTCTTCTAAGGGATTCCTGCCCACAGTAGTAGATATAATGGTCATCTGAGTTAAATTCACCCATTCCAGTCCATTTTAGTTCACTGATTCCTAGAATGTTGACATTCACTCTTGCCATCTCCTGTTTTACCACTTTCAATTTGCCTTGATTCATGGACCTAACATTCTAGGTTCCTATGCAATATTGCTCTATACAGCATCAAACCTTGTTCCTATCACCAGTCCCATCCACAACTGGGTATTGTTTTTTCTTTGTCTCCATCCCTTCATTCTTTCTGGAGTTATTTCTCCACTGATCTCCAGTAGCATATTGGGCACCTACCGACCTGGGGAGTTCCTTTTTCAGTATCCTATCATTTTGCCTTTTCATACTGTTCATGGGGTTCTCAAGGCAAGAATACTGAAGTGGTTTGCCATTCCATTCTCCAGTGGACCACATTCTGTCAGACCTGTCCACCATGACCCGACCATCTTGGGTGGCCCCACACGGCATGGCTTAGTTTCACTGAGTTAGACAAGACTGTGGTCCTGTGATCAGATTGGTTAGTTTTCTGTGATTATGGTTTTAGTGTGTCTGCCCTCTGATGCGCTCTCACAACACCTACTGTCTTACTTGGGTTTCTCTTATCTTGGACGTGGGGTATCTCTTCACGGCTGCTCCAGCAAAGCACAGCCACTGCTCCTTACCTTGGATGAGGGGTATCTTCTCACGGCTGCCCCTCCTGACCTTGAACGTGGAGTAGCTCCTCTCAGCCCTCCTGCGCCCCACATCAGCCACTCCTTGGAGGTGGGGTTGCTCCTCTTTCTCCTGGCTGATGCAGAAGCCATGGCAGCAGCCATAGCATAATCTAACACAATACAACCTCTCTCCTGGCTGGCACAGCAGCCGCAGCAGTAGACGTGTTCTATTCTCTCCTCTGGTGGCTGACCCAGTGGAAACAGCCGTGATGTAGCAGTAAATGCCACTGCTCTGTAGGTGGAATGCATATATCCATATTGCACACAACCCATGACCAAGCAAGACCTCGTGACGTGCATGCACAGTGCTATAAATGATCTCAGCTGTTACATAGTCATTATTTACAAAATGTGGGGCAAGAGAGCGTGAAGATGCCATCTTGGCTAATTTACTCTTTCCCTACACCATTCAAGGGACCTAGGTTTGATCTGTGGTCAGGGAACCAAGATTCCACATGTCACAGAGCAGCAGCTAAGTCTGAGCCCCACAACTAGAGAGTGCATGTGCCCCAGTGAAAGATACCATATGACACAATGGAAACCCCATGCGCTGCATCTGAGACTCAACACAGCCTAGCAGATAAATAATTATTTAAAACATCATATTGGCCATCTTGATCCTTTCTCGGAATCATGGACCAGTAGGTCCACTGGGGCCCTTGCTTGGATATGCTCATCACCCAACAGGGCTCAGGTCAGGAATCCTGCAACACTGGGTCTTATTGAATTGCTTGCTTAATCAGTAACTGAGGTGACTTCTTGTATTGGAAACTATTTGGAAAGAACAGTGACAACAGCAAGAAGCCACAAGGAGAAAGAAAGATGGTAGTCACACGGAAAGTCCGCAATTGTTAATGTATTCTTGGAAGACCTCAGAAGCCAGACTACGTGGATTCCTAGTCAGTCCTGCGGTATCAGAGTGTCTGAGCTTGGCAGAGTTACTGATCTCCTCTGTGCGCTCAGTCTCCTCATCTGTAAAATACAGTTTGGAACCCACCTTCTGCAGCTGTGGATGAGCCATAAGTTAAAACTGCAAGCACTTAGAAGAGGGCCCAGGGCACTGTGAAGACTAAACAGATGTTAGCTGTTTTCATGCAACGATTCTCACCAATCTGTGACTGCAGTTGCAGTTACATTAGATGAGGGGTTCTCTGCCTGGGAGCATTTTGCCTCCAGCGGACATTTGACAATATCTGGGAAAGTTTTTGGTCACGAGTTGAGAGGTGACTATTGCCATCTAGCGGATAGCGGTCAGGACTGTTACTAAACATCCTATATGCACAGATGGCCCCTGATTACAAAGAATGCTCTGGCCTCAGAGGTCAGTAGTGCTGCATCAGATTAAGACACAAACTGTGATAAATCCCAGCCCTCACCTACTCAGCCTGAACTACAGCTCTGCCTCAGGGCATGTCATAGTATTTTCCGGGGATGATGGGTGATGATGTATCTCATGTGCTTGGGAACTCACCTCTCTTCTGCTCCAGCCTCATCTCCACCTGTGGCTGCCCTCCCAGTGATGACTCCTCTGCTGGTGCCACCCAGAACTGAGTTGGAGGCTGGGGACAGGGCGGACTGATGGCTTCCTCCCACACCTCTGAAACTTTGTTACCTAGCTGACGTCTTGAAGAGATATCACTGAGTGCTCAGAGGCTGCCGATTTTTACCAACATAGCCTTCAGCTTCTCTTCTTAATTTTTTTCTCAGTTGAGTCTCAAAACCAGACTCTGGCTGGGTTTTGGAATAGAGTCCATGTCATTGAAATCATCCTCATCTCATCTTCTTGGGTATCTCCATCGCCAGCCTTTCTTTAGTCCAAAGCGTAAGATCTCGTGCATAATCATATCTGTTTCATCAGCTCGTACAAACAGACTCTTAGAGGCAGGAAGCCAAAGGTGTCCATTTCTCAGCAGTATTCTTGCTGGCACACATGAACTTATAGACAAATAATTTTAAAACACAACTGTAATTTTGCCATACACATTTAGGCCTAAATCTTTCACTAAACAAAATAGCATTAACACATCCAGATATCACTGAATAACCTTCCACACCTCAGTTTTATTGACTATATGGAATTCCATTTAATTGTTATATAACATCATTGAACCTATTACCATTCTATTAGACATTGATGTTTTTTCCCTAACATTGAAAATAATAAGATAATTTAGCACTGAATATCTTAACAAAGCATCTTTATTGCTGGACCAATTATTTTCTTAGGATAAATTTTTAGAATATAATTTAAGGGTTTTGACACCTATTGGAGAAGAAAAGACTTGAGGACTTTGTCTTAGGCAACAGTGTCTGCCCTTCATAAGGACATCAGAACATGTGTGTGGATGCATGCACACTCAATTGTGTCCGACTCTTTGTGACCCCTCAATTGTGTCCGACTCTTTGTGACCCCACGGACTGTAGCCCTCTAGGTGTCTCTGTCCATAGAATTTTCCAGGGAAGAATACTTGAGCAGCTTGCCATTTTCTTCTCCAGGCATCAGAATAGCAGTTCAACATTCAAAATGGCTGGGAAAGTTAAGTCCTTTAGTTGTTGGAACATTCTAGTTAGCTGAGAATTTTTATCCACTAATATCATATGTGGAAGGATTATTTTAAATAACATACTTAATGCTAATTTACTCAGAACAAAATTCCATCTTGCTTTAATAATTCAAAAGGCACTCACGGTGCTTCGAGGTCATTAATATAACCTTACTTCTCAGTGTGGAATTTCAGATGATGTATGTAAAAAGCTCTTTGTAAGTGGCAAAAACTATAGAAATATAAAGGCTTATGATTTCAATTTTTAAATAGAAATTGCATTAACTCAATTCATCAAGAAATGACATACCTTGAACATTTCTTTTTTGGATAAGACCTTGATATTTATTTACATGTCACTTACCCTTTCCTTATAAAAGCAAAATAAAGAATGTGTAAGAATTCCCATTGTTTCAGGTTCTTTTCATTATGTTCCAGATGAATATGTTTTACTATAATTTGGGTACCTCAAAACATCATTCAGTCATAAATTTTTTCCAGTATGCCCCCAATGATAAGTTTAGAATGATAATAATAGAGAAGCATCGCAGTGAAGGAAAAAGTACTTTCTATTATCTCTGCCTTTATCAAGTGAGGCCTCTATCGGTAGATCCATCATTACCCTTAACTACCTCTTGTAGGCATGACCTTGAGTAAATCAATTGCTCTTTCTGGAATGTATTTTCTTCATAATGAAAAGGTAGTTACTTCAAAGATCTCTTTAAGCTCTAAAATGTCTATGATTTTATGACTTGGCTCTCTCTTTTGAAGGATTTGAAATTCAATTTTCTTGAAGAATTCTTGAGCTAAAGAAAGACATTTTTTTTCTTAGGTAACAGGATGCTGAGTGGAACTTTCCCCAGTATCCTGGAATGTTGGCTCAAACTCCAAAGCTAAGAACGATAGATGAGAAGTAACTCCTCACTTTTAGGGAGAGGAAATAGAAACATCTTGCCAAAAGGTGCTCAAGGGAAGCAGCATCTCTCCAGCAAGGGCCAGCAGTGAATATAAGACATGTGCAGAGATTCAAATGGATGACTTAGAGATTCACTAAAAGAAGGTTTTTAGACTAGCAAGGTAGACACTGATATCTCTCATCCATTTACTTTCCTTTTCCAGTTGCCTTCCTCCAGATCAACTAATGAGGACCCAAGAGAAATACTCATAGAGACTGAGGGTACTGTGAGAAGTGGGAAAAGGTCTCTCACTGAACCACTGGGTATTTTGGAAGTATAGAAGGCTGCAGGGCAGAAGGAAAGAGATGCGGTGAAAGGGTCTTGGAGGGTCCACGGAAGGCGTCTTTGAGATTGTATGTGAAACTCATGACTGATGCCTGCTCTCCTCCTAGAATTCAGAAGGCTGGAGGCCAGCTGTTACCATGCACAGTGGTAAGATCAGGAGAGAGAACAATAGTAGGTGGCCAGCGGTGCTACCACCTGGATGGATGGATGGATGAGTGTCCTATGACCAAGGGGGTCCTATGGAAACTCCCTGGGCTTCACTTACCTTACAAGAAGGCTTCCCTGGTAGCTTAGCTGGTAAAGAATCTGCCTGCAATGCAGCAGACCCCAGTTCAGTTCCTGGGTTGGTAAGATCCCCTGGAGAAGGGATAGTCTACCCACTTCAATATTCTTGGAGTATTCAAGATATATCCAGTATTCTCGGAGTACACCAGTATTCACTGGTGGCTCAGCTGGTAAAGAATCTGTGCACAATGTGGGAGACCTGGGTTTGATCCCTGCATTGGGAAGGTTGCCTGGAGAAGGGAAAGGCTACCCACTCCAGTATTCTGGCCTGGAGAATTCCATGAATATATAGTCCGTGGGGTCATGAAGAGTCGGACATGACAGGGATTTTCACATTGCTTCCCCCAGTGGCTCAGCTGGTAAAGAGCCTGCCTGCCAATAGAGGAGATACATGAGACATGAGTTCGATCCCTGGGTCAGGAAGATCCCCTGGAGAAGGAAAAGGCAATCCACTCCAGTATTCTTGCCTGAAGAGTTCCATGGACAGAGGAGACTGGCGGGCTGCAGTCCATGGGGTCGCAAAGGGTTGGACACGACTGAGTTCGCCTGCACACACAGGGGAGGGTACTTTAGAAGTCGGAGCTGTGGAGTGAACAACGTAGACAGACAGTCAAGGTTAGTCAAGAAAGGTTTACTGTGGCACCAGTGACCTGACAGTCTGCTCCTCTTCAGCTAGCCTCCTTCCCCTGCTCGGACCCCAGGCTGTCCAAAAGACCAAGTTGGGGCGTGGCAGACAAAGAACAAAGGACAGAAGAGAATATCATTCCTGCTTCCCAGCTGCGGGTTCTCAAGACATGAGTCAGGCATGAGTTATGTTCAGATTTTTCTCACTACCTTGTCATGAACCTTCCTCTATTCAACTAACGATGAAATTCCATAGGAAAACAATAATCAGTTAATGCAACTTCATCATTAGATATATAGAGAAAGGTTCATGACAAGTTAGTAAGAAAAATCTAAACATAAAATTGTTAGTTTCAGTGAATTTCTCTTTCAGATATGTAAGACATTTAACAAACTAGAAATGAATATTCTTTATTCTACCTATAAAAGCCATGTAGAAAGAAATCTATACTTTTCAAAGAAATTACTTTTAAAGTTGGGCTTGTGGAAAGGAATAGCCTTCAAAGACAGACACTCAGGTTAAATTCTTTGCTCTGCTTCTAAATATTTATGTTACTAAAACAAATCATCTAGTCTACCTGAGCTTCAGTTTCTTCATCTCATCTGTAAAATGGGACTACTAATATTTATTTTACTGAATTGTAGGGATTAAATGAAGTCACATATACTATACACTGACTCAAAGCACAGTGAATAAATTTGTATCCTGCCTTCCCTACTTTAAGTCCTGAAGTAACCTTGCCTGACTTCATTTACTCTAGTTTGAATAAAGAAAGAATCTGCTTCACATGTTATGTATCATATGTCTCCTTAAATACTCAATATTAGCAGCTTGGGGGCACTCTTTATACCTTTTCCTTTGCTCATACAAGCACTTATATATTACTCTGAAATTTGCATTTTTCCTCTTAAATTATATATTTGGACACATCTCAGGGCAATGCATACAACTCATGCTTATTCTCTATAATAGCTTATGAAACATTCTGTAACTTGATATTCCTATTTTAATTTCTCCTTTTCATTGATGTTCAGCTTGCTTTCAACTTGTTGCAGTGATAACGGATGCCACGGCCACTCACATACGGGAATCACACGCACTGGGGTCTGCTTTTCCCAATCTGGAATCCCCACAGAGGGACTGCAAAGGCAAAGAATGTGTTCATTTTAATGACAAAAGATATTGACCTATATTGAAAATGTATTAGGTAAATTCATCATGTAAAAAAAAAAAAAAACCTAGAAAACAACTCTAACAGAATTTGGTGAACTCTTCTGTAAAGTGAAAGCAACTTTTTATCTAAGAAGACTTTAATTTGTTTGGTAAATTCAAAACCTCAGAGACCGCTTTTTTTTTTTTTTTTTTTTTTTTTTTAACCAGGGGAAATTTCTGTGCCAGAAAGGGTATGGTGAATGGCTCAAGGAAAGTTTAATAATGTATTATCAATTTAGTATTCAAGGCAGGACTCCAGTTCTCTGAATAATTTCTTTCCCTCTGGCCACTGGCTTTTGTGAAGGGGATGTGAGCTACTTGCTGCATCAGAAACCACTCCTGATGTCGCCATGCAAGCTCTTCCCGTTTAGAAACAAATCTAGTCTCTGGGTCACAAGAAAAGTCACATGTCACATGTCACAGGCTGTCAGCTTTTCCCTCCCATCACTCTTTATTATTTAAGGGTATGGCTGAGATCCCATCATCTTTATCTCTCAGGGGGTTGGAAGCCTCAGCAGCTTCCTTCTCTCTCTCTCCTTCCTTTTCCATGTTCCTCAACTTTGATCACTGCCTTTTAAGAAGATGCTGCTCAGTGAGTCTCAGAATTGTCTGACACTTTGGATACCTGGATTCCAATACTGATAATATAAATACCACCAAGACCAGTGGAGGAAAAATCTAAATCTGCGTCCAACTCTGGCAAACTACAGTGTGGGCTCAGTCCTGGAGCTGAAGAGTCATTTTTCAAAAGATTCATCATAAACCATTGTCCTTTCTGCCTTCCTGTGAGCATGAGGACCTAACATCTTGGAAGTGATTTTTCCTAGTTTTCCTCTTTTATAATGATAACAATAATATTTTTGTGAATGCTTCCTATGTACCAAGTTCTTTGGGAAGCACTTTCTATACATTATCTTATTTTATCCTTAACAACTTTGGTGGCTGTTGTGGTGTCCGACTCTTTGTGATCCCATGGACTGTATCCTGCCAGTCTCCTGCGACCATGGAATTCTCCAGGCAAGAATACTGAAGTGGGTTGCCATGCCCTTCTCCAGGGCATCTTCCCAACCCAGGGATCGAACCCAGGTCTCCTGCACTGCAGGCAATTTTTTACAATCTGAGACACCAGGGAAGCCCCATTTTTGCTTGAGGACAATCATATTCAAGAACATTAGGTAACTTTAACAGTGTATCACAATTGTAAATAGTAGAGTTTAATTAGAACCATCTTTTTTTGAAAACCATGTTCTAATATAACCATGTTATAATAACAAGTCCCCAGTAGAATTAATATAGGTAGAATAAGGTGGGACTGGATTTTTCTAGTTACCTTGGCCAGGGATGTCATGAGGAGATGTTTCCCTTACACAAATAGTTGGGCAGAAGTGTTGCCTGGTAAAAACAGTAACATGATCAATATGTATCATACAAATTATATTGCTGAATAATAAATTTCAAAGGCATTACAAATTCAACTTTCTATGATAAGACTGTAATAACATGTTATTTCTGATTATTTACAATGAACTTCAGTATCTTATGGGGTCTTGGGATCAGAGAAATTCAGACACTCAAAAGTAGGGAAGACTTCGGTCTTTCTTACTCTCTTACTTGATTCTTAATTCTCTTACTCTGTATTCTTGAGTTGTGTCATAGATCGTCTATTTGGAGTTCACCAGCAATAGCGATCTTGATCCAACATGACACAAAGAGCCACATACATAGATAGACAATTACAATCAAATGTGATGAATGCTGTAAAAGGTGTGTGTGCAAGTTACTAGGCAGTGTAAAAAGGGAACCAGCTGGGATGGAGGGGGATTCAAAAGAGGCTTCTGAGGGAATATGAGAGTGTGTTGGCTCTTGAAGTGAGTCTGCAACAAAGGGGGATAGTAGAGGGGTGAGTGGAGATAATTCAGATAGCTGGAAGAGGGCAGAAGTACTCAACATTCAGCAAGCGTGTGAGCCATGTTACAGGTGTCTGGGGTGGCTGAAGTATGGATTGTGAGTGAAGGCATGTTGACAGATAGGACAAGAACTACACTGGAAAAGTCTCTCCCATGCTGATGAGTTAGGATTTTATTCTGAAGATGAAAGGAATCATTGATGATTTTTGAGGGAGAGACATCCCATGAACTGAGGAGCCTGGCGGGCTATGGTCCATAGGGTCTCAAAGAGTTGGACACGCCTGAAGCGACTTAGCATGCATACAGAATGAATCAAATCTGCGTTTTCTAATGAGCACCAATGAGCAGCAGTGTGGGTGATGGGTTAGAAGAGGATGAGAACGGAATCTGGGAGCCCATGAGGAAGCTGGGAGGAGGGACTTGACAAAGAGGGCAATGAGGGAGGCCAGATAACAATGGATTCCATCACTACTTAGTGGTTAAATAATAAGAATTTGGCAGTAACGTGCATGTACTATGGGTAGACAATGGGGAAAGTAATGAATGATGCCCAAGTTTCTAGCTTGGGTACCTTGGCACATAAGGCAGAAGAACCTAGGAAGAAGCAGAGCCAAGTCTATCCCAACAGAGACAAACTGTAGTTATAAAACAGTTCTTTCTGTATTGATCTGACAACTACTACCCTTTAACGTTCTCTGTATTGGTCATGGTCTGTTCTTCATCTTTTCAAAGAACAATGAACATTATATTGTAAATGCATTAGGTTGCTAATAAATAAAGACTCATAACTGACAGATGTTTAAAAAAACAGATTTTATTATCACTCTCTCTGTATATATGTATTTATTGATATATTTATATGCTCATCTCTGAGCTCATTCTGTGAATACAAGAATTATATAACTCAAAGTTTCATTCCTCTGAATATGCTTAATATCTGAAAAATAAGGTTACCTTCTGAAATTTTATAAGAAATAAAAAAAAATGTTCAGCCAGAACATACAGTCAGAGGCAATGGATAAATTGTGAAAAAAAGTAATTGCACCTCATCCTTCCCCTCCACTCCCTGGCCTTTTCATTGCTGGGTGTCATATGTATTACCATTTATTCCAGCATAATGACTAGGAGGCTGACTGCAGTTCTGTTCCTGATATGATGCTCCTGTTTTACAAAAGCCCTTGGGATGAGAGAATCAAATATAGAATTTGCTGAAGGGCACAAATATCAGCAGTATTCAGCTATCCAAATCCAACCTAATGACATTTGGCCAAATCTGGGATGTCAAAGATGCCATTCACCTTCGGTGACAACTATTCCTGATTTTTTTCTTTTTTCCTATCCAGACTTTTTTCAAAGGGAGTATATCTTTTGACTTGGTCTGTTACTAAACTTCACTCAAGGAAGACATATGAAGAATGAAATGGTTCTGTATAGAGGCACAGTGTGTGACGTTTATACCAATTCCTGGTTGTGCCAACACGCCTCGCCTGTAAAAAATCAGTGTAAACTCAAACAGTACAGCATTTTCTTCTTTCCATGCAGATCTTTACTCGGATAGCCAAGTTACAAAAATGTCTTATTTTAATAGGAATATGTGCAGGTATTTCTGGTGCTTATATTCAGCTTATACAATTTTTCCTCCCTTTCATGGATCATGTCTTGTCGTAGGGGCTTGCATAACTCAGTGAAGCTATGACCCATGCCATGCGCAACCACCCAAGATGGACAGGTCATAGTGAAGAGTTCTGACAAAACGTGGTCCACTGGAGGAAGAAACGGCAACCCACTCCAGTATTCCTGCCTAGAGAACCCCGTGAACAGTAGGAAAAGGCAAAATGATAGGACACTGGAAGATCAGGTCCCCAGGTGGAAAGATGTTCAGTATGCTACTGAGGAGGAGCAGAGGGCATTACTAATAGCTCCAAAGAGTGAAGTGGTGGGGCCAAAGTGGAATGTGTGGATGTGTGGATGTGTCTGGTGTTGAAAGTAAAGTCTGATGCTGTAAAGAATATTATTGCATAGGAACCTGGAATTTTAGGTCCATGAATCAAGATACATTGGATGTGGTCAAGCAGGAGATGGCAAGGATGAACATCAACATTTTAGGAGTCAGTAAACTAAAATGGATGAGAATGGGTGAATTTAATTCAAATGACCATAATATCTACTACTGTGGGCAAGAATCCCTTAGGAGAAATGGAGCAGACCTCATAGTCAACAAAAAATTTTGAAATGCAGTATTTGAGTGGAACCTCAAAAATGACAGAATGATCTGGATTCGTTTCCAAGGCAAACCACTCAATATCACAGTAATCCAAGTCTATACCCCAACCACTGATGTTGAAGAAGCTGAATTTGACTAATTCTATGACAATCTACAACACTATCTAGAGCTAACACCAAAAAAAATATGTCCTTTCATCATAGGGGGTTGTAATGCAAAAGTAGGAAGTCAAGAGATGTTCAGAATAATAGGCAAGTTTGGCATTGTAGTACAAAATGAAGCAGGGCAAAGGATAACAGAGTTTTGTCAAGAGAACATGGTGGTCGAAGTAAACACCCTTTCCCAACAACCCATGAGATGACTCTATACTTGGACATCATCATATGATCAATACAGAAATCAGATTGATTATATTCGTTGCAGCTGAAGATGGAGAATCTCAGTGTAATCAGCAAAAACAAGACCTAGAGTTAACTGTGGCTCAGATCATGAGCTCCAGATTGCAAAATTCAGGCTTAGATTGAAGAAAGTAGGGAAAACCACTAGGCCATCCAGGTATGCCCTAACTAAAATCCCTTATGATTATACAGTAGAGATGATGAATAGACTCAAGGGATTAGATACAGCAGACAGAGTACTTGAAGAACTGTGGGTAGAGGTTTCTAACGTTGTACAGGAGGCAACGACTAAAACCGTTCCAAGGAAAAAGAAATTCAAGAAGGCAAAATGACTGTCTGAGGACTCCAATAGCTGAGGAAAGTGAAGTTGCTCAGTCGTGTCTGACTCTTTGCGACCCAATGGACTGTAGCCTACCAGGATCCTCAGTCCATGGGATTTTCCAGGCAAGAATACTGGAATGGGTTGCCATTCCCTTCTCCAGGGGATCTTTCCAACCCAGGGATCAAACCCGGGTCTCCCGCATTGTAGGCAGACGCTTTACCATCCAAGCTACCAGGGAAGCCCAGCTGAGGAAAGAAGAGAAGCAAAAGGCAAGGGAGAAAGGGAAAGATATACCCAACTGAATGCAGAGTTCCAGATAACAGTAAAGAGGGATAAGAAGACCTTCTTCAGTGAACAGTGCAAAGAAATAGAGGAAAACAATAGAGTGATAAAAACTAGCGAGCTTGTCAAGAAAATTAGAGACATCAAAGGAACATTTCATGCAAGGATGGGCACAATAAAGAGCAGAAACGGTAAGGACTTAACAGAAACAGGTGAGATTAAAAAAAGGTGGCAAGAATACACAGAAGAATTATACAAAACAGATCTTAATGACCTGGATAACCATGATGATGTGGTCACTCACCTAGAACCAGACACCCTGGAGTATGAAGTTAAGTGGGCCTTAGGAAGCATTGCTATAAACAAAGCTTGTGGAGGTGATGGAATTCAAGCTGTGCTATTAAAATCCTACAGGATGATGCTGTTAAAGTGCTGCACTCAATATGTCAGCAAATTTGGAAAACTTAGCAGTGGCTACAGGACCAGGAAAGGTCAGTTTTCATTCCAATCCCAAAGAAGGGCCATGCCAAAGAATGTTCAAACTTCCGTATAATTGTACTCGTGGCTGAGAGGTCTAAGGTGCTGGATTGAGGCTCCAGTCTCTTTGGGGGCATGGGTTTGAATTCCATCACTGCCAATCCTTTTAGGACTTCCCTGTAGCTCAAGTGGTAAAGACCCTGCCTGTGATGCAGGAGACCAGGGTTCAATCCCTGAATTGGGAAGTTCCTCTGGAGAAGTGAATGGCAATCCTCTCCAGTATTCTTGCCTGCAGAATCCCATAGACAGAGAAGCCTGGTGGGCCACAGTCTGTGGGGTCAAAAACAGTTGAACATCACTGAGTGACTAACATACATACACACATTTCACATGCTAGCAAGTTCATGCTCAAAATCCTCCAAGCTAGGCTTCAGCAGTATGTGAGCTGAGAACTTCCAGATGTACAGGCTGGGTTTCAAAGAGGCAGAGGAATCAGAGATCAAATTGCCAACATCCATTGGATCATGTAGAAAACAAAGGAGTTCCAGAAAAATGTCTACCCTGCTTCATTGACTATGCTAGAGCCTTTGATTGTATGGATCAGAACAAACTGTGGAAAGTTCTTCCAGAGATGGGAGTACCAGACCATCTTACTAGTCTCCTGAGAAACCTGTATGCAGGCCAAGAAGCAACAAAACCAGACATGGAACAACTGACTGGTTCAAAATTGGGTAAGGAGTACATCAAAGCTCAACATTGTCTCCCTGCTTATTTCACTTTATGTGCGGAGCGCGTGAGTGCTAATTCGCTTCAGTCATGTCCCACTCTTTGTGACCCTATGGACTGTAGCCAAATAGGCTCCTCCATCCATGGAATTCTCCAGGCAAGAATACTGGATTGGGTTGCCATCCCTCCTCCAGGGGATCTGCTTGACCCAGGGATCGAATCTATCTTTAACGTTTTCAATATTGTTTTGTAGTTCTTTCAAGTGGTAATGCAAGACTGAATATTCTTAATTAATAATTGCTACATCCAGTAGATACTTAAAATTGTACTGTGTGAAAAAAACAATGTGGATAATGAATTATTAGGAAGATTAAAAGGGGGTAAAGAATGAAGCATATGTGGAAAAAAGTAGCTATGGAAACTGGGTTATGGGTAACATTGTACTCTGAACTTGTGGGCATGTCAAAAATATTCCTAATAAAATCCATTAAAAAATTAAGCTGACTCCATATGGCATCCATTTTGGAATCTCCAATAGTGGAAGACTTGCATTTTATCTCAATCTAGATCATAACCTCTCATCTGAGTCTGGCCTTTCTCTCAGCAACGGTACCCAGGGATCCTCTAGTTTCACCTTCCTTACTTTGGCCTTTTGGCAAACTACCTATGCTGCCCACCATTCGTT
This sequence comes from Cervus canadensis, assembly GCF_019320065.1. Taxonomy (NCBI): domain Eukaryota; kingdom Metazoa; phylum Chordata; class Mammalia; order Artiodactyla; family Cervidae; genus Cervus; species Cervus canadensis. The sequence goes on from NC_057387.1 coordinate 3,741,068, forward strand.
ATCTTAGAGTAGGTGATGTGAGGCTGCTGCAGCCCCATGGGCCATCCTCCAAGGGAAAGGAGGGGAGATTTCTGGGGGGCCTGGATGGCTACTTTCCCTCAATTGTTCCCGTTCCCCCACTTCATGGTCAAAGATATTAAAGGAGTCCTTTCAATCAAACATCGTTTATCTTTCTATACTTGTTTGGAGAAAGCAAGAGAACTGCTTTTGTTTTAATGATGATTATATGTCCTCTCATGAGCTCATACCTCACTTATCCTCCTCTCTCTCCTTTACGTTTCCAGAAACAAAACTAGACTTCCATGACAATTATCATGAATCTCGTAGAATTTACTGCAGAAATTCCTAGGGCCGAACATTCCTAGAAATATTCCTAAAGTGGACAAGTTGTTTCTAGTGTTTCTTCAGTTCCCCAACTGCTGGGTCCACTCTTACTTTCTTTCTTCTGGCACCCTCTTATTATCCTACTTGCTGTTTAGTCGCTCAGCCATGTCCAACTCTGTGCGACCCCATGGACTGCAGCATACCAGATTTCCCTGTCCTTTACTATCTCCCAGAGTTTGCTCATCTTATTTGTACAGATGAGCATTCTTTGTACAAAACAAAGTATTGTTTGTACAAAACAAAGAATCCTAATAAACTGGCAAAACTAAACTGGCAGTTGATTAGAACCTTCTCATAATAACATCAAGATCATACTTCTTTCCAGGCCTTTTGCAAACAGCTTTGCATGCATTTTCAATTAATCCTCAAGATATTCCCATGCAGCATATATTGTTAGGTCACCATTTTATGGATGTAAAAAATGAAGCCCAGGGAGTTTCAAATTTCCCAGGGTTGTGCAGCTATTAATAATAAGAATCAATGCAAAGATTCAGGCTCAGTTCTGAGTTCAAAGACTATGCTATTGAACACCATCTAACAGTGTCTTTTTTGATGATCCAGCAGATGTTGGCAATTTGATCTCTGGTTCCTCTGCCTTTTCTAAATCCAGCTTGAACATCTGGAAGTTCATGGTTCACGTATTGCTGAAGCCTGGCTTGAAGAATTTTGAGCATTACTTTACTAGCGTGTGAGATGAGTGCAATTGTGCAGTAGTTTGAACTTTCTTTGGGATTGCCTTTCTTTGGGATTAGAATGAAAACTGATGTTTTCCGGTCCTGTGGTCACTGCTGAGTTTTCCAAATTTGCTGGCATATTGAGTGCAGCACTTTTACAGCATCATCTTTCAGGATCTAAAATAGCTCAATTGGAATTCCATCACCTCTACTGGCTTTGTTTGTAGTGATGCTTCCTAAGGCCCACTTGACTTCACATTCCAGGATGTCTGGCTCTAGGTGAGTGATCACACCATCATGACTATCTGGGTCATGAAAATCTTTTTTCTACAGTTCTTCTGTGTATTCTTGCTACTTTTTCTTAATATCTTCTGCTTCTGTTAGGTCCCTACCATTTCTGTCCTTTATTGAGCCCATCTTTGCATGAAATGTTCCCTTGGTATCTCTGATTTTCTTGAAGAGATCTCTAGTCTTTCCCATTCTATTGTTTTCCTCTATTTCTTTGCATTGATCCCCGAGGAGGGCTTTCTTATCTCTCCTTGCTATTCTTTGGAACTCTGCATTGAAATGGGTATATTTTTCCTTTTCTCCTTTGCTTTTTGCTTCTCTTCTTTTCACAGCTATTTGTAAGGCCTCCACAGAGAGCCATTTTGCTTTTTTTGCTGAATCATCAAAAAAGCAAGAGAGTTCCAGAAAACATCTATTTTTGCTTTATTGACTATGCCAAAGCCTTTGACTCTGTGGATCACAATAAACTGTGGAAAATTCTGAAGGAGATGGGAATACCAGATAACCTGACCTGCCTCTTGAGAAACCTATATGCAGGTCAGGAAGCAACATTTAGAATTGGACATGAAACAAAAAACTGGTTCCAAATAGGAAAAGGAGTACGTCAAGGCTGTATATTGTCACCCTGCTTATTTAACTTATATGCAGAGTACATCATGAGAAATGCTGGTCTGGAGGAAGCACAAGCTGGAATCAAGATTGTCAGGAGAAATATCAATAACCTCAGATATGCAGATGACACCACCCTTATGGCAGAAAGTGAAGAGGAACTAAAGAGCCTCTTGTTGAGAGTGAAAAAGGAGAGTGAAAAAGTTGGCTTAAAGCTCAACATTCAGAAAACTAAGATCATGGCATGCAGTCCCATCACTTCATGGCAAATAGTTGGGGAAACAGTGGAACAGTGTCAGACTTTATTTTTTTGGGCTCCAAAATCACTGCAGATGGTGATTTCAGCCATGAAATTAAAAGACGCTTACTCCTTGGAAGGAAAGTTATGACCAACCTCGACAGCATATTGAAAAGCAGAGATGTTGTCAACAAAGGTCTGTCTAGTCAAGGCTATGGTTTTTCCAGTGGTCATGTATGGATGTGAGAGTTGGACTATGAAGAAGGCTGAGCGCAGAAGAATTGATGCTTTTGAACTGTGGTGTTGGAGAAGACTCTTGAGAGTCCCTTGGACTGCAAGGAGATCCAACCAGTTCATTCTAAAGATAAGTCCTGGGTGTTCATTGGAAGGACTGATGCTGAAGCTGAAACTCCAGTACTTTGGCCACTTCATGAGAAGAGTTGACTCATTGGAAATCACCCTGATGCTGGGAAAGATTGAGGGCAGGAGGAGAAGGGGACAACAGAGGATGAGACGGCTGGATGGCATCACCAAGTCAATGGACATGGGTTTGGGTGGACTCCGGGAGTTGGTGATGGACAGGGAGGCCTGGCGTGCTGTGGTTCACGGGGTCACAAAGAGTGAGACATGACTGAGCGACTGAACTGAACTGAACTGAACAGTGTCTTACGAATCCTCATTTATTCAGGACTCACATCAATATTAAACACTCTTCCTCTCCTGCCAGGCCTCTCCCTTGCTCTTGGGTGAGTGACCGTGATGTTAGCCACACTGTGGAAAGAAACCTTTGTGACAGTCAGTAGTCTTCATGCATGTAGGAGATTCAAAATAACGCAAAATAGTCCATTTGCATGAGTACAATCTGCTCAAGTGTCAGCAAACACGAACTGTGACAAATTTGAAGACAAGGTGAGGGAGGATCCAGCACCGCCACTTGCCTCCTCCCCAGCTTTGCCGCTGCAGCCTCTGTCCCGGGGCCCCGGGACCCGCCGGGGAGCACGTCCTGTCCAATAAGCCCCCGCCAGACAAACGCTGTCATTTGCCTTCAGCAGATCGCTCTGATCCAAATCAGTTCTCAGTCCAAGCTTGACACCCAATCATGAGTGGAATGTGGTTTGACATATACCTGGCTGCGGAAGCCAAGCGCTCGCCCCCACCCCTGCCCCACTTGACCCCCACAGCCTCATATGTCAGAATGTGACATCCCAGGTGTCAGCTGTAACTCCAGTGCACAGAGAAAGAGGGAGATGGGCGATGACAGCAGAGGCTCTGGTGCCCGGTCCGAGCCTGGCACCGGCACCCGCCTCCTGCCTGCGTGGGGGCAGCCGGGACCCAACAGCTGTGTGTCAGGGAAGCTGGAATACCACTGCTAGAAGTTTTTTCCCTGGCTTAAGCACCTTTCATCATAAACCCTGAAGCACTCAGTGTGACTTTGGATATCAAAAAGCAATTTCCCCGGCTGGAAAGACCCAAGGGTGCTTGAGTGTAGACACGAGGTCACCGAGGACACGACAGTTCGCAGTTTTGCCCAGGACAGCCCCTAGAGGCAGGGGAAGGCGATGTGAGCGAAAGGAGACAGAAAGGAACTCTAACTGGACATTTTGATATGGACGACTCCTGAATTAGGTGCTTTGTCTAAGTTACATAATTTTATTGTCACAACACCACCGTACAGCTCAAAAAGAAACCTGCTCAAGATCACACACCTGTTAAGTAATGGCCCTGGCATCCAGCCTGGTGCACTGCAGAGCATCCTTCCTTCTTACTACTAGACTTCTCCACCTGGGGCGAGGAGACCAGTGCCAGGCACACGACGCATTGCATCGTCTCTCCTATCTGGCCCCTGGAGGTGGGAAGGAATGGCCAAATTTAGGGTCAGACCAGCCTGTCTACTTCCTAAGCCCCAAGATTCAGTGAGAGCTAAAAACCTCCCCTTCCTCACAGATACCTTATGGCATCCCTGGGACTTCTCTTGCTCCTCAGAATGCACAAGCCTCAAAATGCAAGGAGAACACAGCTCCTTGAGAGGAGGGTCTTACCCCCATGAGGTATAGAATGATGATGGCTACTTGACGAGATGATGAGTCAAATGCTTGTAGAAAACCCCTGCTCACTTTTGCCAATAATATGAATGGCGTAGTAGAATACTGTATTCCTGGACTGGGGGATTTTTGATTTTTAGGTACATTGAGGACTGTCATGCAATTGCCAGTGTTTTATATTGCCAGGCAAATATATAAACCATCTCCAGCTATTATCACTGTAATCTCATACAGAAGAAAACTGCATGAAAAATGTAGGAAAGACATCATCTCATCATAAAAACAGGCTTTTCCAAGAAAGGAAGTTGGCAAGCATCTGTGGACATATGTATATGTTTCATATTTTGTCACAAATGAATGAAAATATTATCAAGCATCAGCATGGGTCCTTAGACTAACATTTAGTAAACCCTTATTAAGGTGGAAAGACCTTAGACTGAGAATCAAGGTACGTGGGGTCAATCTCTCACCCCACTGCTAACAATCTATGAGGGCAAGATTTCTCATTTCTCTGGTACTTAGCTTCTTGCCCCATAGTTTGGAGTCATAGGGCCCATTTTAGAGGGTCACTGGGAGGATTAAGTGAAATAATGAGTTCAAAACACAGATGAAAAGACTTGTCAATTTCCTCATCTGTTAAAGAAGGGAAGTAGATGAAATAAGCTTTGAGATCCCTTCCAGCTCCCTATGATTCCAGGAAAGCAGGCCAAGCCTCCCAACAGAGCCACACAGCACACACCTCAGAGAGAAGGTGCTTTCTTTAAGAGAGACTCTCAAAGAGAAAGTATCTCATAAATCTCAGGGTAGATCAGATACGGGGTGAAGTGAAAGTGGCTCAGTTGTGTCCAACTCTTTGCGACCCCTTGGGCTGCACAGTCTGTGGAATTCTGCAGTCCAGAATACTGGAAAGGATAGCTGTTCCCTTCTCCAGAGGATCATCCCAACCCAGGGATCGAACCCAGTTCTCCCACATTGCAGGCAGATTCTTTACCAGCTGAGCCGCCAGAGAAGCCCAGATCAGGTTCGGGGTGAATGCCAGCATATCATCAGCCTCTCTTTCTTTTTTATGTCTATTTATTTACTTATATCTACTTTTTAAATGGAAGTATAGTTAATTTACAACATTGTGTTACTTTCAAGTGTATAGCAAAGTGATTCCAGTTATATATATAGGCTTCTGCAATGACTCAGCAGTAAAGAATTCGCCTGCATTGTAGGAGACACAAGTTCGATCCCTGGGTCGGGAAGATCCCCTGGAGGAGGGCATGGCAGTCCACTCTAGGATTCTTGCCTGGAGAATCCCAAGGACAGAGGAGCCTGGCAGGCTACAGTCCATAGGGTAGCACAGAATTGGACACTACTGAAGCAACAGCACATGTGCATATATATATAAGTGCATGCACCTATATATATATATATAATATATGTATATACTGTGCTTAGTTGCTCAGTCATGTCTGACTTTTTGTGACCCTATGGACTACAATCTGCTAGTCTCATATATATATATATGCACAAGTATATATATATATATACTTTTTCAGATTTTTTGTTATAGGTTATTATAAGATATTAACTATAGTTCCTTGTGCTATATGGTAGGCCCTTTTTGTTTACATATTTTATATATAGTAGTGTGTATACATTAATCCCAAACTCCTAATTCCCCTTCCCTTCAATCTCCTTTGGTAACCATAGTTTGTTTCCTATATCGCCCCTCTCATCCATGGTCTTTTCCTGACCTTAACTTGCACACAAATAAAAGCAGTAAACACCCTCATGTTATTGAAGTGCCAGTGTTCTCACTATAGGAAGCTGAGGGCAGGGTCAGGAGATAAATAGAGGGACCTGAAAAATTAAATAACAAAATATTTCAACCCAGACCACATACTGGCTTTGAGCTCACTGTTTGTATCAGGACCCCTGAGTCCTATTCCATCTCTCCTGTACACTTTGATGCTCTCAAGAATGTCAAATCTCAGGAGAACGCAGGGGAAGAAGGTGGGAGAAGTGTGTGTGTGCAGTGCCTCTGCATGTGTGTGAAGGATGAGGCTGTGGGGCGTCTTTGCTTCTCCATCCACCATCCCCCCACCTTTAGGGCTCAGCCACCTGAAACCTACCAGGAGCGAGGAGCTTCCATTTGTCTAAGGGCAGTGGCCACTGACTGATGCTCACTTGATCTTTCTTTCATGCAGAAGGATTTACATGTTAGATGTATGAGGCCAGAAACAGCTTAGGCAGGAGACACATTTTACAAGCTCAAAGAATGATTTTAAAGCACTATGGGTTCAATGCATCAAGTTGTGGGCTGGATACAGGTGCATTGCTGGCACCTGCCTTTGCCTAACTGTGGGACTTCATTCTGTCTCCAGACCTCACTGGCCTGCTGTCACCAAACCCAACTCAAGTCCAGCACTTTCCATGAAGAGCATGTTTAGGGTTAGTCCTGTCAACCTTGAGAGGTTCTGGAAGCTGGCCATCATAGGAGAAAGTCTGTGAGTGAGAGTTTTTGTGTGTACATGTTCATATTTCCCATCAGGGAAGAATGAGGGCAATCAGGATGAGGCTAGCTGGAAGTCCCCAAGCATCAACGTTATCAGATAATGTTCTGAAGGTCATCTTCAAAAACCAAAGTGCAGCTGAAGATCAGGATGCTTTAGAAGCTCTCGCTATCAAAGGAAGACTGAGCTGAGCACAGCTCACAGCCTCACCACTAACCAACCTGAAGAAGATGCATGCAGCTCTCCAGATTCCAAAACTTGGCTCAGAGCTGCATGGGTGGAATCTGGGAGAGGGCAGTGGTGGGGGCTTGACATAGATAACAGAACTGGAGGATATTTCATAGGTGCCAGCATCTGCTTTCCCCTCTGTTCTTTTAAGGCAAAACTCAACGAACATCCAAGGAGGGCAAGAGACAGGTGTGTGTGTCAGGCTCACTCCACTTTTATTACTCACCCAGGTGAACCAGCTTTCAAACAAAAGTCGGTGAGTTTTGTTGCCTTTCTCTGAACACCAGAGATAGTTTCATAAGAGCTGTCACCATTAAAATGGCATTCTAAGAGGATCTGCACAGCAATGGAATTAAATAATAAGACAGATGAAAGAGTTCAAACGCACAAACCACGGTCCCTGCTCCCAACTCTTTTCCCAGAGAGAACTGACTGATGAATTACTGCGGGTCCACATAGGAAATCTTCTGAAGATGCAAGAATGAAATTTGATAGGAGCTGCTCTGTGCTTGATCACCTCTCTGCCAGTGGGGACACCTCCTACTGGAAGGAATGACAGGCCCCGTAAAAAGAACAGGAAAAGGCCAACCAGGTGAGCGTGCTGGGACAGGCATCTCTTCGGTGAGAAGTCCTCTTTCAGAGCATGGAGAGCTCTGCCAGGACCTGCCAGGGCTGGACTGCAGCAGAAAACCCATCTCCCTGGGGAGGATGTGCCTAAAAGTGGCTTTGGGCAGGTTTGCAATAAGCGCCAAAAAATGTGTACTGTATCACAGATACGCTGAGTTGTGGTTGACCTGTCATGCATTGCTAGAGCACTGCATTAGTCAGGGTGCTCCAGGGAAGCAGAACCAAGAGGTGATATACTGTGTGTGGGTGTGTATGTGTATATATGTATATGTATGTGTATATCGTGTTTGACAAGGGCACGATGGCCACACTTACCTCGATGCCAACTGTATTCTTCCCTGTTCCAATTGGTAACAGTAGCACTACCACCTAATCAGAGTCAATTACCTCTGCTTTCTTCTTTTGCTATTTGGTCTTTTGTCACAAAGGGCCTAAAATGTCAAGACAGCAGTTGCACCTTATGTAGCTCAATGGGACTCACTATCCTCCTGAAGAAAGCATTCTTTGATTGGGAGTTAGACTTCCAACCCACAAGGACTAGAGATATGGGAATGGGATGCACAAATCTCTTAAGTCATTGGAAATGATGGAAATAGGTTCACTTTGACTTCTACCCTTTGGGGTCTCAGATTCATGGCAATCCACTCCAGTATTCTTGCCTGGAGAATCCTTATGGACAGAGGAATCCCATGGACACAGAATCCCCATGGACAGAGCCCGTGGGTCGCAAAGAGTCAGACATGACTGAGCGACTAAGCACAGCACAGTGCATGATAGGGACAATAATATCTGGAGAAGAGAAGGGCAATCCACTCTAGTATTCTTGCCTAGAGAGTCCCATGGACAGAGGAGCCTGACGGGCTACAGTCCATGGGGTCACAAAGAGACTGAGCTACTTTCACTTTCACATTTCAGGGGCACAGGACCACAGAAGGGTCGTTGATTAAAGATGTACAGTATATTTTGAAAGATAGAGGCCTATCATTTCAAGGTATCATCTCCAAGCTGGTGCTGTCTTGAGACATCCATTTTATCACTCTTGCACTCCTACATACCAGCAGCATCTGAAGGTTACAGCACGTCACAGAGAACGTGAAACTCATGGTCATGTGTTCACTGCCATCCCTCCTGTGAAATAGAGGATTCCTTGGTGTGATGGGATGTTATGTAGACTCTTGTGTCAGTGGATCATACACTTTAGAAGCCCTCAAACAGGGATACCGGCTGAGGTCTTGAAGGTAGGAAAGACAAATTAAAATGTGAAGTATCTGTTGATTCTAATCAAGATAAATTATTGCCTCTTACAGAGTGGAAGGGATCCCGTGGTGTCAAGTTGCGGCCAAGTGGTTGCTTTGTCTTCTTGGAGTAGTGCCATCTTGGTGGGGGAGGAGCTCAATTTGGTCTACCTGGTGCATGGACACTTGGCAATTGCAATAGCTATATTAGTCTTGGTGAGTGGGAAAGACATGTATGTTTCCCACCACCATGAACATTCCATTATGCGTCTATCATGCTGGCACTGAGACTACCAATGAAAAAAACAGACTGAATCATTCTAAGTATTAATAATTGCCCAGTGCCTATGCTGTGAGGGATGCTGTCTGGGGCATTAAATAAAAGATGCAAAGATATTCATCTTTTGCACTCATTCCCATAATAAGTCCATACACCATGTGTCCTCCCCAGATCTCTTTGTCTCTGATCTTGAAATCTTTCCTCATCCAAGCTTCTGAACCAGTAGCCATGGAAAAGGAACAGTTTCAGAAGCTTGTACCTGAAATCTTCATCACAAGAGCTCTTACCCTACAGCCCAAGGAAACTTTTGAGGTTTCCATCAGCCACCAAGTATATACACTCTAATTATTCCAACGTTCAGGAACTGAGGAAATTAGCAAGTGTGAGTCCATGGACCTGGTGAGTGCACTGAGACAGACTTAGAACTGCTCCCCTAACAATGAGCCACGGCAATTATCTGGGCCCCAGACATCAGTGTCAATTTGGGATTTCTGTCAAATAGTCTTCAAAATGCCTAGGTAGTCCTCTTCCCCACTATATGCTTACCTGAGTAAATGCCAGGGATCTTTTGGGGATGGAATGGGAAAATCATTACGCTAGACATATACTATATTTTTAGGGTCTTTCTACCTGGGCACCTTCTGCCAGTGGGTTCTGGATCTGAAAACTGATTCATATCTGGAAGCTAGATACTAGACCTTGACTTTTAATTGGTTTGCCTGTCCCCAGTCTCCTGATTATGCATCCTTGGTTTCTTTGACTATATAGTAAGCAATGCTCTTGTTGGCTGTCCATCTGCCTTGCCCCTAGAAATGCCATGCTTTACTCGATATCTTCATGGCTCTCTAAGAGTGCGACAAACTTGGCTGTATTCCAAGCTCATCACTCATTACGATAATTAAATCTAGGGTCAATGAGATATGCTTATCCAGCTTCTAGGAGATCTTTAGGCATGAGCAATTCACTATCTCCTGAGACACAGTTTATATCTTCATTAGACATCCACTTTTCTGGAAATCCTTTCTTATGCCACAGAATTTCCAGCAGAAATCCCAGAATTTCTATCCACATGGCCACTCCTTTAGGTATTTGGAAGTATCTACCATGCAAACCCTCTCCCTTACTTCCCTTACTTCCCTCACAATGACTAATTCCCCTTGAGTGAGTGAGTGAGTGAAGTCGCTCAGTCGTGTCTGACTCTTTGTAACCCCATGGACTGTAGCCTACCAGGCTCCTCCATCCATGGGATTCTTGAGGCAAGAATACTGGAGTGGGTTGTCCCTTGCTTCCAGGTTTATTTCAATAGAGCCAAACTTTCACATTCTTCAAGAAAATCAGAATGTTCATTTTAGGTTCCCTGGAGGAGAAACAGAACATACTTGACCCACTATGGCTTGGGAACACAATAATGAAATTGCATATTAAACAGACAACATGTATGGAGTGTGTACTATGCGCCAAGCCTGTGCAAAGCAGTTTACTCACATCATTTTCCCAACAACCAGTCATGTATGCAACAAATATTTATTAAGCACCTAAATCACTCTAGAAACTGGAGATACAGCAGTAAAGAATACAAAAACCCCCTGCCCTTATAGAGCTTACATTCTAGAGGTGAGGAAACAAGCAATAAATAAGATAATTAAGTGCTGTATATAGTAAGTTAGGTGTTGAGTGCTAAGGAGTATAATAAAATGAGGGTAGAAGACAGGAAATGCAGGATGGTTTGCAATTCAGAGATCATGTTCAAGGAAAGTCTCACTAAAAAAGTAAGTTGAGTAAAGACTTGGAGAAGGTAACAGAGTGACTTTTTGTGGATAACTGGGGAAGACCATTCCAAGGAGAACGAACAATAAAGGGCAAAGACCCTGAGGTAGGTATTATTATCTCCATTTTACAGATGGTTAAATGACTTGCTAAAGAGCCACTGCTTGAGGATGGGGCCATAATTTCAACTCAAGGCTACTTGACATGAGGCCTGGTACATAGTATAACTGTCCAGTGATGGAATGTAAGTCAAACGCTCTACATTACAAAAGCCTACAAGAGGGAAGAAACTTGCCCAGATGAACACAGTAAGTGCCCCGCACATGAAAACTTTAAAGTGTGAGCTTTCAAAGTCGCAGACACGCGTTCGCATGTCCAGTCACGTAAGTGAGTTCTATCTGAGGAGGCACTGTGAAGTTTCTGAGGTACAGGAGCTGAGCGTAGAGTGGTACACGAAGGTCAGGTGTGAGTGCCATTGCAGCTTGCCCTCCACCTCCTACTGCTGACCACCCTTCGACCATCTCCCACGCCCTTTCCCTCCTCCAGTCAGTAACTCTTCTTTCCTGTTCACTCCCTGCCAGCCCTTATATGCCAATTGGTGTACTGCTGCACTACTCTTCAAGGTACTGGACCGTAAGACTTTAAATGTTTCTTTATTTTGTGTTTGTTTTTCATGTATTATTTGTGTGGAAAGTTTTATACGCCTATTGCAGTATAGTACTATATAGCCAAGTGTGTTAGCTGTGTACCTAAGCTAACTATGTAGGGCTCAACAAACAAATTGAACTTACAGACGTGCTCTTGGATCAGAACCCCTTATATGGGGGTGACTTACCACACTTGGAGATGATGGCAGAGTTGAGACCAGGGGGCTCTCATTTTCTGCCACACCATCCCAGCCTCCAGAATCCAGACATTTACTCTCTGGCTAGAAATCTTTCCCAAACCAATGAACAGACTTGTAAAACTTTAGCAACATATTTAATGAGAGATATTTTAAAGAGTCTTGACTTGATGACGTAAATGATGTCTCCAGCTCTGACTCCTTCACTGGCAGTGAGTAACAGAGCATAGAGTTAGATCCTTCTGAACTTGAAAGCAGGTTCCACACTTTTCTCACTATGTGATCTTGGGCAACTTATTAAACACCTCTGACCTCCCAGTATCATCATCCACGGAACAAGGCTAGAACTGTGTCTCAGGGGTGTGGTAAGGATTAGATAAAGTGTGTACAGCACCTTGTAGACTGACTGGGATAGAGGGGATGCTCTAATGTGTTCATTATCTTCTCCCCTTCTTCCATCTCCCTTATGTAATTAGTTGTATTTCTACATGCACAACTCTTGCTTTCTTAATGTATTACAGTTTTATTGAGGGTTGAGAGGTTGTCTTCTATATGTAAGTGCTCACCATATTTTATATTATATGGCGGTACATAGTGAATGCTTACAAGTGATGATTTGGTTGCTGGGTTAGTGGGGAAGAGAAAGAAGAGTGATTATTGCTTTGGGACTCTGTTGTTGCAACAGTCATCTGGGTGCAGCATGTGCCAGCCCACTGCTCACCACAGTTGTTCTGACTGATGTGACCGGCCAGGAGGTATCCTCTTACTTCTTCAAAAGTCAGTATGTGTCATTCTGGGAGATAGACCACTGTTCACTTAGAGGAAGATAAGTCTTCAGTCAAGAGAAGAGTAGCTGTCATCACCAGGTCATCCAAACCATCAGTAGGTTCTTGCAATATCCTGGTAAGAAGCAGAATTCCAGTTTAACTCACAACTTAACACCCTCTACCCACACATCTTTCATCAGGACCACTATCAAAGAGTTAAATTGACCGATTTCAGTTTTTATTTCTTTTGTCCACCCTCTGGCAAGAGCTCAATAAGCAGCTAACCAGCTGAAAATAGGAGGAGAAGAAAAAAGCCTGGACCTCGATGATTCAGGAAATGGCTCATCAGCCATCCAAAATTGAAGTTACTTTTTCATTCATGTAACATGAATAAAAATTCTCTGTGATAAATATTAGGAATAGTTCAATGGAGTATAATTCCTTTCTTTTAATAAAGAAAAGTAAATCATTTGTGTTGCCTTTTTCCCTTCATTAGCTTGTTCAGTCCTCATAAGAACCCTGTAAATTACCCCTAATTTACGGAAGCAACTAATCCCAATAATATTAAATAACTTGCTTAAGATAATAAATTACTAACCCAAGAATTATATGGACATGCTTTTAACTTGATCCCAGTGGTTTTCCTTTGCACCTCATTTTTATGGCTCCATTTAAAAAGGATTGATAAAGGACAGTTTCTCCTGACCCTATTATGAAGGGTCAGTAAAGTTTGAAAGAAATTATTGTAGAACTGTCTTCTCTTTCAGTGATTGTACATAGAACCTAGCCTTAAGACAAACAGATTTTTTTAGAGAAAAAATAATTTTTTTCAAAAGTTAATAATGACTATTGTGACCCCATAGACTGTCGCCCACCAGGCTCCTCTGTCCATAAGATTTTCCAAGGAAGAATATTAGAGTGGGTTGCCATTTCCTTCTCCAGGGGATCTTCCAATCCCAGGGATCAAATCTAGGTCTCCTGCATTGGCAGGCAGGTTCTTTACCACTGAGCCACCAGGGAAGCTCATAATATTAACTTGTACTTTTCTCTGGATCATTGAGAAATCCCCACAGACATGAGGCTTCACCCTCAGTCACTACAGAATGGGGACAGGGTGTCAATGTTCCCATTTTGTGACTGTGGGCTCAAGTGGAAAGAAAGAGAAGCTATAACAAAGTTAGGGAAAGAATCATGCTTCTACATACTGGCCACGTTCAGCTTGACAAACTTTTAAAAATAGATCAATCTATCAATAAATTGTCAAAACATTCATCAAACACATACATAGGAACAAATGCTAAAAGAAAATAAGGAAAATCAGTACTGTTGTTGTGTTAAGGTGATAGGATTATGAAGAAATGTCCCCAATTTTACATATTTTGTAATGATATTATATTATTGGTATTTTATAATATAAAAGGAACATATAAACCAATAATTATATTCATTCACTGGATGCTGTAAAAGTATCCATTTGCCCAGGACTAGGTTACTTCTTTCCATCAAAGTCCCATTAGTACAGTTTATTGAATTGACACTTTTGGAAGACAGAGTTCTGAATCAGAAGCACTAATATGTTCTCAGTGACATCCTGTAGGTGAAATTAGTTCTTATGGAATTAGCACTCTATACCCAAATAGCACTGGCCTCAATTTCCACTAGTACCCCTCAAAATGAGCAGTGATGTAGAGTTTGACTTTTTGGACTAAAATCTCTTGGAATACCTTCTATAGCAAAGCTTTTTCTTATATTTTTATATTAAAGGCTTGGAAGATTTTTCTTTTAATTATTTCAGTAAATTATGTCCAATTCACTAACTTTTATAATTTCTCATTTATTTCACCAGCTTTTATAATTCCACAAGTAGCTTAGAATGTTGGAGTTTAACGGAGAAAAGAGTTAAAGTTTCCTGTCTGAAAATGAAGAAACTGAGGCTTAGAGAATATACTTTTAAATTGAAAGTAAGTACATATGGTATCACAGTGGAGCATAGCTTACATCATATTTTTCCAACTATAATTACAGCCTGCCCTATGAAGTAAGTATAGCAGTTCCGCTCCTTGATATTACTGCTTTCCTCAATTATAATATTTACTAGTTGAGCAGAAAGTTCTCTATCCATTGGTACTAAAAGCTTAAGAATAAATTTGCTCAGATATGCAGATGACACCTCCCTTATGGCACAAAGTGAAGAGGAACTAAAGAGCCTCTTGATGAAAGTGAAAGAGAATGAAAAAGCTGGCTTAAAACTCAACATTCAAAAAATGAAGACCAATGCCATTCTCCCATATAGAAACGTGTAAACTATCATATGTGAAACGAATCGCCAGTCCAGGTTCGATGCACGATACAGGATGCTCGGGGCTGGTGCACTGGGATGACCCAGAGGGATGGGATGTGGAGGGAGTTGGGAGGGGGGTTCAGGAGGGGGAACACATGCACACTCATGGCGGATTCAAGTCAATGTACGGCAAAACCAATATAATGTTGTAAAGTAAAATAAATAAATAATTTAACAACAACAGCAACAGAAAAAAAAAAATGAAGATCAAGGCATCCAGTCCCATCACTTCATGGCAAATAGATTGGGAAACAATGGAAACAGTGAAAGACTATCTTCTTGGGCTCCAAAATCACTGCAGATGGTGACTGCAGCCATGAAATTAAAAGATGCTTGATTCTTGGAAGAAGTTGTGACAAACCCAGACAGTGTATTAAAAAGAAGAGACATTACTTTGTCGACAAAGGTCCATATAGTCAAAGCTATGGTTTTTCCAGTAGCCATGTATGGATGTGAGCATTGGACCATAGAGAAGGCTGAGCACTGAAGAATTGATGCTTTTGAACTGTGGTGCTGGAGAAGACTCTTGAAATCCCTTGGACTGCAAGGAGATCCAACCAGTCCATTCTAAAGGATATCAGTCCTGACTATTCATTGGAAGGACTGATGCTAAAGCTGAAGCTCCAATCCTTTGGCCACCTGAAGTGAAGAACTGACTCATCTGAAAAGACCTTGATGCTGGGAAAGATTGAAGGCAGGAGGAGAAGAGGATGACAGAAGGATGAGGTGGTTGGTTGGCATCACCAATTTGATGGACGTGAGTTGGAGCAAGCTATTGGAGTTGGTGACAAACAGGGAAGCCTGGTGTGCTGCAGTCCATGGGGTTGCAAAGAGTCAGACACAACAAAGCAACTGAACTGAACCGAACTGAACTCGTTGGAAAAGACCATAATACTGGGAAAGATTAAAGGTAGCAGGAAAAGGGGACTACAGAGGATGAGATGATTGGATGGCATCAGCAACTCAATGGACATGAGTTTGAGCAAGCTCCAGAAGATGGTGAGGATAGGGAAGTCTGGCATGCTGCAGTCCATGAGGTTGCAAAGAGTCAGACACAAATGAGTGACTGACAACAACAACAATGAATTTTTCACGTTTTATAGTGAGACAGACATTGCCCACATTTAAGAATCTGGCACATAGACAATCTCAAAACTAGGTTTCCATTTCACTTGTTTTCTTAAAGGAGGATATTATCTCATGACTTAAACATCTGAAACAAAATCTATCAGATTAAAAGAAAAGGGAGTCCTCCCTGCCTCTTGCCACCTAAGGGAATTCCATAGCCTGAATATGGGTGGTGCCTCCCCCACATTTATGCTAATTCAAGGTAGAGGTAAGTGAGGTCCAGCATAGAGGAGGTGAGACTAGCTATGTCTGTGCCTCTCTACCTCTTAGGAACTCTTTGAACTTTGCTTCTGTCTTACACGTTATGCTCAATGTAAAATTTAAACCCTTTTTCAGAATTAGCAACATTATCATGACATATATATATATATATATATATAGATAGATAGATATACACACATTATATAACATTATATATATATATACAGTATTGAGAGTATACTAAATTTTACGGAATAATCCTGGACAGCCAAGGTTGGGCAGAATCATACCACCCATCACGCAGTTACCCAGCACTCAGATTTCTGCCACTTTTCTAGGCTTCCTTTTTCCTCTTCTCCTTTCTGCCTTTCCTCCTTTTTTCCTTTCTGTTATGTTGAGCACTCCAAATTCATCTCCCTGTATGATGAGGAGCATTATCACCCTTCCTCTTATGTCTTCACACCCACTCATAATGCTGACACCTCAAAATTCACACTTATTTTTTCTCCAAGAAGATCACTGTCTCTTTAGTTATTCCTGTTACAGTTATAAATACTTCTTTCATTGTCTATGAAAGGTGCAGTCAGAAAAAAATTTCTGGAAGCAATGTGCTGCAGAAAATTGGGCAGTTTCTCCAAAAGTTAAATATAGAATTACAGGATGACTCAGCAATCCATTCTCAGTATATTTTCAAGAGAAATAAATATACATTCCCTCAGAAACTTATTCACACATGAATGTTCATAGCAGCATTATCATAGTAACCAACAGGTGGAAACAACTCAAATTCTCATCAACAGATGAATAGAAACATAAAACATGACATGACCGCACAGTGGAATATTATTCAGCCACGAAAAGGAACAAAGCGCTGATAACTCGCCATGACATAGATGAACTTTGAAAACATTATGCTGAGTGAAAGAAACCAGATAGAAAATCTTACCTATCATATGATTCCTTTTATATGATATAGAACCTAGAGGTTACCAGGTGATGAAAGTGGGAGGAATGGGAAGTCCTTACTTAATGGGCATGTATTGTTTTTATAGATGATGAAAATGTTTTGAAACTCATGAGAGATGCTTCTTGTACAACATTGTTGAATATTCTAAATACCACTGCATTGTACACTTTTAAATGGTTAATTGTATGATATGCAAACTGTACTTCAATTTAAAAAATTTGCATGTGTGTGCACACACATACACACACACACACAGAAGAGGGAGTCCTGAGGTGAGGGTAACATTGAAAATTTTTCAGGCCCTCCTTATAGACTCTCAGGCAGTTTTTGGAGTTGCCTCACTGTCTCAGGAGGGGCACAGCAGGCTCTGTATTCAGATGCATTCTTATGGAGTTAGACGCCTGGGTTCTAGGCCTGTTCTAATTGTCATCTGTGTGAGTCTGAGAAAATCACTTAATATCTCTCTTCCTTATCTCTCTTTTCCTTAAAATCACTTAAGGAAGGCGTTGGACTAAACAATCTTTAAATCATTTGGATTACATGAAATAGACCGGTTAATTTAAGCAGAAAAGGAAAGTACTAGAGAGAGATCAGTTGGCTCACAGAACTTAAGGAAGCCTGGGTAATTAGTCTTAGAAAAAGATAGAACTAGGACACCTTGGTGGGTGCGTTGAAGAGGGTAGAAGCTGATGGTGGGGGCCGGGGGTATGATGTAGGGGGAAAGTCTCATTGAAGTGCTGCTGCTAAAGGGGTAGATGCTGGGAAATAAAAACTGTAGTCTTTTAGGACCTTCCTAGCTATTTACTTCTTCCCCCTTCCTTCCTTCCTCCCTTCCTTCTTTTATTCTTTCCCTCTTTCCCCTCTTTTCCTTTCTTTCTTCCTCTTGCAAATATGAACTGGCTTTTAAGCTATGGAGAGATTAGATTTTAGTACACAAAAGTGAACTGTTTTCTTCCAGAAAAATTTCCATTTCTTTCCAGACTCCCAGGAGGATGAACCCATGGTAGGAAAAAAAAAAGGGGCTTCCTGGCTGCGGCTGGGTACCAGAAAGCTTGAGGGTGGCAGTGCCCACAAGGATCGTAGCCAGAAAGGGCTGGGAGCACTGAACTCAGAGCAGATGGCTAAGAGAACAGTCCACCAAAGGCCCTGGGTACCGCTGCTAGTCAGAGGGGTTTCCTTTCAGAATGTTCCCATTAACACATTTTCTTGGCATTAGCCTTATGGCTGCTGGGATGAGTAGCTTTTTTCCTTTTCCAAACTGTCCTTATCAGTAATGCAACAATAGCTAATTTAATTAGCTGACCTGAATGGCAGCCAGTTTGAGCTAATTTGGTTTCGCTAGCTGCTCCCTGGTATGTCCAGAACTGATAAGCATACTTCCCTCCAGACAAACAGTGGGGATTTTAAGGGGGCAGTGAGAGGGAGAATAACCCTTCCAAAGTCTGTCTTACACCTGTGGGATTTTGTACTTCAGCAAAGGCAAGTTATTCTTGAGTCAGTATTCCCTAAGGGTCTGTCAAATTTGTAAACTGAAAGATAAAAAAGACAACCTGGAAATTGCAAAGGCAAGGTGCCCAGGATGAGAGAGCCAGGGAAAAACATTCCCCTTAGCAGAAAGAACACTTGGCCAAAAGATTTGGATCTTAGCCACTGACTGACCTTCCCCAAGTCATTTTACCTCTGTGTCTCAGCTACTCATGCATAATAATAATATGCAGGACATATGCATCACATATCTCTGGAGAAGGAAATGGCAACCCACTCCAGTGTTCTTGCCTGGAAAATCCCATGGACAGAGGAGCCTGGCAGGTTACAGTCCATGGGGCCGCAAAAAATTTGGACATGACTTAGCGACTAAACAACATGCATCATATATATTACAATATCACATATATAATATGAATAATAATAACCATTGCCCTACTTCCTACATAGATATGTTGTAGAACTGCAACACTATAATGAAGAGGAGATTTCTTGTCACATATAAAGAACTATGCCAATGGGAAACATTTTGGTAATTAGCACACTACTATGAGTGTAGTCTGTTCCTCCAGGGCAAGAACCAAATACAATTCCTCTTTGTGGCCCTAGTGCTTGTCAACTGAATGAAAGAGAAAGAGAAGTATGAGGAGATGGGTAGGCATAGTTCACGGTATGCAGAGGTCAGCAGACAACTAAATATCATAAAATGTAAGCTGGCTTTTCAGTTTAGCACCTTAACCTTCTCCACCCTTAACAACTTCCTACCCTCTTGACAAGAGAAAACGGGTTCAGAAAGACAACACTGTCGATGTCAGATTTGTATTCACAGAAGAGCTATTCTATACCACCTGCATCTCTGCCCACCATCCCTCACCCCAAGGTCTTCCAGGGCAACCTGCCTCCACTAGCAGGTGAAGGACCACACCCAAAGCAGGCTTTTGTGTTTGCTTTGGGGTCTTCTTTCCTTTTAAGTGCTGCATTTCAATGAGATACACTGAATTATACATTGAATTATAATTTGCATCTATTCACACGGAATATAAGGCATCTTGCTTGAAATGAGTGGATTTGAAAAAAATTGGAGTAGGAAAGATCTTTAGGATAGTATTGTTCATTCCCATAATTTTTAAAAAAATTAATTCATTTTTAATTGGAGGATAATTGCCTTACAGTATCATTTTGGTCTCTGCCATATATTAACATGAATCAGCCATAGGTATACCTATGTCCCCTAGTTCTTGAACCTCCCTCCCGCCTCCCTCCCATCCCACCCCTCTAGGTGGTCACAGAGCATCGGCTTTGAGTTCTCTGAGTCATTCAGCAAATTTCCACTGGAAGAGCTGACTCATTGGAAAGGACCCTAATGCTGGGAAGGACTGGGGGCAGGAGGAGAAGGGGACGACAGAGGACGAGATGGCTGGATGGCATCACCAACTCGATGGACATGGATTTGGGTAGACTCCGGGAGTTGGTGATGGACAGGGAGGCCTGGTGTGCTGCGATTCATGGGGTCGTAGAGAGTCGGACACGACTAAGTGACTGAACTGAACTGAAGTGATCTAGTTTTACATTGGTAATATTGTGTTTCAATGCTACTCTCTCAATTCGTCCTACCCTTTCCTTCCCCAACCGTGTCCACAAGTCTGGTATTTGGTCAAATCTATTTTTACCCATCCCAACAACTGTGTTGAGCACTTTCCCTCACTGCACACCCTTCCCTGGGAGATCTCATCCATCCCCCCAGCCCCGCTGCACCCCATAGGCTGAAACCTCACACGCCATCGTCTGCAACCCCGACCTCAGCCCTGAGCTTAGCATCCAGAAACACAACTGCCCGTTAAGGGTTTCTACCCGAATCACCTATTGCACCTCATATCTAAGATTCTCAAAACTGCCCTCATCACCTAGTTTGCAAAGTCTGCTTGTCTTAATTTTATGTTTTTTTGAGTGGTTTACAGTTTCCAAACCAGAAACCCAACTTTTCCTTCATCCCATCTTCTTGGTGGAAAATGAGTTTATTGATTTTGCCTTCCAAATATCCCTCCAATTCAAGTCTTTCTTGCCACTGAAATTATTTTATTTATATTTTTCATCTTTCATCCCCTACTTCAAACAGAAATTTCTTAAAGGCAGAGATTCCATGCATATCGGGCAAATAACCAACATTTGTTGATCTGAATTGAATTAAAATCTCCCTTACTCTGTTCCGCCAAATTTCCAAATCTTTAGTGAATAATAATTACTGTACTGAAGATGTAGTTGAGTTTCTCTGTTCTACTGCAACAGCTATTCCAATGGACTCTAAATTCAGTCAGTCCCTAAACTTGGGGTAAGTACAGCCTGCTCAGCTGGCAACCTCATTGACAGGCCTACCTTCTGGGTTTGCTCTAAAATTTACAGCTCAGACTTAGACCACTCAGCAGAGTCTCCAGTGTTTCCAGGAAAGGCAAATCTACTCTAGCTGCCTTCATTACTTCTTTATAGATTCATTGTCTTTGACTTACTCACAGTTAAACATAGAATCAGGTGTGGAATATTCTTCATAATGTCAAATTACAAGTATATGCCTACAATACATTGGAAGTATTTGGAATTTCTTAACAATTGGTGTCTCAACAATAATTTTTTTTGTTGTTTTATAGTTATTTCTCTAACCTTGACTTCCCTGGTGGCTCAGATGGTAAAGCGTCTGCCTACAACTTGGGAGACCCAGGTTCAATCCCTGGGTCGGGAAGATCTCCTGGAGAAGGAAATGGCAACCCACTCCAGCATTCTTGCCTGGAAAATCCCATGGACGGAGGAACCTGGTAGGCTACAGTCCATGGGGTCACAAAGAGTCGGACCTGACTGAGCGACTTCACTTTCACTTTCTCTAACATTTACTTAGTTCCTGGTATAGATTTCATATCTATTTTTTTCCTGAAGCATGAGCCCTAGTGTTAGTGGATGACATTACTGCATATGGAAAGGCAGCCCAATCAAGGAAGGGTCTTGAGCCAGACAACCTCAGTTCAAATTCTGACCCACCACCTACTGTCTGTGAGAATGACAAATGACCCTATCTCTCTAGCTCACCTTCCTCATCTCTAACTGGGGGTAATAATGTCTCCACATACTTCCTAGGCTTCTTGTGAAAGTTGAAAGAACTAATTCAGGAGTTGCATTTACTACTCCATTTGGCACAATGTAAGACAGCTATTACTTGATATTGATATATATTACTTGATTGTGAGAAAAGAAGGGCATCAAAGGGGATTTTGATGAAAAAAAAGGTTTTACCATTTTAAATTTTTAATTGCAAAACTAGTTGTTTACCATGGACAGATTCTGTGCTATTCAGCTTACCTATATTATCTCATCTAACTTGCGAACTGCACATCAACTCTATAATGCAGCTTTTATTATGCCTATTTCACAGATGAGAAAATTAAACCTTAGAGAGGTTAAGAAACTTACCACTTGACACACAGATAGTAAGCAACAGAACTAGAATTTTAACTCTGGACTGTGTCCAAAGCTAAAATTAAATAAAATACATACCATTTATTCAAAGTCCTTACGTCTCTGTAAGTAAAACAAAGAAAAAGAAAATACTTGGATGAATCACAAAATAACTATGCTGAGTGAAAGAAGCCAGACCAACAAAAAGTATATATTACCTGATTCCATTTATATAAAACTCTAGAAATGCAAGCTAGTTACAGAGAGCGACAGAGAGCAGACCAGTGGTGCTTGGGGAGGGTATTAGGTGAGGAGTGGTGGAAAGGATGAATCAAAAAGAAAACTTTTGACGCTGATGGATATCTTTAATATCTTGATTGTGGTGATGGTGCACATATATGTTAAAACTAACCAAATCGTGTATTTCAAATATGTTCAGCTTACTGAATGTCAATTATGCTCAATAAAAGTGTTTAAAAACCACAAGCTACTTTTGTACCCTCAAAATCATACAGTTAAATGAAGAAAACCACTGCACTGCTGGGGTCAGGCTTTCTGTGTCTCTACAGAAAATAGTCATGCCTTCTGCTTTATTCCACTGCTCTATTACCTTAATGTGCTGGCCTGGAGGATAAATGAAATAATAAATGCAGAGCCCTGAACACAGTATCTGGGTCACGGGAGGCACTCAGTTCATTCTCTTCCCCCACCTGCCTTATAGATTAGTCCCAACTTCTCAGAAATGCAAATACCTATGCCTTCACCTCTGTAGGCTTTCACTATCCCTGCACTGGAGCCTTTTTACGACCGCCTTAGAGCCAGCTAGCATCCTTTTCCTCCTCTAATTGTCCCTCAGAGACCCAGGTGGGGTGAGTGCAGCGGGCACGTGGAGGCCAGAGAAGCCCAGCAGAAGAGACCGCGCTGGTGTTGAGCTCTGTGAACGAGGACCTCATTCATCTTCACGGACTTTGCTGTGCCATCCATTTTAAATGACATGGTAGCCGACCCGTTTATCAAGATTCAGCATACTACTCTATTATTATGATTATTTAGCATTTACATAACACTGGATTTGCAAGTGCTTAATAATAATTTATTTATTACTTCATCTAACTACTCACTAATGGAAAATTTAAGGGGTTGTCCAGAGTTCACTGACCTCCACTTTGGAGACACCTTAGGCCATTTCCAACAGCATGCCCAAGTACCAGTTGTGAAATATTTTAATGAAAAACCATTTGGTATATATATATCTATTTTTTCCTTGGCATTTGTAATATATCTACTGAGATAATACTCTTTCTTTACAATGAATAAAATAAGTATTATTATTAAAAATCCTCTGAAGATCCTCTGGAGTAGGAAATGGCGACCCACTCCAGTATTCTTGCCTGGAAAATCCCATAGACACAAAAGCCTGGCGGGCTATAGTCCATGGGGTTGCAAATAGTCGAACACGAATTAGTGACTAAGCCAACATTATAAATAAGTAACTGAAGCCATGTCTCTCTAGAACTTGTATGGAGGCTACAGGAGTGAACCCCAGGTGTGTGCAGACATGGAAACCCACCACTACATCTTCTGTCAAGAAAGGGCTCATTGCCTAGCTGGGTGGAGTGTGCCAGCTGGCATCTCTACACTACAGAAATGTGGCCATTTCTGCCCAACACGAGACTCCTCTCAAAGACAGGCTTTGTTTCAGAGCTCCTCTTTTACAGGTATACCTCACTATTTGATGGCTTCTCTACCCAATCACGCTTCCATCCCCTTTCCTGTCACAGATGTAACTCTCCAATAAACATTTTTCAGTCCTTACTTCACCTCAGTGTCTGCTTTCCAGAGAACCCAGCCAGCCACTATGAACCTAGAGTTTATACTCTGACAATAAGCATGTCTCTTAGGCAAGTGTCTCTGGATTGTAAAATTTTCACCACTCTATTGGGATGGTTGGCTTTGGTTCTTTCAAGGGTCTTTCCATTTCTTCCATCCTTCTACCTATGAATTTGTGTGGAATTGAGTTTGATATTAATATAAATTCTGTGCCTTTAACCTTTATGCAAGAGGTTTTGTGATGGAGAAAGATTTTAAGCAACAAACTCAAGATCCTCCTATTTTCCTATCTACAATAACCTATAATGATTCCAGCTCTGTTAGAATGTACAATAGAAAGATGATTATGAGTATGGATTGAAGAGTGTGAAAATTACACAGTAAGAATGTATGTGTATGTGTAAAGTATATCTAACAGAAAACATGCAAAAACCATAATTAAATAAATATCATAGGTGATCCAATTCTTATACATACATAAAATATTGGTCAAGACAGAAGATCTCAGAGCAGAGAGAAAACAGATAGAGAGATCTCACTGATAGATAGGGAAGACAGAACTGCATTCTTAGAAGATCTAATACCTGAGTCTGATGGTCCCTGAGAAAAAGTTTAAACGAACCACCCCAAAAGGGAACAACTCCTTGGACAGGGCACACTTCAGAATTCTGGGAGATGCAACTCTCCCTGATCAGATGCTCAGACTTTTCACCTGTGGAGGTTTGATTTTCAAGCCAAGAGTCAAAACAGAAGGTGTGTGCCTGTTCTCTTCATGTCCCTACTTGTTTTAAACTGTTGTTTGTAAACCATTTTTGAAAGAAGCTTGGTCTCCACCTTTTCTCTGGATTCTTTGGTGGTCTCTGGTCAAAGGTGTCTGTCACAAAAGAAACTGTTAAGAGACTTAATTAGGGTTTTTGAAAGTAAAAGCCAACAAGAATCTATTATGCAATGATTATAATAAAAAATCTGTCACTGTAAGGCCTAAATGCACAGTTGTCATTGGGCACCAGCCCTGAGAATCACATATGTAAATAGAGGTCTGAAATTTGAGAGGTCATACTGGCCAAGATTTTAACACATATTCAACAAAGCTTTATATAAACTCATCGAAGACTGATCTGTAATCAATTAGGAAGGTCATGTGGGATATTTGAGAGAGATTTCGCTGCAGCTCTTAAAGACCTGGTGAAAGAAGGTATACCCCCCAAATGCCAATGATAAAGACTCAGTAATAATCTAGACTTAATTATTTAAATGACATTTCAGAGCAAGTAATAAAGGAATTTGGGACTTAGAGAAGTCAGCATGAAGCTACCAGAAACAAGTTACCACACATTCATGCCATGCAGTGTTTGGTAAGGGGATTCATGGACTAGCACGTGTCTCCTCGTGTGCTAGAAACAGAAGCACTGTCTCTTCAGTGTACAAAATTTTTCTTGGTATTCCTCAGCATAGAGTGGGTACTGTGGGAAGTCACATCCCAATTACTGGGAAGGAATAATGTTGCATGAATCAACCCTCAGCCAAAATTTGTCTCCAGTCTTTTTCTACAAGGCTCTGGGCCTGTCCTGTCCTGTGGAAAATATTAATGACTTGAATGGCCGTAGCAAGGGAGGGTGGCTATGTATCTGGCCTTTAGAATCAGACAGAGCTGGGTTTAAATCCTGACTCTCCTACATACTGGCTGTGTATCCTTGGACAAGTTACTTAGCCTTTCTGAGTCACATTGCGCTTAACTATAAAATGGGGATACGGACTTCCCTGGCGGTCCAGTGGCTAAGACTCTGCATTCCCAATGCAGGGGGCCTGGATTTGATCCCTGGTCAAGGAACTAGATTGCACACGCCACAACTAAAGTCCCAAGGGCTGTAACCAAGACCTGGTGCAAATTAATAAATAAAATAAATAAATATAAAAAATAATAAAATGGTGACAGCACATACTCAGCAGAGTTGATGAAGGGAGAATGAAACAGTGTGTCGTGTAAAGCATAGTATCTGGCAGAGACAGGCTCCCCGAATGGTAACTGTCCGCTGCACGTTGAATACATCGTCTGAGAGTAATGAGAATATGTTGGCTGACAAAATCAGGATCCAAAAAGGTCTCACCAGGCTGGACTCGAGGACCAAATCTAATAGGATGGCGTTTAACAAAGATAAATGTAAAGGGGCTGCAATTAGGCCTGAGTAGCAAGCTGCACACGTACCCAGTGGGGAGATAGGGCTTATCAACAGCACACCTGGAAAAGACTTGGGGGCACTGAGTGACTCTTTGCTCATTAATGGGTCAATCGGGTGAAGTGGCTGCCAAAAAGCAAAGGCAGTCTTAAGCAGTGTAAAGGCTCATTGTCTGGAACAAAGGGAGGAATAATGCCTGTCGCCATGACCACACTTGGGTACTACACTTTAATAGGGGTGGTGATAAGCTGGGCTTTTTAAAAGACACAGAATCAGGATAGTGAGGAGACACAAACTCAGTCAAAGCAGAGAAGAGTGGAGGCCAGGAATGCCAGGGAGGCTTAGGATAAGTGTTTACAAACGTGAGAAAAGCAGTTATGTACTTGATGATGAATTAGAGCTCGGTAATACAAATTCCTAACTCTTTGCCTGTTTAATGTTGCTCAGGGGAGAATTAGGATGAGGGTGGCGTTACAGAAAGGAAGGCTGATGTGCAGTATAAAGAAGAGGCCTTGACCTATTGATGCTGTCACAAACAGGCAGGGATTGAGTCCCCCATCCCTGGAAGCATTCAAGCTGAGGCTGCAGAATCACCTGCAAAGGATAGTATTAAGTGATTAATACACCCCCTGGAGCAGAGCTCAACCTGCAGCCCACATGACCCCAGAAATTGTTTGCAAAATCCTGTAAGTGTGTGTGCAGAAGTTCATTTTTCTCTGGGTACAGGGTTCATGACCTCTTCAAATCTTTTGTGGAACCCAAAAAAACTACCCTGAAAAGATGAAGATAAACTGAGTTGATGTACTATTGCTTTCAAATTTGGACATCCGCTGTATGCTACTAGTCTTGGTACCGGAGACACAGAGATGAGGAAGGTATTATGTTTATCCCTGTAAACGGAAGCCTTGAGTTTGGTGTGTTCTTTTAAACAAACAAGCGTAAAAGATTCCTTATCTGTGCTATGATAGAGAATGATGTACAGAAGAGCAACAGGAAAGAGAGTGGTCCTTTCTTCTGGAAGGAGATTCCCTCTGACTCTGTGATCTGGGGACTCCATCAGCCTCCTTCACCACTCTTTGGGTAAAAGCTATGCTCATAGACTTACCAAGGATTCCAGGGGATGGAAATTTAGCAAAACCAGCAGACATCTTGGGAGTCCCAGAAGATTCTGAAAATGGCTTATGTCTAGACCGTACCTTCCCCCAAGATCCATCCTATGTAGCTATGATGAGGCAGGCTCACTAGAGTGTCCTAAAAAGAGATGTCATGAAATCTGTAGGAATATGTTTTTGATCAGTTCATGAAAACCCAAGTCACCCACTGCCTGGGCCTGTGAGCACAATATTAAACTGCCAACCTGCTTTACATTTATTTACCCACCATGTAATGCCTGCTTTATTGAGCCAATAAATTGGAGGCAGTAATATTCACCCATCAAAATCTACCTGGCTTCCAAGACCTGGCTCTCAGCCGACACCCTTCAGAGGTGCCCTCAGGCCCTCTGCCTGCCAAGAGCACCTGCTCCCTAAACCTCTGCAGCACCCACTATGTATATTGTCATTAGGCACCTACTGTTTACCATTTTGCACTGTCACTTGTCTGTATCCTATGAGTACATTTTGTCTAGTTCTAGATGAGACAACTCTTGCCTGACATGATCATCAATTCTCCAGGGATGGAGAACCTGTTTTAAATCTTTCTCTTCTATCTTCCATTAAGCTTTTCCTGGGGCACCTTATGTCATAGGGGCTCAGTTAAATAGAATGCAACAATCATTATAAAACTGAAGTGTTTCAGATAATCAGCTTGATCTGGTTGACAAGCAAATGTGAAAAGGGAGTGGATGTGGGATTTAAGACCCCGATAGCGATGTAAATGAGTTTTCTATACCTCTGATTGGTCACCACATTAACTTGGATAGGAAGTGGGGAGTAAAGCCCTCCTTGTCTCTCATAGTGATATATCCAGAGGAACTGTGGATAAGCAAGGATGTTGAAATGTGCTTTTCCAATGCTAATAGTTTCATTGCTTTAGTTTTAAACTTGTTTGGCTAGAATCACAGACTGTCAGAGCTAAAAAGATGCTAGATTCAGAAATACAAACTCCTCCTTTTATAGGTGATGAAACTAAAGTCACTAGAAGCACAGTAGTTTTAGGTCAAGGATAGCTAAAATGACTTGGTTATAGAGCTGCTTAGTAGCAAAGTTGAGACTAGGACCTAGGTTGCTCGAGTTCCAAGTAAGAGCTTCTCTACTTAAATCCTCTAGACTCACGTCTGTCCAAGTAGAGGGTATAGTCCTGACAATGGACTACAGGGTCCCTTAGTTACTACACCTATTTCTGTCCCTTTTGCTCTCTCTGCTACAGGCATGCTGGCCTGGGCATTGTTCCATGAAATATCAGGCAAGCTCCGCCCTCAGGACCTTTGAAAATGCTGTACCTGCTTGGATTGCTTTTGACCCAAATATCCACGTGGCTTGCTGCCTCATCTCCTTCAGGTCTTGTTCAAATGTCACCTTTTTAGTGAGGCCTCCCCAGGCATCCCAATTAAATTTACCTGCTCCTGCTGCCTGCCCCCGCCAAACATTCATTCTCTCCTTTCTCTGCTGACTTTTCTCTTTAGCACTTATTACTAACATTCACTAATAGTTTATTTATTTATTTTTGTTTATGTATCTCTCCTTTATTATACTCTGTGCTCTCAGAGAGGTTTTTTGTTTTTTTTTAACTGCTTCATTTGATTATCTATTCCTGATATTTAGCACATATATACACAGTACATCATGGGAAATACCAGGATGGATGACTCACAAGCTGGAATCAAGATTACTGGGAGAAATACCAACAACCTCAGATATGCAGATGATAACACTCTAATGGCAGAAGGTGAAGAGGAACTAAAGAGCCTCTTGATGAAGGTGAAAGAGGAGAGTGAAAAAGCTGGCTTAAAACTTAACATTCAAAAAACTAAGATCATGACATTAGGTCCCATCACTTCATGGCAGACAGATGGGGAAAAGTGGAAACAGTGACAGATTTTATTTTCTTGGGGCTCCAAAAATCAATGTGCTATCAAATTGTGGTGCTGGATAAGACTCTTGAGAGTCCCTTGGATAGCACGGAGATCAAAGATGTCAATCCTAAAGGAAAGCAACCTTGAATATTCATTGGAAGGACACGCTGAAGCAGCAACTCCAATACTTTGGCCACCTGATGCAAAGAGCCGACTCATTGGAAAAGACCCTGATGATGGGAAAGACTGAGGGCAAGAGGAGAAAAGGGAGGCAGAGTTTGAGACACTTGGATAGCATCACTGACTCAACTGACATGAGTTTGAGCAAACTCAGGGAGATAGTGAGGGACAGGGAAGCCTGGCGTGCTGTATAGTTCATGGGGTCACAAAGAGTCAGACATGACTGAGCAACTGAACAGCAATAACAAATGGCACATAGAAAGTGCTTAGTAGATTCTTGTTAAATGAGTGATAGTGCTGACTGGGACAGAAATCAAAGTCCAGGAGTGTCACTGCAAGATTCAAGTACATATGAGCCAATGGCCAGAGAGGTAGCCATATTCTGGTCCTCACGTCTTTCCTAGAAACCTGCCAGAGGCACCTGGAGCCAAATCTTGGACGTTACCCACCTCCTCCTGGCCTGCTGGAGTTACCCAGGGTCCCTAACAAACACAGCAGAAGGAGGCAGATGGATCTCATGGGGTTTTAACCATGGATTTAAAGTTGTAAACTTCAGATTTTTCAGTAGAGTCAAGGCCCCATGGACCACCTCATCAACTGTCACATAGCATCTAAATAAACCTTAGCAGATGAATCAAATGTCTGGGGCTGACTGGGGCAGGGCATCCCTGAGATAATACTTAGGTTCTTTTAAAGTGTAAGCTCACTGTTAACCTGCATCAGAGACCAGAACCAACATTCAAACTGTCAGAGGCCTATTTGCCAATGGCCAGGAGAACCCTTGTCACTTGCCAGCGAGTATCCCAAAAACACTTAGAGAAGCACTGACATGGATGAGCAACATGCAGTATTCGGACAACAGTGAAATGTTTCACTACCCTGGAGCCATACAAATCACGAGACCTGCATCCTGCTCCATACCTGGCTTCCAACTGAGCATCACCTGAGGGAGAAGGGTGCCGACCCCAGAGACTGTCCGGGGCCTCCGTGTGTGAGCCCAGACCTTCCGCTGAGAATTCTTCAAGGGCCAAAGAAACAAGACAGAGAATTCCGTCACGCCCAGTGACATAGATCCAGGCATTCCCAGGCATTTTCCAATCCAAAGTGTCACGTGGCCCTCCTTCTGGCCCTTCCCATCCCTTGGACTATGTTACTTATATGGTCACATGATCACATGCGGTCTTGCTGTCCCCACCCTTCTTACCCTCCATGTAGGGGTTACTGTGGGTGGGGCAACCCTGTAAACCCAGGTTCAAACATCAATTCAGAATAAGATTTTTCCAATAAAGGCCTGAACCCTTAACCATGGAGCATGTTACGCTTTAACAGTCCCTCCCAGCCCCCCAGCTGAAAGGAGAATGATCTCACTTGGTCCTGGGACTCTCAAAGACCTTTCTGACCTGAAGAGCTGCTCTGAAACCTGGCTTTTCAAGGGAAGTAAGGACAACTTCATGAGGACACTGGTTATGACAAGGGGCCTCCCTCAGAAGTCACCTCTGACTCTGGCCAACAGGAAAGCATCAGCCAGCTTCTTAAGCTGCCGTCGTACACAAGCAAAAATCTGCAGCTGACTCTGAGACCCTCTCCTCTTTCTCTCTCTCCATATTCTCTTCTTTCTCCAGCACAAAATGCTTGGGGCCCACCTGAGACCTAACATTTGTCTATTTTGAGAATAGATGAGTATTTATTAGAATTAAACAGCTGGGAGCCCTGTGATATTTAGACGGGTATTAGGAGGAGTGTATAAGAAGAAGATAATGCTGGGTCTTTTTTTCTGTAAACCAGTCTGGGCTTAGTTACTGAGGGGATTTCTTGGGTCTCCTGTGAGAGCCAGATACAGTTAATTTCCTGCGAAAGCTGCGGGCTGGGCCGCGCTGATATTGCAGTGTTATTTAGAATAGAAAGGTCAGGCCTGAGATTGAATAATCATTGACAAGAAATCCATGGGGGATAGGAAGCAGTTGGTGATCAGTGACTGAAACCTGGCCTGACTCCACCCCTGCTTCTCTTTCTTCTCAGGATCTGGCTGATCCGGGGCTTTGTTTAGCATTCTTCTCTGGAAAATGTTTCTTGAACCCTCAGAGCTAATGGGCATGGTGTGTGGAGACAGGGAACAAGACAGCCTTCGGGCAGCATTCCAGATGGGATGCTCAACCTTACACACTTGATGTGCCTGAGCTGGGGTCATCCTTTGCCCCGGGCACCTGTGTGTGAATTTTCAAATTACCAATGTGCTTTCTCCTCAGCACCTAGAAGCACTCTGAACCTTGATAGGATATTTTTCTCTGCCTGGCCTCTGAGACAGAATGTCTGTAGCTCAGTCTCACAGCATGCCCCCCGTGTGAAGTCAAATGTGGGATGCTGGGCCAGTTCACTGGCAACCCTACGGAGGGAGGACGGCTGTGTGTCGCGCATGCGCTGTGCCCTTTGGAACAGCGTGTTCGTGAATCCTGACCCTGAGATCCCTGCTTTACAGACGAAGAGGCTCAGGAGGCTCAGAGAGGCTGAATAACGTGCTCATGATCTCCCAGCTCTTAAGCAGCAGAACAAAGCTTTTAAACCCAGGGCTTTCCAGGCGCCGAGTATGTGTTCTTTGTCTGTCTCATGCTGTCTCATAAATTTCCTAATCTCCATTTAGACTGCTTCTCTGGTGCTGCCTTCCTTCTCTTTAATCCAGTCACCCTAGAGCAGTCCTCAGAAATTCTGATTTTCAATAAAAATTTCTGTCTTGTTGAAAACCATCAGGAGTCGCCATGTCAGAGACCAGATCCCACATACTGGATGGCAGGAGGTGGGGTCCAGCTTGGAAAGGGGAGAGATGGTCAAGGGGATTGCTTTGGTGCCTTTTGAAGCTCAGATGCCATCCAAGGTACTTCTTTTAAAATTCAGTTAATTTCTTCAGACTTGTTTTGGAATGATTCTTCAAAGCATAGTCACTTGTTTAACTTGAGAACCTTAAGGGCACAAATAATATTGACAAAATAGTCAACGGCAATAATAATAGGTTATACTATTATAACCGATAATAATTATCAGTTACAAGTTAATATCTATGGTTAAAGTTATTCTGAGTGTCACGAGTGGAGCCAGGTAAGGGTTAGCGTCCATGGTTCTGGGTAGAATGAGGTCAGGATTGAGGTTACATCTCTGTGGGTAGCTCACAATCTACCTAAGATTATCAATATGGGAAGTCTTTTGAAGACGACTTCAGGGCACGGTGGGACACGTTTGGTCTGTTGCTGCCGGTCTTGTCACGGAGTGTTCTGGCATCTGCTGCTTTCTGAGACTCCGTGGCTGGGTAGCAGGAAGGAATCTTGCATACTGGACTGGGTGATAGAAGGACATTGAACCAACAGACTCTTCCATGGCTGCCCACCCTGGAAAAGAGGCTTGCGTATTTTTAAGAATGAAGCTCCTAATGTATCATTAGATGACCTGAGTTATCTCTTTTCCCCCAGATTATGGAAATTCACCTCCTTGCCTGAGATGCAATTTGATCACTATTGTCAAACTAGTTACAGACTAATGAATAGAAACATTTGTTTGGCTTTTACAACATTTAAAATTTTGATTAAAGAAAATATATTCATTTTAAGGGCCATGATCTTGTGGTTAGTATTTGGACTATAGACTAGAAGTCCTGAGTTTTACATCTAGATAGGACTACACTTTTCAATTTTTTGAAATAATCACGGTAGCTTTGTGCCTTGAGTCCATTTCCTAACACCATAGAAAGTGCAGGGACTTGCCACGGACTAGGGAGTTTGTTTGAAATGTGAGTTCTTTAGCCCAGAAAAATATCTGCTGTTATCTACTACCACCTTCTGTTCCTGCTTCAAGTCACACACCTAGGCCAGAACCACTTCTTTCAGGCCACCTGTACCTGCATTCCGAAATGAGATCCGGAGAGCAAGAGCATGCACGTTCCGGGAGAAAAAGAAGATGCGATATGGGAGAGTGCTCAACAGCTCAGACGCTGAAGCCTGACTGCTGAAGTTTAAACCTGGCTCCTTCACTCTGTAGTTTTAAACTTCCAGGAAATTTGTTCAATGTCTCTGTGCTTCGGTTTCTTCATTTGTAATGGATATTATGATAGTACGTATCTAGATTTGTCGAGACAATTAAAGAAGTGAATGTATCCCTTAGAACTATGCCTGGTCCATCAGCACAGTAAGGTGGACCCCTGTCTCCAGCTGCCCGTCACACATCCACGCCTTCAAAGCACCCCTTCCAACATCGAGCCCTCCAGCATGCAGAAGAATTAATTCTGGGTCATTTGTGGTGGTTTCTCACCTATCTGCTTGAGGTAGGCACTGCAGGCTCCTAGGACCTTAGTCCT
Organism: Cervus canadensis; assembly: GCF_019320065.1. Classification (NCBI taxonomy): domain Eukaryota; kingdom Metazoa; phylum Chordata; class Mammalia; order Artiodactyla; family Cervidae; genus Cervus; species Cervus canadensis. Next base: position 3,774,654 of record NC_057387.1, read on the forward strand.
AGACCTTCCTCTGGATGTGATTCCAGAAGCAAACCAAGAGAGGTGACTTTGAGATTGCTTTAGGGCAGCACAAAGCCATTCAGTCATTCACTCAACAATTACTTGTTGAGAACCTCCTAGGAGCCAGAACTACCTTGGGCAATTCATTCCACAGTTCCTGCCTCTCAATTTCAGAATGGGTATCATAACACCTGCTCACAGGACAGGCTCCAAAGGCTTGGGTCAGCACACCTTATAAAATGCTAGACAAGTTGGTGTCGCCAATATTATAACCATGACGACTCACTCTCTCCAGGATAGTGGCCCTGCTGCCTTCAGGTCGCAATCCCTCTGGTGCAGAGCGGTGTTCCATCAGATGGGTGACCTCGGGAACGCGGGTGCCTGGGCACCACCTGGCATTCGTTTTGCCTTTGATTTATCAGAGCAGAGCTCTCCCCGTGCAGCACCATCAACATGAGTTTGGTGACACCTTCCCTGCCTGGCACCATGTAGAGCAGGGATGACCTTGTGCATTCGAGGACAAAGTGCAGAGACACCTGTTTATTGGGCTAGAAAAGGCCACAGGTGCTGCCTGGGAGAATGTGGGCCTTCCAGCTCCCCAGGGATAGGTCAGGCTGAGCAGAACAGCCAAGGTCAGTTCACAGTCGGGGTGGGGGGCTGGTATGTTTCGTGTGTTTCTGCAACCTCTCCCCACTCCCTTCCCAGTTTGCTCTGGTGACAGCCACCCCTGAAGTTTATAGGTATCATTACCTATGAAAAATCTGTTCTGTCTGAAGACAGTCGGGGGTGGGGATGGGTGGCAGATTGCAATTTAATGATCAGATTAAAATATGCTAAAGCAAACAAATAAATAAATAAAGCGCCCAGCCGCCTGGATGGAGCACCACAATTCATTCCGTGGGCAACAGAGACCGGGGCTCCAGAGACCAGCTCATAATTCATCCCAAGGCAGGTTTAGTAGCCTGTTACTGTATGACCACAAGGAGGAACAACCCTCCAAGAAAGATTTACACTTAATGGCACTGGAAACTGAAGGGCTAGGGGCTGGGAGAAAAGAGATGGGAAAGTAACGGGGGTGCTAACCATGGGGGCAGAGTGGGTGTTCAAGTTTCCAGTGTCAGCGTCTCTCCTCTGCTTCCAGCCTCCCCCGGCCCCTCCACAGCTCACCTGCTCGAGTCAACGCCAGCCCGCGGCCCTGAGACACAACACGCCAGGACCACGTCCTGTGATGTAGGGTCGTGTTTCTATTTCCACCCATCTCCCAGCCTGTGATCTCAGGAGGGATGAGCCTGTGAATTGTTCCTCTGTTATCCTTACTTTTAGATGCCAAAATGCTGCTCCATAGGTCAGTGCTGGAAGGCTGAAGGAATGAGCTATTACTCTTCAGAGCTTGGGCTCCTTACCGAGAACCTCCTTAGTGGGGCCCCTGGAGCAGAGAGCAGGGAGGTGGGGAACACAACAGCCAGGCCCCTCATGGTCCTCCCACGTCCACCTGTTGTGCTCCATGTCTTCCTCAGGGAACTTCTCCTGCTCTTTCTGGTCTGTACCTGCCAGGTTCCCTCTTCCAAGACAACTTTTGTATACCTGCTGTTCCCCTTGCCTAGAATCCCCCTCTCATCCATCATTACAGTTAACTAATTTTCCAGTTTGCAGCCCAAGAAGCCTCCAGAAAACATTGCTGACCCCCTTGACTGATTCAATTCTCCTTATTATGAATTCTCAGAATCATGTATCTTTTTTCTTATTACTTATCAAGTTGCAGAAGTACACCTATCTGTGTGAATAATGAATTGATGCTAAACACCTCCTCTAGGCAGTAAGCATCCTGAGAGTAGAGACTAGGTGTTTTCATTTTTGTTCGTCATCTCCAGTATCCACAACAATGCCTGGTGCACGGTAGGTTCTCAGAAAACATTCATTGATTGGAGGAACAGGACTTATCCTTAGGGATCTCATTATCCTACATGCAGTAGTCATCACTGAAGCTTCCCGCCCCCACCATATCCTGATTCCATGATGCACCACCCTTCACCCTCCACTGAAACATTTACAGTTATAATAACAGCTCATCTCCACCAAGCTAGAATGTAAAAACTGATTAGGGCCGCTCCCCACCAGGGCCCAACATGGCTGTGGATTGCTGTTGTGTCTGAAGGGACAGGAAAAAGGGTAAGGAGATCTGAGATAATCATTCATTTCCCTCCTTGGGGAAAAGCCTTTTTTGTTGTCTTCACACTCAGCAAATGATGCTCTTGTACCAATAACAAATGTCAAATGCTCTTCCTGGGACTTGGGGGAGACAGAACATTAGCAAAGGAGGAGCAATTCAGTGAAAAGGACAGCATTTCTGTTTAAGGATTGAAAAGCCAAGTAACAAATGTCACCAAGAGGCTCTGGGGAGAGAGCTTTGCATCAACCACCAGTGCTATGGACAAAATAAATATATCTATGGCCGCCTTTAATCATCTTGCACTCGCCACTGCCTGGAATCTTCCACAGGGTCTCCCTCTCTCACAGAAAGATCCTTAGCTCTCAGCTCTGTAGCACATATGTGCAGGTGTCTTGTTGGACCAGAACTGGGGAAATAACCAGGGGAGGCTGTCAGAGCAACAGGCCAGACTCCTAAAACAGCACCGCCAATTAGGAGACCAGCCATGGTGACTGGGCTTCTGGTAGTTTTCTTTGTTTCCTTATTTGTTTGACGCTCTGAGCGAAACTCCACGGTATGCATGGCAACGGCTCTTCAGTCCTCTGTACTAGATTGTAATTGGGATAGCAACTTATTCACCTTTCTGTTGCCCCTGAATAAAAGTGCTTGGGGACCAGATTGAAATGGACGTGCTCTTACCGGAGAAGGGAGGCCAAAGGAACCAGTCATTGCAACACGACTTGATGAGTGCTGCAAGAGAGGCAAGGCAGGGTGCTGTAGGGACAGCCGTCCCCCCTGGGGACTCGGGGTGGTGGCAGGGGCACAAGCCTTGAAATATGGGAAGGAGGGGAAGGGGTGACAGAGGGTGAGACGGTTGGGAGGCATCACAGACTCAACGGGCATGAATTCGAACCAACTCCAGGAGACGGTGGAGTGGACAGCCCGGCATGCAGTCTGTGGGGTCATAGGGTCGGACATGACTTAGCAACTGAACAGCCACAAACTCTAGCAGGGAGAAAGCCATTTCCGACAAAAAATGCATGTACAAATGCAGGTCCTAGGAAAGGCACTGGGTTTTTATTTACACTGGGTTTTCTCAGAGTCCTTGCCACTGTCCTTTCTTGCCCCAAATACTCCAATTGTTTTCTAACTGGCTTCACTATTTCCAGTCTTATTTTCCTGTTGTCTATTTATAACACTGCTGCTGGTGGGGTACTGTTAAAACTTAAAGTCTTATCATGTTACTCCTCACCCCAAACCCTCTGCGGCCTCCAGGTTTATGCAAAGGAAGAGCCAAAATCCCCACCACATCCTCCAAGAGGCTCTGTATGTTCTGCCTCTCCCTTGCGCTGTTCATTTTCTGACCACATTACCCAATAATCTTCTCCTCATGCTCTCTCGGATTCAGCTACACTGGGCTACTTGTGATGCCTCAAACCTACCTGATGTGCTCTTGCCCCACGGCCTTCTGCCTGGAATCATCTCAGATATCATAGCGGTTTCCTCCCTCCCCACCTTTAGCAGTTTGGTCAAACTGATCTCTCTAGTCAGTCCTCTGGACCAGTCTGTCTTGATTCTCAATAGCACCTCCATCATCCTTTCTTACTTTCCCCCAGCACTTACCACCATCAACATACCTGGTGGCTCAGACAGTAAAGAATCTGCCTGCAATGTGGGAGACCTGTGTTCGATCCCTGGGTTGGGCAGATCCCCTGAAGGAGAGCATGGCCAACTCCTCCAGTATTCATGCCTGGAGAATCCCCATGGACAGAGGAGCCTGGCGGGCTACAGTCCACAGGGTCACAGAGAGTCGGACACAACTGAGCGACTAAGCCCAGTGCAGCACAGCATACCATTCATCTTATTTATTTTGTCTCGTCTCTGTTTCCCCCTCCCACGGGAGTCTAAGCTCCCTGACAACAGGAATTTGGTCAGAGTTGTATCCCTAATTCCTAGACTAGTAACCTGGCAGGCAGGGCAGAGTGTTTGTTCAGTGTTGGCTGAGTAAAGGATAAATGAATATGTTGTTGCTCAGTTGCTAAATTGTCTGACTCTTTGTGACCCTATGGACTATAGCATGCTAGGCTCCTCCGTACTCCACTATCTTCCAGAGTTCTCAAATTCAGGTCTGTTGAGTTGAGTGGGTGATGCTGTCCGACCATCTCATCCTCTGCTGCTTCCTTCTCCGTTTGCTTTCAGTCTTTCCCAGCATCGGGGTCTTTTCCAGTAACTCAGCTCTTCACATCACATGGTCAAAGTACTGGAGCTTCAGCTTCAGCATCAGTGCTTCCAATGAATATTAAGGGTTGATTTCTTTTAGGATTGACTGGTTTGACTCCTTGATATCAAAGGGACTCTCAAGAGTCTTCTCCAGCACCACAATCTGAAAGCATCAATTCTTTGGTGCTCAGCCTTCCTTATGATCCAACTCTCACATCTGTACATGACTACTGGAAAAACCATAGCTTTGATGATATGGACTTTTGCTAGCCAAGTGAGGTCTCTGCTTTTTGTTATGCTGTCTACGTTTGCCATAGCTTGTATTCCAAGAAGAAAGTGTTTTTTAAATTTCCTGGCTGCAATCATCATCTGCAGTGATTTTGGAGGTCAAGAAAATAAAATCTGTCCCTGTTTCCACTTTTTCCCCTTCTACTGTCCATGAAGTGATGGGACCTGATGCCATGATCTTAATAGTTTTTTGAAAGTTGAGTTTTAAGCCAGGTTTTTCACTCTCCTCTTTCACCCTCATTAAGAGGCACTTTAGTTCCTCTTTGCTTTCTGCAATCAGAGTGGTATCTGATGTTGTTGATATTTCTCCTGGCAATCTTGATTTCAGTCTGTGATTCATCCAGCCCAGTATTTTGCATGATGTACTCTGCATAGAAGTTAAATAAGCAAGGCAACAATATACAGCATTGACATACTCCTTTCCCAATTTTGAATCAGCTTGTTGTTCCATGTTGTTTTAACTGTTGCTTCTCAACCTGCATACAGATTTGTCAAGAGGCAGGTGAGGTTGTCTGGAATTACTACCTCTTTAAGAATTTTCCACAGTTTGTTGTGATCCACACAGTTAAAGTCTTCAGCGTAGTCAATGAAGCAGAAGTAGATGCTTTTCTGGAATTCCTTTGCTTTATCTATGATCCATTGAATATTGGCAATTTCATCTCTGGTTCCCCTGCCTCTTCAAAACCCAGCTTGTATATCTGGAAGTTTTTGGTTCACGTACTGTTGAAGCCTAGCTTGAAGGACTTTGAGCATTACCTTGCTAGCATGTGAAATGAGTGCAATTGTATGGTAGTTTGAACATTCTTTGGCATTGCTCTTCTTTGGGATTGGGATGAAAACTGACCTTTTCCATTCCTGTGGCCACTGCTGAGTTTTTCAAATTTGCTGACATATTGAGTGCAGCAGCATCTTTTAGGATTTTAAATAACTTAGCTGCAATTCTATAACCTCCACTAGCTTTGTTCTTTCCTATTCTATTTTTTCTATTTCTTTGCATTGTTCACTTAAGAAGGCTTTCTTATCTCTCTTTGCTATTCTCTGGAACTCTGCATTCAGTTGGGTCTGTCTTTCCCTTTCTCCTTTGCCTTTCACTTCTCTTCTTTTCTTGGCTATTTGTAAGGCCTCCTCAGACAACCACTTTGCCTTGTTGCATCTTTTTCTTGGGGATGGTTTGGCCACCACCTCCTTTACAGTGTTACAAACCTCTGTCCATAGTTCTTCAGGCAGTCTGTCTACCAGATCTAATCCCTTGAATCTATTGTCACCACCACTGTATAATCATAAGATATTTGAAAACATCCAAAAATAATTAGACAGGCTTCGTGTTTAGAGTGAAGTTGGCAGAGCTGCTCTTAACCAAATCTGTGAGGTCATGCCATGGGTATTTGTCTTTATCCTTGCTGCATGCTTCAAGACCTTATCTCTCTTCACCACTCCCTCCCTTTTTTTGGTCAGGCCAGCACTTTGCAGGATCTTAGTTCCCTGACCAGGGATTGAACCTATGTCCCCTGCAATGGAAGGGTGGAGTCCTAACCACTGGAGGGCCAGGGAAGTCTCCACACCCTCTTTTCTGACCTCTTACTACCCAAGTGCCTGGGATCTTACTTTGAGGTGGGATGGGGGCGGGGTGACTTCCCTCCAGTGTCTCACTTGGCCTTGCTCGCTTCCTCTCTTTTTCTCCCCTCCACTCCTGCTGTCCTTTACTATTTCTTCTTCAATCTCTCGTTTCCTTTCTGGGTCCCATTCCCCTCTCCTTTCTGCCCATTTTCTTTCTGCACCCTCCTCTTTATCTCTTCCTACCCCTTCTCTCTACCCTCAGTTTTTCTCTGTCCTTTCTTCTTCTCCCCCTTCTTTTCCCCCTCCTTCCCTCAGCTCTTTCTCCCTCCCTTCCTCTCTCCCTTTGTCTGAGCACCTGTTAGATGTATAGGACGGTGCTTTCTTCTCTGTGTGGGGGACACCTGGCCCCTTGAGCTCTACTAATGTATGTGGGAAATAAGATATTTAATAACATTTCAAGGCAGGGCCAAAGACACACACACTGGAGGATTTTTGGAGGAACAGATAACTCCAGGAAGGAGAAAGGCTTCCTAGAGGAAATGGACCTCTGCTTAAAAAACAAGTATGTGGGGACTTTTTCTAGTGGCCTTGTGTTTAAGACTTTACCTTCTTCCAATGAAGGGGTATGGGTTTGATCCCTGGTCAAGGAGCTAAGATCCCATGTGTCTCATGACCAAAAAACCCAATGATCCACATTAAAAAAAAAAAAAAAAGACCAAGTGGGCCTGTAAATATGGTAGGGCCATCATTTTAGGTGGTTGATATAATCACATCATGAGTGAAATTTGCAAAAAGGTTAAAAGAAAGGAAGAAGCTTGGAATTTGGGGAGGGGTGCTACAAGAAGACCATTGTCTATAGCCAGCTGTTCTTATTTGAGCTTACAGGAAGAAGGAGGCTAGATTAATGAAAGACTCTCAGAATTATATTTTCTATCATTTTAATATTGTTTCTTTATCTCTACAGAGCAACCTAAATTTATATACAGATGTTTCAAGAAAGCAATTACTAACTGATCCGAGTGATCTGCTTCACTGACGTATTCCTAGCACACAGATGCCAAAAGGTATTGGTTGAACTGGATGGAGCTTAATCCCTGTATGACTCGCGGAAGGGAGAGTAACTATATTCCAAGCTTGGGAAGGCTTTAACTCAACATTATCATTGCTTCTGGGCGTTAGAGATGCCTGCCTAGCATCCTTCCACCTCTCCTTGAAGTTAGATGATTTAAAATAATGGGGTCGGTCATACATTTCCTCGGCAGCTTCTTGGGCTTCCTGTCGTTCTATCCCTTGATGGGTTTAGTCGCTTCAAATCATCCAGTAGCAAGAATGCTTTCATTCTAATCCACATTGGCTCCATCAGCCCAGTCTAATCCCATTTCCTCCTGGATGTGAGCTTTGTTCATGGACATCATAGTTTTAAAATCTTGCCCAAGCTTGTTAATTGATGAGTACAGCTGTTATTTATGAGCGAGGGCTTAGAGATTTGTGTCATTTTTTGTTTAACACTTTGTCTTATTGAAAAAGTCTTTCCAGTGGTAGTCCCACTGGACATTAAGATCCTTCTGAAGTTCAGAGCCACTGTCAGCACACAGGAGGTGGTCAAGGGCATGCTTGCTTCCTGAAGAAATGTAAGGGTGGTCACACAGCCTGTGGCCTGTCTGGCAACTGTCTGGGATGCCTCAGGAGAGGAGCCCAGGGCACTTGCAGAGTCCTCAGCAGAGATTTGCTGTTGCCACAAAGGAGCTATGGGCCATGCAGGGAAAATCCCAAGGAGGAAATTGTACTGACAAAGCAGTAATGTGCAGAGAGGTAAGACTGAAGACCCAGAAGTAAAAGAGCTGGGTTTATGTCATTGTGGGTTTGCTCTCTGTGTTGGGAAGATCCCTAGAGAAGGGAGTGACTACCCACTCCAGGATTCTTGCCTGGAGAATTCCATGGACAGAGGAGCCTGGTGGGCTATAGTCCATGGGGCTGCAAAAGAGACAGACACAATTCAGTGACTAAATCTTCCACTTTCACTATGTCATTGAAGGTCAAGATGCAGTGAACTAACTGGTATAAACTTGGGTGCAGAAGACAAGTGGTTAATGTGATGGATGAGGTCACAGTCTTTTGTTATCTGGCTACAGGGGCAGAGGGCCCTGTTTGAACTTCCAGGCCATGTGGACATGAGGAAGTCAGAGCTCTCCAAGGGTCTGCACTCTGGTTTGTCTTCTTAGACATGCTTGGTGGGTGATTCAGACCAGACCTGCAGAAAAAGGCTTTATTTTCAATTTGAGGTAAGAGTAGGGAGGTCTGCTGTATTCTCTAGGACAGTTTCCCAGAGCCCTGCATTTAGAGAGCAACTCGGCATCTCTTTGACCATAAATAAAAATTCTTTTTTTCAGTTTTGTTGAGATAAGTTGAAGGTATACCACATGATGACTTGACACGAGTATATTGTGAAATGATTCCCACAATAATTTTAGTTAACATCCATCATCTCATAGACCTAAGGGGGGGGGGGGAAGGGTACACTCCTCATGAAGAGAACTTTCAGGATCTACTCGTTTAGCAACTTTCAAATATACAGCCTTGTTAATTGCAGTCATCCTGCTGTAAAAGTCTTGATTCTCATTTAACTACTGCTACTTGTAAGAAAGTAGAAACCCTTCAGCCTTCCATGTAGGTAAGTTCGGCCTGGAGGACTTGCAAAAAAAATCCCAAAGCATTTGGAGGGCAGGGAATCCTTTGAGGAAAGAGGTTGCATGCTGAAGCCATTCAAGTAAGATGTAAGAGCACATCACATTCTCTCACCCTGGAAAAGGATCAGAGAAGTTGGCATGTGGGAGACAAACTTTAATGACCTCACAGTTCTGTCCAAGACCAACTCTGCTTATCTACTTCTAAACATCAACTTGTTTAAAAAAAGTCCTACATTTTCTTAAGATAGAATAGTGCAAACGTGAGTGAGAAATGATGGAAGACACATTAATTGAGCCAGAGAAATAACAGGAATTTCCTCAAGAAGGACAAGATCTTAGTAGCCAGGCTAGACTGATATTAAAAAAGAGAAAGAAAGAAAAGAGAAAATATGCCCATAGGTGATAGCTCTTTACAATGGAACTAGGGAAAAAGAGGACATCCTGACTGTTACTAGTTCAGGGATACTGATGCACCCAGATAATCAGAAGTATAAATAATACTAATAACAAACATGCTTCTAGCACTTATATGTATCAGGTATTATTCTAAGTTGTTTTCAGCTTTTTAAAATTGATGTTAAATTGGTATTTATCCCTGGTTCCTGAAACAGAGCTCCTAAAACCCTCATATTTCCCAAGTGATAGGAGTGTGCTGAGTTTGTGGGCTCCTTGATATCTCCAGGATGGGAACTGGTCAGAGAAAGACTAAGCCTTGATCAGAATATTGAAGCTTTCAGCTCCAAATCCCAATCACCATGTAGGAAGAAGGGCTAGAGATTGAGAAAATCATCAATAGCCAATAATGTAATCAATTTAAACCATGCATTGATATCACCACAAACACCTCTGAAGCCATAGCACCCACATGCTGGGAGGGTGGGACACCCCAACTCCATGGAGTCAGAGGATCCTGCACTCAGGTCCCTTTCAGACCTTCTCTTATGTACCTCTTCATCTTGATGGTCATCTGTACCCTTTATAATAGACCAGTCAATATAAACTCAGCGGCTTCCTGAGTTCTGTGAGTCACTCTAGCAAATGACCAAAGCTGACAGGGGGTTGTGGGGTGGCCTGATTTATAACTGGCCGATCAGAAGTGCGGGTGGCCTGGTGCTTGCTGCGGGCCTCTGGAGTGAGGGCAGGCTTGCGGGACTGGGCCCGGAAGCCTGCGGGGGTTGACACCAACCCTCGGCAGTTAGTGTCAGAGCTGAATAGAACTGTAGGACATCCACTGGAATGCTTGAGAATTGGTTGATATGAAATTCAAGCCACTCATCTAGTGTCAGAAAGAGCCTGACAGTAGCAGAGCTGAGATCCAAGTTCATGTGGTCTGGCTTTTAAGACCTCAGTGAGCAAACTACATGTATCCCTCACACCAAAGCCTCTAAGAGAGACCCACGGGAAGCTGCGGTAGGGGGTAGGTAATGAAAGCAACTGGAGGTGTTCCAGTGGGTGACTTTGTAGGTTTCACTAGGTGATACAAGAAAATGTGGACACATTTAAAAGGGAAAAATCAAGAAGATCCTGGTAAAATACTGCAGGAATTATTACTGAATTCCAGCACAGTAGTTAGTGTGCATAAGGATGCAGACATGTCTTGTGTTCTGAAACTGCAGCCCAGGAGACGGCTGGGAAGGGCAGGAACACACCTATTGGGAAAACAATACCTCAGTGGGTGATGGAAAGATACCTCTTGTGGAGTTGGACTCCTCAACGGGATTAAAGGTGAGCAGGACCTGTCTGAACAATGGAAGCCTTGGACAGATCCAGAACAGGCAAATTCTTTACCGTCGGAGCCACCAAAAATGCATTGTAGCACTTGGTGCCTTTTATGCTGTTCAGAGGTGCTCATTGTCAATACTGGTGAGTTTCACTGGACGGTGTGGTTGGTTTTCATGAGAGAGAGGGAATTGGGGCTTGGGGTGTCACCTGGACATAATGAATGGACCTTATGATTTATCCAGAGGAATCCAGAAGCATGAGATACGCTGTTTTTTGCTTGGGTCCCATGAGAATATGGGCTTCCCTGGTGGCTCAGCTGGTAAAGAATCTGCCTGCAATGCGGGAGACCCAAGTTCGATCCCTGGGTTGGGGACATCCCTGGAGGAGGAAATGGCAACCCACTCCAGTGTTGTGGCCTAGAGAATTACATGGACAGAGGAACCTGGCGAGTTACAGTCCGTGGGATCATGGAGAGTCAGACACGAGATTAACACACACACAGGAGAATAAACAAGGTTAAAGTTTCTCCCAAGCACAGGGCCCCTTACAAGTCCTCTTGCCTACCCACCCTCACACTGCCCAGAGTGGTCTGGGAAGTATACCTTAGGCTAGAAGTCATAGATTGTGTCTCACTGTGTTCGATTGGCTCAGACAGTAAATCTGCCGCTCTCTTTATCTGGTCACTGTTGGAACTTCTCTGCAAGGTGTGGGAGGAGCACAGCCTCTCTCCCTCTCTCCAGGCCTCTGGTACCAAGATGTAGGTAAGGCACCTTCCTTGCCTCACCCAGTGACTTCCTAAGGCGCAACCCTTGTGCCATCCTTCACACTGAATATCTCTAGAAAGGAGGCCATATTTTGGGTAACAAAGAGGGGTGGGAAATTGGTGTTCTGCTTTCTTGTTCAAGTGGGGGAGGTCACGGAAGTCTACAAGGAGAAGCAGGTAGAAATTTATGTGGGTGGTGAGGGTGTGGAGTGCTGAGCATATCAGATTTTGTGATTTTAATGCTTTAGACTTCATTTGAAGTAACTGCTGGCCACTAGATCTGACCCTTCTAGAGAGCAATAAACATGGGCGAGGCTTCCCCAAGGGCCAGGCAGGCTGCCTTGGGGAACACAGCTCTCCCTTCATGATGACCGTGGACTGAGTACTGAAGTCAGGAGTTTAGGCAACAACCAGATTTGGAGATTGTTGAGGAGGTATATCGGGCGGCTCAGTTCTGGCCCCTGTTGTTATACCCCTTCTGGATCTTCTCTACTGAAGAGTAACAGAGCCAACCCTGGGATGTCACTGAAAATGTTTTCAGTGTCTGTCCAGGGCAATGAAACAGCTCTGTGGACTTGCCTTTTGCTCTCACGAATCCTTTCAGCACTAGGTGTGATAGAGACGGCCAACTACTCGAGGAGTTATTTATTGTGTGCTATTACTGCCAGGAAGTGGCTGCCTAGACAGGGACCACTTTTCCATCCTTCTGCCCACCCCTCAACTCTTGCATTTAGGAATACGAATGGAAGGGAGCTCTTGGTTAATTAAGGCTTTCAAGAAGTGGTGACCCTTCTACACGCTCTTTCCCTCCTACAGGTCAGATGTGGAGGACCACAAATTCCTGCAGGCTGAAGGAACTGGGTCCCTGAATCACTGCATGAAGACAAGGCATCCTGACAAGGAATGCTTGTTGGAGGCTATTACCATTATTAGTGAGAAACAGACTTGTACTGAATTTGAGGCACTTGAGTCTTGGTCTGTTACGACAGTTTAGTACCACTCTCAAGTAATAAACTAGGTGGGTGGGTGAGGTTCGCAATTCTCCAGGCAACTAAAAGACAAAGTGGTCTAACACCACCTTGTATACCCAAACTTCCATAAATGTGCCCCCATGTTTAGATTTGCAGAGGAGACATGAGGTCTCCATTTTGACTACTGAACACGCTCTCCAAATCAACCTTGGCAAGACAGCTTTATATTTTTGAGGCCATTGGGCCCTTAGCTTATCTGTTAAGAAAAATGATGATTTGACCCCCCCATGATGGTCCATTCTTTTCATCTATTTTCTATTGATTAGAATCATGATAGGGACGAAAGGGTGAGTGATTGCTATTTTCAATATAGACCTGCCTCTCTGGGGCTTTGGGCAGAGCCTCCTGAAGCTTAAGGCGTAAGAATGAGAAAATGATGTATGCGATGCCCCTAGAGGAACAATATGAGGAATGGCAGACAAGAAGCTGCATTGTACTCTCTGCACAAAAAATGGTGTCAAGGGCCTGGAAGCAGACTTAGGTGTTGAAGGCTGAAGTGGTGATCCAGCCAGAACACCCTGAGACATTAAACTCTGTAACACACCACAACCCCAAAGGTCAGGGGCTCACTGTGAGTGTAGACAAACCACTGCAAGAGATGATCACAGGGAATGGCAGACATAACACATGGTAGGTGTGTTCACCCAGTGGAGTAGCGTCTGTCATACTTCTGAGAGCCTAGAACTGGGTGGTTCTTCTAACTTAGATTCATTCCTTCCTCTGCAGCATCTTTCTGGTACCACAATTTTCCTTAAGACCAGATCAAAGCAGACAAAGAGAAGGAAAGGAAGAGCCAGTGGAAAATGGCTGTGACTCAGAAACTTGTAACTTATTACCGAACATCACCCTAATATTTTAACTGGTATTTGGCTGATGGGAGCCGATCACAGTCAAGTAGACAAAATTGGGTGCTCTGCCTTCCTGCAGCACAGCTAATATTTGCAGGTAAAAATCCTTCTTTCTTTTCTTCTTTCCCTCTTCCTTCCTTCCTTTGTGGGTGAGGTAAGTAACTCAATTTGTCCCACTGCAAATGTAGACTTTAAAATGATGAGGGCCACAGTTTAAATTATAATCCACATTAACCTAAATCCTAGTTTGGGGAAAGACAAGTTATCGGCAGGTAAGAAAATAAATTTACACCAAATACAAGTATACTTTTTTTTTTTTTTGCAACAAAAGAAACTATTTATTTGGAATATGCATTACCAGTACAAATTAGGAGACTGTAAAACCTACACTGTGTTAGTATCATTAGAGAACACAAAATTTCAGTTGGAATCAAAAGGGACAGAAGCCTGTGCTCTCGCAAAAGCAGAAAAGCTTAAATTTTCAAAACCAAAACAGAGCAGAGCTTTGCAGGTTTATACTCTGAATAATAAGAACAGGGGAGGAGGAGTGGGAGAATAAAACCAGCAACCAAAGGAAAACACTTCAAAATAATTGAAAACGCCAAAGGAAAGAAAGGAATAAGAGAGAAAAGGGGGGAAAACATTGAATGTTTTATTAATTTTAACAAAAGAAAAAAATGTTTACAAAAAAAATAAGAGTCCAGAAAGCTTTGAGCTAGGGATTGAAACCATAAAGGTGATGTGAAAAGCTCGTCGTCATTGTTATGTTATGACTTAAAAACAAGGGTGCATGCATTAGGGTCGAGACACTTCCTAAAGTGTTGCTCACTTTTCTTGCTTAGGTTCTGGCTGCTTTCTGAATGCTTGACCATTTGTGGAATGAAAACCATTTAAATTAACTCTCTCCAGATAACATTGCTTTCTTTTCTCCCCTAACTTTACAAAAACATTCCGAGTCAAGCCAGTTTGACAATCTGCTTTAAGCAGCTGCCTGAATCAGAGGTTAGCAAGAGGCGCACTGCCCATGAGACCAGCAAAACCGCTCAGCACTGAGTCCGGCTGAAAACATCTCCAGGCTGAATGGCCCTCAGGACGGCTTCCTGGGTCTAGTCCACTCAGCCAGTGGTACACATCCCACCAGAATCTCCTGTGAAATTCGTCTGGAAGAAAAAAACCCTCTCTAGTTGGGAAGGCTTCCTGGAAGGTTGTTATCAATCAGGAAGAAAGAAAAGAAAGCATTTTAATGTGACATTCACAATCAACCAAGGCAAAAACTTCTCCCATAAAAAGTTACCCGGGACCAATTCTTTGAAGTGTTAAAGGTTGAAAAAAGGAACTTCAAGTCCCTGCATTTGTTTTTTTTCCAGAGACTTTGGAATGGCACACACCCCAGAAACACAGGTGAGTCATGTGACGTCATTGTGGGGCTTGTCCTTGAAGTCAGCTGAATTCCGAAGCAGACAGAAGTACATGGAAACAGCCTATTCTACAAATGTCATCTTTTCACATCACCTCGGATACATATTGAAGAAATAAAAACACCAAGATCATAAGCCTGACAATTAAAAAAGCACCCTCCCATAAACAAACCAAAAATAACACAGTGTTTTTTTTTTTTTTTTATATTTTAAAGAGCAGGATAAAGAAAAGTAAAGAATTTATTTCTGGGTCTCAAAGTTAATAAACATAATAACATGTTAGGCTGTACCTATTATGCTCACTATTCCAAACTTTTTTTTTTAGTTTACAAAATGAATTACTGTCACTTTTAAACATTGTGAAACAGGAAATGGATGTGCACAACTCGACACTTTTCTAGCATTCTTGAACTAATTCACAAATGCAAGAAAATAAAAGAAAAATGGGGGAAATGGTGAATGTAGGTAGTTGGGTGTTAAAAACTAATGCAGGAATGATGTGTATTGTCACAGAAAGAAGAGGGGAAATTCCCCATCCTGTTTTGCGTGCTAAGAGGGTCATTTTTAAAATTTTTATTATAAACACTATTAAATTCAGACCGCTTTTTTGGTTTTTTTTTTTTCTTTATCTGAATATACAAGAACATTCATTATCAAATGTTCATCATCAATACTACAAAGAACGAGACACAAGTCGCAAGAAACAATGGAAAATGTTAATAAAGCTGAAAGAATCGTCGAGTATTTTTTTGTTTTTTTTTTTAAGTTTTTTTTTTTTTTTAAATTTGAGTTTCTGTAGTTTCATCTTTTTTTGGTATCGAAGTCAGGTTTTTCTGGGCAGAAAAATAAAACTCAGAAGGAAAGGGGGGCAGGGAAAGATACGTGAGAAAAGGCAACCGGAAAATAAAAAAACACTACCACAGCAAAAAAAAAAAAAAGTAAAGAAGTTGGCAAAACTACTGCACAGGAGTCAATTCCACACCAGGAGGAGGAGTTAGGTATGAAAAGGAGGATGTGATGAAGTCACAGGTGGGCAAACCTCAGGGCTAGTTTTAGTTCTCGGGGGAAGTTGGCTGCGGGGAAAATGGAGTACTCCCACTTCCATCAGAAAATGAAGGAATCTTGGGGCACGTTTTGGTATCTGTACGACCGACCTAATGAGAATCCCCAGGGGACTGTATTCCCAGAGGCACACTCTTTCCAGACCCACCCTTCCGCTGTCCGCGCTCTCCTGCTTCGCTTAGTACAGAGAGCTGGTGGCGGCCAAGTCCGACGTGATGGGGGGAGGAGGGGAGGGAGGAGCCCCGTGTGACGTGCAGGGTGGGGAGGATGCAGTGAGAGGTGAGCAGCAGCGCACACCACCGCAGGCAGAGAAACCGCCTGTGCAAAGGTAGCATGCTCTGGTCTCTCATCAGCTTACAACGGTGGTCATTCAAACCAAATCTGGAGTCATTCGTCCTGTTTCCGAGAGAACCCTCTGTGTCTCTTTGCTACTCTGCCCCAGGTCAACGGGATACAATCCTACCATATCCCTGTGTGGGTAGTTTCAACAGATCCCTGCCACTCAGACCAAGTTCTTCCCTGGTTCTAATCACTGTAGGATGGTCACAAGACGGTGCCTTCCGGAAGCCTCTTTATCAAGCTCTGTTCTGATTATGGCACAGGTTTGTAGACACAGTCTTCCTACTCCTCTTTAGCCATCCAGGTATGACGCCATCTTGCCAAATATTTACTTTTTGCATTTCCTTCAAATACACATACCTTCTGGTTGCTTTCCCCTACCTCCCAACACCCACACACAGGAGCATTTTCTAATCATCACTGTCGTGCCGTGCAGAATATCCATGACCTTGTTAGCTGGTCATCCTCACCCCTCAGGGCTTTATACCTCTCCCACAGGCAGATGTGCCAGGGGATTAAGTGCTTATGAGGCCACATGCTGGATTCTAGTACAAGCTAAGAGGACCCGATCACATTTGTTCAATTTAGAAACTTCTCTCTATTCTAAGAAACCAGCCAGGCCAAAACAAACAAGCAGAAACAACAACACTGACTCTTCTCTTTGTCCTCATGGTGATGACCTCAGGCATTACTGCTAATCAAAACTCAGAACAGGAAAACCAGGTATTGTCCCTACACGGCATGGGCCAGTTTATCTTAGGGAAGCTACTTTCCCTGACGTCACAATTACGTACTGGGTATGAATGAAATCAATTTTTTCAGTCTCTTGGTGAGCCAGGCATAACCCCCATTTTACAGATGAAGAAAATGAGGCACCAAGAGATCTGAACACTTCCCATTTAATCAAGTGACAGAGCTGCCATCTTTTCTTCTGGCACAGTTGGCTATGAAGACTGTGAGTTCCGGTAACATTAGAAAAGAGCATTATAGTACATACTCTTTACTCTTAGATATTCCCAGGGAATAAAAATCACAAATGATTTAACTGAAAGCATGACCTCCCTGTTCCCCATCACTCTCAGGTCTTCCGAGTAAGTAAACACAAAGTTTGTCTCAGCCATGTTCTTAAACAACTTTCTCCTCCAGGACAAGAATGTGGTGCCATATGACACTTTGGATAATTCATGCACTGTCCCTAACAGAAACACAAAAACGAACCAGAACCAAATCCATTGTAGGCACTTAAGTACTGTGTGTGGCTCCCCAAGAGCCCCAGAGTTGGTGGGAACACCAACAGTTCAGGAAACCTAACCTTCATCACGTCCAAGTCCTGTGTGTGTGATCCTGCCGTGTGCGTGCTGGGGGCCTGGAAGCCCCAGGCACAGACTGCTTCTCTATGTCGTGACCTTCACTCAGCGTGGTTGTTTTGCTCTCTTGCGCTCACAAGGTATGATGCTATGGTTACTAATGTAGGTATTCATATGTGGCGTGTGACTGATTTGGGGCAAGTGAATGTGTGTCTGTGCACGTGTCTACATGTTTGTATACCTGTGTGTGAGGGGCGGGGGAGAGGTGGGATAAGGTGAAGGGTTGCAGGATAAGAGCCTTCCACTCCTTAGGGATGCATTCACCACCATGCCTAACTCAGACCTGGTCTGGCAATAGGTTCTAAACATTACTTACAGCACGGTCTCCAAAGACTGTGCCTCTTGAGACCAAGAGCTGTCATTGGAAAGATGCAAAAGCCTCTAAGAATCCTGCCCTTCTTGTTCCTCAAGCCCTGTTTTGCTGCCTGACTTCCTGCCTGGGAATCACCCTGGTGGGGGTAAAACCAGACACTGGCACTTTCAGAAGCCCAGCAATGACAGCGCCCAGTGCATACCTGGGGGAGAAGGAAGAGGAGGAATTGTGTCCTAAGCAGTATTGTCCTCAGGGAAGGAAGAGCAAGAGGAGGCAGGGCGGCCTGGAATGAGCAGGGCAATGTGGCATATTCCTGCCAAGAGGTAGAGTAAACGAGAGAAGCAGAGAAGGACTGCCCGTTAGCAGAGGGAGCGAGGGGTCAAGGGGGGGATGTCTGGCTCCTCAAACCACCAGCATGAAAATATACAAATGCTTTTATTATGTTCTTTGTGTTTTCCTCTTTAAATTCCTATAATTGTTGAAAATATCCTTCAGGGATGTAAGAGAGGGCAGGGACCCAGGGAGTCTAGGACAGAGGGAAAGGGGTGGGGAAGATGACCGACACCAGGCTGACAGCTGGAGGCAGGGAAGGGTGGCTTCTACCCAGAAAAAAAAAAAAAAAAAAAGGGAAGAGAGTATAAAGAAGTGTCCAGATTGGCTGAAATAGCATCCCAAAGAGGAGAAGAGAAGGAGACTCTTATTGTGTTTGCTGATTGCTTCGACCTCCAGTCTGACCGCTTCAGCGTTGAGAAACCCTCCCTCCTGGCCCTGCCTCGACTGGAGCACAGGGTCAGCCGGGATGCGACTGCTGGGAGATCAGTTGGAGGTATCAGAGTGAACACTGCCAGGGCCTTCTGTAGGGGAGGTCACTGATGAAGGGGTAGTAGCATCCTGCCAACCTCCATTAGCCTAGAAGGGAAAAAGGGAGAGAAGTCAGTCCTCTGAGATTGGGTGGCTGTTCTGCGCAGACAATGACAATAAGACAACTGAGGCAAAGGGCCAAGGACAGGGCCTGGCGCGTGGGGACACAGCCAGTGGGTGGCTGTGACTGTGGCCAATAACATCCGCCCCCCAACCCCACCCTCAGATGAGTCTGGGTCCTCCCAGCGAGCCTCTGGACACAGTATTGGCCCTCCACTTCTCACAGGCTTTGTGATTCAGTCCAAGCCGTCAGAGGGAAATTCTGTGTGCCCCAGGACGATGGCGGCCACCCTGCTGGCCAAGGGACCGGGTTCTAGTTCTGCCTGGCAATGATTAGCTACTGGCTCTGGCAAAGCACTCTCCCCTGTTTGGCCTCGGGTACCCCTTTAGAAAAATTGAAAGGGTAGCTTAAAATGCTTTTTCAGGTTCTTTCCAGCTTTGGACGTGGTATGTATGATGGGAGCCCAGGCACCTGTTCTATGCAAGGTTCTGTCTTAGATGCTCAAGGGTATATAATGATGCGTTGAGATACAGTTTATGTCCTCAAGGATGGGTATGAGACAAGCAGATGAATGAACTAGGGTTTCAAGCAGAACCTAATACATGGTACCCCTAGCTGTTATGAAGACTCAAATGAGTGCAACATCTCCTCTTGATGGAGCATCAGCAAAGGCTTCACGGAGGATGAGCTCTCTGAGGGAAGCCTTGAAAAGTACAGAGGGTGATGCGACGAATCCAACAGGTAAAACAATGGTGCCAACACCATGAGGACTGGTCTGTGTGACTATATCTAAAAGGTGGTGAGACAGGAAGCTACAACTTTGATCTACACTTCTAGATCATCCTTCTGAGACTCTAAATCCAGATGCAGTAAAACAATAATAGTGTTCTAAAAGGATTTGTTTTAATGACCACTCCTTTAAAAAAAATCCCACCATTAAATAGCTGAAGAATGATTTGCTTTAGTGGTTGATTCATGACTGTTTATTATTTTAAAGCATTGAACTACAAGTGTGCTAAAAGGCCTCTTTTCCCCAATCACTGTGTTTCTTTGGAGTTAACAGACCCTCAACACTGGAAATGTTAACACTGAACAGACCAGGTTTTAGGCAGTCCTGGTAAATTATTTTTATTGTACCTTCTTCTCCTTTTATTCCCTCAGGGGCACCTGGGGCAGGTGTTAATTATTGCCTTTTGGGACAGACCATGGTTTCTACTCTAGCACAATCCACAGTACTTAGGAGCATGGCTGGCACTTAGTAGATGCCGGCAAACATCCATTCACATTTCATTCATAAAAAAGCACAGGTGTAAGTGGAAATCAAGCTTCCGGATTACAACTGAGATAGGACACAGGCTTCCTAACCTTTGAATCAGACTCCTTTTTCTCTGCCCTTGCCATCTATTTGGCTCCTGCTATTATTAGTTCACTCAAATCATGCTCCAATTTTCCCAGGAAAACCAAGGCTTTTAAATCAAAGCAGTTCCCACCAGTTACTTCAGCACGAGGGCACAATTTTTCCCCCACACCTCACTATAAGAGCAGATCTGGACACCAAGGGGGCAGAAGGTCCTGGGCGATGCCAAGAACACATTCCCTCAGTCTTGGATCAATCAGCAACTGCTCTCAAGTTCAAATCTCCATCTCCAAGCCAGGCAGCTCCGCCCACTGCCCCTCTCTGTTGGAGGACATTTCCCCTGCTGTTTGTGAAAGAGAGATCAGAAAGAGAACAATGAGGATTCTTTCTCTTAGAACAGGAGGCTTTGCTATCTTTGGGGGCCCAAGACTCAGAATCTGATCAGTATGATCAGAATCAAGGACCGAGTTAGTTTGATTTCCTCATTCAGGTTGGTCACAGCAGCAACAATATCTTAGCATCCCCTCTCAACCAAGAATACACGTTTTCTTTTGGTACCATTTCTGGCTGAATGTTTATGTTTATTTTTCCCTGAAGAAAATCCTTTAGCATCATTTATCCTTTTGAATGATAAAAGTAAAATATGCTTATATAATGTTTGCAAATACAATAATTGTACATGCAATATAATATTTGAAAATAGGATAGGAGAATTGTAAAAAAAAAAAAAAAACCAAAGTGTACCATGGCCATAATCCAGAGAAAATTACTCTCAGCATTTTGACATGTGCCCTAACAATTTTATAGTATATTTACCAGATAGACAGATAAATTAATTAACTAGTTAAATAGATGGAAGTGTGTGCGTGTATCTGTGTTTGTTGAGTAGCATGGAATTTTAGGAAACATGCCAGGGGCTCCATAAGTACATCATCATAAGGCAGAGAGTTAGGTGCTTGTAAAAGAAGATAATCATGTATTTTAGACTCCACCTGGCATGAGACAAGCCGGGGAGGGAGCTCTCTACATCAGCTAATATCCATGATCTAGCATGTGGCACAAAGGCATGTCATCACACTGCTCACAAATCACCACCACGACTATTACTGAGTCATACTATAATTCCTTGAAATAACAGTAAGTGGTGTCCCAAATGAAGCCATTAGTAAAGAAAATGAACTCTGCGGTGTTTCATTAGGAGGGAACTAGCACAGCACAGTGTATGGACCAGGAGGTCCTAGGAGACTCCTTTTTGAGTCATCTCTGAGCTGAAATAACTCAAAGAGCAGACATTTGATCTCTTTTCTTCAAAAGTTATGTTTTCTCAGACCAGTGCGCAGGATGCCAGAGGGGACAGAAAACTCACAGATGGTGCAGACAGGAAGTAGTTCAGGCTGATATCAAAGCTAGCATTTTAATTATGAGAGTTGGTCTGGTAAAGAAAAATATATAAGATCTTAAAAAACCATATTAAAAATAAAGAAACAAAATGAGTCTCTTTAAATGTCATTTTTTCACTCTCCCTCCATTCACAGACACACAGATATAGACACATATGTACACACACACACCTCAGATCGGGTGATCAACAGCTCCAGTGTGCCCTGGACTCAGGGATTTAATGGAATAGGGGACTTGGAGTCCCAGGTCACCCTACCCCAGGGTATCAGCTGTGATCCTCAACTTCTTGCCAAATTCAGGACACTGTAGCCTATGAGTTTCAAGTTAGATGAATGAAAGTACTTTTTAAAACGAACGAGTCTCCCACAGGGAAATGCTAAAGGATGCTTGTCTCTGAAGATGCTTTCTACCATGGTATATCATCTGCTACTGCTGTTAAAACCTCCACGAGATCAGAAACTGCAAGCAAACCTACCCTAACTGGGTTTTCCATAAATCACTTTGGCTGCCTCAGCTGTATCATTCCGGCTTTAATGTAAGACGTTCAGAGGCTGCACCGTCTTGGGAAACAGCTGACCTCGCTTACTGCCAAGTTAACCCCGGGGAGCAATTCCTTCCCTCTTCCTCCACTGCGGGTGAATATTAAGTAGGAAACCCGCCTTTGTGAGTTTATTTATCTCTGGGCACAGTGAAATTGGAAGATGGTCTCATTAACGAACATGAGGTGGATAGGGGTGGGAAAATAAGACTTTCGCTTTAATTTTTCTTCTGCACCTAAATTTCTTCTGCATCACTCTCTGATGCAAACTAGCCTTTAAATGGATACACTCACTTTGTAAAATGCTGATGTCAGAAACCACCCTCTTGGGTGACAGGGACAGGAATCCGCAAAGACAAATATGCCCTTTTTATCCCAAAACCTCTAATGGGAGAGAGTTCACATTTACTCCCAGTTCTTCAGGTTAATTCTGTAGCCTGTGACATGGGCAGCAAGACTTGATGTAACATTTAATTCCACCTGGGGAAGCCTAAGTCAGCAGCAGGCTCAACCTGGAACCTCATGGGAGAGGAGGCTAATGGAATATCAAATTAGGACAAACTTTCAGCAAATTTTCTAGTTAAGAAAATCTGGGCTTTCAAAACACAAATTCAAGGTATTTGGGAACAAATCATTTTAGGAACAAAAATGACTACCCTATCCTAATGAATCTGGCACCTAATTTGATAGACACCAAGTTTTGCCAGAGCGCCATCTAATATATCCATTAGGCAAAGCACTCCTGTCAAAGGAGACAGAGGAAGCTAGTGACGGAGAAGGGGAGGGAGCAATGGTGGGTGGCAGACCCACACATTCACAAGAGCACAGAACTGCTGTTGAGGCCCTGATTTTCCTTTCCTCTGATGCCATCCCTGAGTCAGAACTCAGAGGCCACCTGCCTCTCCCCCACTTTTGTGGAGCCAGTACTGCTGGGACCCCAGAGAAGCGGCTGCTGAGCTGAGAAGCACTGGTCCCATCCTCCTCTTTTTCCCGCTCCTCCTCTGAGCTTACCTTAGAAGCACTCATTTGATGCAGAGAATTCATCACCTGATGTGACAGCCCAAGTGAGTCTGGCACTAAGAAACTCTCATTTGCAACCCAGAAATACGCTGAGGTGCCGCAAACCGGCTGAGGTCAGCACCGAGCCGAGCGCGATCTGCATATGGGCCACATGCCATCAACGGCAATGCCTTCAGCGTGGGTGAGGAGGTGGACGTGCTCCAGGCCCTCAATCACCCCGGCCCTGCTGCGGCCGGCCAGGAAGAAAAACAGAGAGACATGGGAGCATCCTCCCCCGCCTCCCTCTCCACACACACACACACACACACACACACACAGAGTCACCACTTATGGGGAGACTTTGGCTCACAGTGGAGTCACACCCTAGATCCAACACTGGTCCATCAAGATAGGACTACGTTTTCCCGATACGCATCAACTTTCCCCAAGATTATACTGTGAGCACTTACCAAGGAATGATCTGGGATGAAAAGACGCTACTGGAAAGCCCCCCAAGGGACAAAGGATTCAAAATTTCCCTGGGAAATTTCACAACAGTAAACAGATCCATGGCTATTCCGGCACCCGTCCAATCCTCTCTCCAGCTGCCTGCAGCATGATCTTTCAAAATGTAGCTCTGATCATGGCGCCTCTCTGTTTAAACCTTCAATGGCTTCCTACTGGTCTCAAGGTGAGGTTCAATGTCCTTATTAGGTCTACCATGTCCTTGACCTTGCTGACTCTAAAACTTAATGCTAATGCTTAATACTCCAATATATCAGTCTACTTAGAAAATCCCACAACAGAGCTATCATTTCATGCCTGTTTCCTTTCCCTTGAAGGTGGTGCCCCACTCATTTATTTTCGTGCTACTCTCATCTTGACTGTTTTTCAAGACTGAGTTTAAGTATCTTCGCACCGGTACCTACCCCCGGCAACTTCTCCATGTCCTCCAGGTCATCCCCCTGGAATGCACCCTGGAATTGCACAGCAACTGTGACGGACCGCACAGAAGCATGGCCGTGAGGAGCTACCCCTCGCCCAAGGCCAGGGGCGGCGACAGAGAAGAGCTACCACACGCCTGAGGTCAGCGGCGGCGGTGGCCAAGAGGAACTACCCCACCCCGGAGGTCAGGGGCCCCGCCCGAGAGGAGCTACCCCACCTCCAAGTAGCAGCTGCTGCCCAGCCGCAGGAGGGCTCAGAGGAGCTACTCCACGTTCAAGTTCAAGAGGGGCTGCCGTGAGAAGATACACCTCCTCCAAGGTAAGGAGCAGCCGTGAAGAGATACCCTACGTCTGAGGTAAGAGAAACCCAAGTAAGACGGTAGGTGTTGCGAGAGGGCATCAGAGGGCAGACACAGTAAAACCATAAACACAGAAAACTAGCCAATCTGATCACAGGACTAACTCAATGAAACTAAGCCATGCTGTGTGGAGCCACCCAAGACGGTCGGGTCATGGTGGACAGGTCTGACAGAATGTGGCCCACTGGAGAAGGGAATGGCAAACCACTTCAGTATTCTTGCCTTGAGAACCCCATGAAGAGTATGAAAAGGCAAAATGATAGGATACTGAAAGAGGAACTCCCCAGGTCAGTAGGTGCCCAATATGCTACTGGAGATCTGTGGAGAAATAACTCCAGAAAGAATGAAGGGATGGAGACAAAGCAAAAACAATACCCAGTTGCGGATGGGACTGGTGATAGGAGCAAGGTCCGATGCTGTAAAGAGCAATACTGCATAGGAACCGGGAATGTTAGGTCCATGAATCAAGGCAAATTGAAAGTGGTAAAACAGGAGATGGCAAGAGTGAATGTCAACATTCTAGGAATCAGTGAACTAAAATGAACTGGAATGCGTGAATTTAACTCAGATGACCATTATATCTACTACTGTGGGCAGGAATCCGTTAGAAGAAATGGAGTAGCCATCATGGTCAACAAAAGAGTTGGAAATGCAGTACTTGGATGCAATCTCAAAAATGACAGAATGATCTCTGTTTGTTTCCAAGGCAAACCATTCAATATCACAGTAATCCAAGCCTATGCCCCAACCAGTAATGCTGAAGAAGCTGAATGGTTCTCTGAAGACCTACAAGACCTTTTAGAATTAACACCCAAAAAAGATGTCCTTTTCATTATAGGGGACAGAATGCAAAAGTAGGAAGTCAAGAAACACCTGGAGTAACAGACAAATTTGGCCTTGGAGTATGGAATGAAGCAGGGCAAAGGCTAATAGAGTTTTGCCAAGAGAACACACTGGTCATAGCAAACACCCTCTTCAAACAACACAAGAGAAGACTCTACACATGGACATCACCAGACGGCCAATACCAAAATCAGATTGATTATATTCTTTGCAGCCAAAGATGGAGAAGCTCTATACAGTCAGCAAAAACAAGACCTGGAGCTGACAGTGGCTCAGATCATGACCAAATTCAGACTTAAACTGAAGACAGTAGGGATAACCACTAGACCATTCAGGTATGACCTAAATCAAATCCCTTATGACTATACAGTGCAAGTGAGAAATAGATTTAAGGGACTAGATCTGATAGACAGAGAGCCTGATGAACTATGGATGGAGGTTTGTGACATTGTACAGGAGACAGGGATCAAAACCATCCCCATGAAAAAGAAATGCAAAAAGCGGAAATGGTTGTCTGAGGAGGCCTTACAAATAGCTGTGAAAAGAAGAGAAGCAAAAAGCAAAGGAGAAAAGGAAAGGTATTCCCATTTCAATGCAGAGTTCCAAAGAATAGCCAGGAGAGATAAGAAAGCCTTTCTCAGAGATCAATGCAAAGAAATAGAGGAAAACAACAGAATGGGAACGACTAGAGATCTCTTCAAGAAAATGAGAGATACCAAGGGAACATTTCATGCAAAGATGGGCTCAATAAAGGACAGAAATGGTATAGACCTAACAGAAGCAGAAGATATTAAGAAGAGGTGGCAAGAATACACAGAAGAACTGTAGGAAAAAGATCTTCATGACCCAGATAATCACAATGGTGTGATCACTCACCTAGAGCCAGACATCCTGGAATGTGAAGTCAAGTGGGCCTTCCTAAGCATTACTACGAACAAAGCCTAGTGGAGGTGATGGAATTCCAGTTGAGCTATTTCAAATCCTAAAAGATGATGCTGTGAAAGTGCTGCACTCAATATGCCAGCAAATTTGGAAAAGTCAGCAGTGGCCACAGGACTGGAAAAGGTCTGTTTTCATTCCAATCCCTAAGAAAGGCAATGCCAAAGAATGCTCAAACTACCGCACAATTGCACTCATCTCACACACTAGTAAAGTAATGCTCAAAATTCTCCAAGCCAGGCTTCAGCAATACGTGAACTGAGAACTTCCAGATGTTCAAGCTGGTTTTAGAAAAGGCAGAGGAACCAGAGATCAAATTGCCAATATCCGCTGGATCATTGAGAAAGCAAGAGAGTTCCAGAAAAACATCTATTTCTGCTTTATTGACTATGCCAAAGCCTTCGACTGTGTGGATCACAATAAACTGTGGAAAATTCTGAAGGAGATGGGAATACCAGACCACCTGACCTTGCCTCTTGAGAAACCTGTATGCAGGTCAGGAAGCAACAGTTAGAACTGGACATGGAACAACAGACTGGTTCCAAATAGGAAAAGGAGTACGTCAAGGCTGTATATTGTCACCCTGCTTATTTAACTTATATGCAGAGTACATCATGAGAAACGCTGGGCTGGAAGAAGCACAAGCTGGAATTAAGATTGCTGGGAGAAATATCAATAACCTCAGATATGCAGATGACACCACCCTTATGGCAGAAAGTGAAGAGGAACTAAAAAGCCTCTTGATGAAAGTGAAAGAGGAGAGTGAAAAAGTTGGCTTAAAGCTCAACATTCAGAAAACTAAGATCATGGCATCTGGTCCCATCACCTCATGGGAAATAGATGGGGAGACAGTGGAAACAGTGTCAGACTTTATTATTTTGGGCTCCAAAATCACTGCAGATGATGACTGCAGCCATGAAATTAAAAGACGCTTACTCCTTGGAAGGAAAGTTATGACCAACCTAGATAGCATATTAAAAAGCAGAGACATTACTTTGCCAACAAAGGTCCGTCTGGTCAAGGCTATGGTTTTTCCAGTGGTCATGCATGGATGTGAGAGTTGGACTGTGAAGAAAGCTGAGTGCCGAAAAATTGATGCTTTTGAACTGTGGTGTTGGAGAAGACTCTTGAGAGTCCCTTGGACTGCAAGGAGATCCACCCAGTCTATCCTGAAAGAGATAAGTCCTGGGTGTTCATTGGAAGGACTGATGCTGAAGCTGAAACTCCAATACTTTGGCCACCTCAATGGAAGAGCTGACTCATTGGAAAAGACCCTGATGCTTGCAGGGATGGGGCAGGAGGAGAAGGGGATGACAGAGGATGAGATGGCTGGATGGCATCACTGACTCGATGGGCATGAGTTTGAGTAAACTCTGGGAATTTGTGATGGACAGTGAAGCCTGGTGTGCGGCAATTCATGGGGTCGCAAAGAGTCGGACACGGCTGAGTGACTGAACTGAACTGTGATGCCAATCTGCATTTGTTCTTTCACAAGCCTCACTCCCCTACTGGACCATGAGAACAGGGCTATGAAATATATCTCTCATTCTAAAGTGCTTACCATAGTGCTTGACACAGTATAGATTTTAATTACTATCTCTTGGAGGAACATAAGAAGTAAATAAACCTTTAGTGGCACTGAAACATCCATCCTCCACCATGGGTATAGACAGATAGTAGGGTATCTGTACCTCCACAGTTCAGTTTAACTATGTGTAAAGAGCCGTGTACACCTAGAAAGTATTCAAGATGCAGTACAGAGGTAGCATCAGGGTTCAAGGTAGCTTTGACATCTAGAAAGTGAACTTTTCTCTTGCTAATAAGTAGGCATCAAGGAGCTCAGGCACTTCATCCTTATCCCAAGCAAATAACTATGATTCATATTTATACTGTTCTGTTTTCTTTTAGGGGAGAGCAGTTGAGAAAGACACTGCTGCTGCTGCTGCTGCTAAGTCGCTTCAGTCGTGTCCGACTCTGTGCGACCTCATAGACAGCAGCCCACCAGGCGCCCCCGTCCCTTGGATTCTCCAGGCAAGAACACTGGAGTGGGTTGCCATTTCCTTCTCCAATGCATGAAAGTGGAAAGTGAAAGTGAAGTCGCTCAGTCGTGTCTGACTCTTCGCGACCCAATGGACTGCAGCCTACCAGGCTCCTCCATCCATGGGATTTTCCAGGCAAGGGTACTGGAGTGGGGTGCCATTGCCTTCTCCAGAGAAAGACACTAGATCCTGCTTATTGCAGTTCCATCTCCACAAGGAGTGTTCTCCGCTAGGCACAAGGAGTAGGACAGTATCCTGCCTTATGGCCTCTAGTTACCTCAGGCATCCTGGGAATCAGAAAAAGGTACAGAACAGACACAGTCCCTAAGTGGCCCGCAGGGTTTGCCCATCTCTAGTCTCTCTAGGATGCCCTGTTAAATCTGAATTTTAGATAAACAACAAATAACTTTTTACTGTGAGTATGTCCCAAGCAGTATTTTCATTTGCTAAATCTGGGCAACCCTATCTGGGAAGAACATGTACTATCAGCCAAACAATTCACATTCTAGCCTAGTTTAGCTAGAAAAATTGTGCTGTTTTTCTTGCTTTGACCTTTTGCACTGCATCTTCATACAAGGAGTCTTCCCTGTGGCCGCGACCACCTCTATCAAGCTAACCAGCTTCTGCTTAAGTTTCCTATTTATCGCAGTTCATTTAAGAATGAGGTAGTGACATACACAGACTACTATATATAAAACAGATAAACAACAAGGACCTACTGTATAGCACATGGAACTATACTCAGTATTTTGTAATAAGCTATATGGGAAAAGAATCTGAAAAATTACACACACACACACACACATATAACGAAATCACTTTGCTATATGTCTGAAAACTAACACAACACTGCAAATCAACTATATTTCAATTAAAAAAAGAATGAACGGGATGGGGAACACATGTAAATCCATGGCTGATTCATGTCAATGTATGACAAAAACCACTACAATATTGTAAAGTAATTAGCCTACAACTAATAAAAATAAATGGAAAAAAAAAAAAAAGAATGAGGTAGTAACTTGCTCTTGCAAATGCAAGCCTGCTCTGGAACTTAAGCCCACCAATTGCCTCATCACATTTCCCCACCGTCAGTCCTCTGCCTGGATTATCCCATGCCGCTGGCTTTAGGATTCCTGTCTCCATGGCCCTCTGCCAG
Organism: Cervus canadensis; assembly: GCF_019320065.1. Taxonomy (NCBI): domain Eukaryota; kingdom Metazoa; phylum Chordata; class Mammalia; order Artiodactyla; family Cervidae; genus Cervus; species Cervus canadensis. Next base: position 3,803,918 of record NC_057387.1, read on the forward strand.
CTGGGGGCATCCTCTCTGACTGCCACTTACCACTAGGTCAGTCCCTGGGGACCTTACATCCAAGGGACACCACCATACCCCATGCTAGTCTGGTTTCCACCAAAGCCTCTTGAGCCCTGAGATTTTGCTGTGAAAATCTACAAGTTAAGAAAGATCAGCAGTGTCATCAGCCATTCCTGGTAGAGAACAAATACTCTGGAAGAGGACCGACATTAGTAGTCTGAGTGGCTCTGAAGAAACAATAGATTTCCCATCGTCAAAGTGAGACTGCTTCCTACTCTATACAGGAGTCAACTGAGAGGTTTTGTGCCTTTGCCTGTCCACCTCCTCTGGTCTCTAGGAATCCACATCTTCTTTCATGGCCCGGCCCGAGCGCTACCTCCTTTCTGCAAGTTACTTCAAGGTAAACCACCACCTACTTCTCTAAATTCCAGTACTACTGACTTTTTGACTGTTCATGTTGACATTTAACCAAATGCAGCTTTTGTTCATGTAAATATCCATGTAAGCACCAGATCTTATTCACTGCAATCCTTTAATTCTTAAGTTCTACAAATATGTATTCAGGGCCCACCTTATACTATGTACTAGGCATACGATGGTAGACACAACACATTTTTAAAAGATGTGGTGTCTGCTCTCATGGAGCTTGCTGTCTTGTGGGAAATAAGACATTCAATACATCATCAAAAGAACACAGGGGAGATTCCAGATGGTAATAAGTGCTGTGAGAGAGAAGAGTGGGGATCTGAGGTTGGGGCTTCTGGAAAGTCAACCTAAAAGTGAAGAGAAAATAGACAAGTAGAGAGCCGGGACACAGAACCCTCCAGGCAGAAGAAGAGACCTGTCCAAAGGCTCTGAGGACCTGAAGAAGACCAGAAAGCAGAGGAGTAGAGTGGTGAGTGCAACAGGGTGGGGCTGGGGAAGGGGATGGCTCACTCACGTCAAGGTCTGCAGGCCAGTGAAGGGCTTTGATTTTAACCCTCAGAGAGATGATGAATCATTCACCACAAGCCATTAGAAGACAAAGATCATGCCTGATACAGCAGCTGCTCAGTTAAGTACTTGAGTTGAATGAATAGAGAAATGAAAGCTTCTCTTCAGGCCTGTCCCTGCGACTACAAGGCCGGCTGGCTGCTGGTGCCCATGGTAACTTTGTAATTATGCAGGAATCTTAATGGTAATTCTCTTACTTTGGTTGATGAATATATAATGGTACACAAGTCAGTGCAAACTCCTATTCTTACCTCTCAAGCCAGAAACCTAGGACTCAGAAACGAGAATTTGCCAAACTTCATCCCCACTATATGCCGTAGCTTTTGGACATTTCAAGTTTCAAAAGCTTGTGGTGTATTACATGTAGAGCATGGCTGCTACCAATCTCAGGGCTGAAGGCAGATGACTCAGGCTCTTAAGTTCACCTTCAGGAAATCTTTGTGCTGTTTCTCAAGGTGATAGAACTTACGATCCACAAGACCAGCAGCAAATAAGTCTTTCGGGCGATCCTAATACCTTCTACTCCCAAGCCTCAACCTACCTTACCAAATTTGGTTTTGAACAAGACCAACTCTATTCTTCTGGGGTTATACTTCTGAGAAATTACCATGTGTCCTATCATCTTTCTAGTTAATACATTATATCTTCCACTGATGATATCAACTCCTGGGCTTAGACCTGTATAGTAAGCTGGGAACCCCAGTCCAAGTTTGTTTGGTATGATTGTGAACTCTCTTATTACAAATCATTATTTCTCACCTTTTGAGGCATGCACTCAAGGGCACTCAGTCAAGAGCCAACTGCAAAGCTGCAGCACCATTACCGTGCACCATTCTGCCAGCACCCAGTGAGACACGACTGAAATGCACGTGGATGTCAGCTCTGAGATCAAGATCTATTTTGGCACCTCCTGAGTTTCATCCTTTTCTAATTCATCAGTTGTGAAGGCCCAGAATTACCACTGCCACGTAAGGCACTTGAGACACAGAGGATGGTCTGAACTGAACCTTTCGTAGCTTAAACAGGCTATGAGGCAGTGCACATTTCCATGTTTAAGGCTCTGATGCTTTTGGATTTCTGTTAGAAGTGCAAATAGGACAGTTATATACAATGTTTCCATGTCTCACAGACTTAGGGGACCCTTAGGTTAAATGTATACACAGGAAGTGAAAACTTCAAATTTATTTTATTTAACTTTTTAGAGACAAAGAAAAATAAGCTCAGCTTGCTTTAGCTAAATAGAAGTGTCTTTGTGCAGAAAGATATTTATATCTGAATAAACATCCTCTACACCCAGATCTACAAAACCAACACACACACACACACTTATACACATCTACAAACTGTACAAAAACATGGAAAACTTCCACACACTTTATCATATTGATGTAGAGCTAATACATGTTCAGAAAATACTTATAGCACCTACAACTGTGCATACACACAGAGAAATTCTGCAGATGCTGGAAAAGTATAACTCTATTAAGACAACAGATAATTTATTGACTCATATAGCCAAATATGAAAAATTCAAACAAAGGATTTTTTTTTTTACTCTCAGTATAAATTAACTGATTGGCCGATACAGACAGCCCCAGATTCTTCATTTTATCTTCATAACCTTTGATTTTGCCCTGGCTTTGTTGAAAGGCTGCTATCTACTCAGGGCACTCACAGGGATTGTATACACACCTGAACAACAAACGTTGGCTCGCTATGAAACACACATAACTCATGGTGTAAACCGCGAGGCTATTTACCATCACACAGGAAGCTAAAGCCTCTTACACTTTCCTGACCATCCAAGAGACAGCAATTACCCCAGATTATCAGACCAACAATGACATGCTGCGTAAAGAGAGACACCGAGCCAACTTCACATCCCAAAGACTGGCATATTCAAGTACACTTAGGACATTAATAGCAATTTACGTGCCATCACTGAGACAAAGCCACAAAGGCTCCGTTGGCAGCCTCTTATTTTGAAGCCTATTATTTGTGGGAGTTACAGGCTATAATCACAACAGAAACTTTCAAAACCCTTATCTTCCGTGACGCACCAAATCTATTTCAGAGCCATAATTGCCATGTCACCGGAGAGTCTGCTGCTTAATGCACTCAAATGCCATTTAGTGTTTGCAGGGTCATTACAGCTAACAGAAGGCTGGGGGTAGGGTGGGATGTTGGGAAGTAGTAGGGGAAAGGCAGACAGAGAATGTTGAGGAGAATGTGCTAGAATGGGGAACGAGGCTCCACTGTGCTTTATTTAGGGGATGATCCTGTTGTTTTGAGAATTCTATTTACCTCCAAAATGAGGGCAAGTGCTTGGAAACTGCATATTCAAGAATGCTGAATTATTGTGACACCACCCCAGATATCTTCAGTGGATGCTGGCGGATAATCTCTTTCATTCTGAGATTCTCATCCAAGTATAAAAGTGGGTTGTTTTTTAAATTTTAATTTTTTTTCCTTTTAGATCGTCCCAGCAATCTGTGCGATGGAAATCTTCCAGCTGTGCAGCGGGCTCAGGAGTCTGACTTGGCTTTTCTGTTTGTGTTCTGCTAGGGAATGAGAAAGGCAGACAAGGGGACTGATGATCGGGAAATGTCAAAATTCAGTCATCTAGAAGAATGTGCTACCTTTCAGATGGTAAAAGAAGATGCAAGGAGACAGATAGAGGCTCCAAAATATGAGAAAACATCTAGTCACTCAAAAGACCATTTTTCAGACTTAAGTTTAGCTAAAGTCATAAGTAAGCTTTTAAATTATATGTAGCTTTATTTCTTCCACCTGGCTATAAACTAGTCAATGACTTATTGGGCAACTCTTAATTCTTAGGGGAATACTAAACATGGGATAAATCTTCAAGGAAAGTTTTGACAGACTAATGTATCTCTAGGTTCTTTCAGACAACTATTGATTTCTATTTTATAGTACTGAGTTTTTCCATACACTAGAAATACAGAAAATGTCACACTAATTCAGATTGCAGTGTTAATTTCTTTTAAGATCACTTAGTTTTCCTAGGATAACAATCCAGCTTTCACTCTGAAGAACTTTTCACAGAAACAGACAGAATGAGACCTGGGGCCTTATTCCTCAAGCATCCTCCTCCATTGAGAAATAAAATTTTCTCTATTTTCTAAATATTGACCAAGTGAGAAATGGAATTATATCTTTCTTATGTAAGTTCTTAGCAAGCCTTTGGGTGTCTGAGCATCTCCTGTGGAGGCATGGGTGAGCAGTGGCAGGCCGTGGAGACGGGGGCTCTGGCTGCAGCAGACCTGGGACACGCAGCATGTGGCATAAGCTCTGTTGGGAGGAGGTCGCCATTAGACCCACCATAGAGTTGCCAAACAGGCTACCTGCAAACTGCAGAACAATTATACCAAAGAAATTCTTATACTGTTAAGAAAGTTTTAGGATCCACAACAGATTTTCCAACCTGGGGATCTGGCAAAGGGACTGAAGTTCCCTGGGACTTTGACTTTGGAGGCCAGTGGGATTTGATTACAGAACTTCCACAGAATTGGGGAAACAGACTCTTGGAGGGGACAAACAAAACCTTGTACACACCAGGACCCAGGAGAAAGGAGCAGTGACCCCGCAAGAGACTGACCCAGACTTGCCTGTGAGTGTCCAGGAGTCTCCAGCAGAGGCGTGGGTCAACAGTGGTCTACTGCGGAGTCAGGGGCACTGAGTGAAACAGTGTGGGAAAAAGTCCTTTTGAAGGAGGTTGCTTTACCGCCATTACCCCACTACAGTTAGGCCCGAGGCCAAACAACAGGAAGCGTGTTGTTTGGAACACAGCCATGCCCTTTGATAGAAAATTGCATTAAAGATTTATTGAGCATCGCCCTGCCCATCAGAACAAAACCAGATTCCCCCACAGCTAGTCTCTCCCATCAGGAAGCTTCCACAAGTCTCTTATTCTTATTCATCAGAGGGCAGACAGAATGAAAACCAAATTCACAGAAAACTAACCAAATGATCACTTGGATCACAGCCTTGTCTAACTCAATGAAACTATTGGCCATGCCATGTGGGGCCACCCAAGACAGATGGGTCATGGTGGAGAGGTCTGACAGAATGTGGTCCACTGGAGAAGGGACTGGCAAACCACTTCGGTATTCTTGCCTTGAGAACCCCATGAACAGTATGAAAAGGTGAAAAGATAGGACACTGAAAGATGAACTCCCCAGGTCGGTAGGTGCCCAATATGCTGCTGGGGAAGAGTGGAGAAATAACTCCGGAAAGAATGAAGAGACGGAGCCAAAGTGAAAACACGTGCAGTGGTGGATGTGACTAGAGATGGAAGTAAAGTCCATGCCGTAAACAGCAATATTGCACAGGAACCTGGAATGTTAGGTCCATGAATCAAAGCAAATTGGAAGTAATGAAACAGGAGATGGCAAGAGTGAACATCGACATTTTAGAAATTAGGGAACTAAAATGGATGGAAATGGGCGAATTTAATTCAGATGACCGTTACATCTACTACTGTGGGCAAAAATCCCTTAGAAGAAATGGAGTAGCCCTCATTGTCAACAAAAGAGTCCAAAATGCAATATTTGGGTGTAATCTCAAAAACAACACAATGATCTCTGTTCGTTTCCAAGGCAAATTATTCAATATCACAGCAATCCAAGTCTATCCCCAAACCACTAACGCTGAAGAAGCTGAAGTTGAATGGTTCTATGAAGACCTACAAGACCTTCTAGAACCAACACCAAAAACAGTTGTCCTTTTCATCATAGGGAATTAGAATGCAAAAGTAGGAAGTCAAGAGATAGCTGGAGTAACAGGCAAGTTTGGCCTTGAAGTACAAAATGAAGCAGGGCAAAGACTAACAGAGTTTTGCCAGGAGAATGCACTGATCATAGCAAACACCGTCTTCTAACAACACACTCTACACATGGACATCACCAGATAGATAGTCAACACCGAAATCAGACTGATTATATTCTTTGCAGCCAAAGATGGAGAAGCTCTATATAGCCAGCAAAAACAAGACTGGGAGCTGACTGTGGCTCAGATCATGAACTCCTTATTGCCAAGTTCAGACTTAAATTGAAGAAAGTAAGGAAAAACACTAGACCATTCAGGTATGACCTAAGTCAAATCCCTTACAATTATACAGTGGAAGTGGCAAACATATTCAAGGGATTAGATCTGATAGACAGAGTGCCTGAAGAACTATGGACAGAGGTTCATGACACTGTACAGGAGGTGGTGATCAAGACCATCCCCAAGAAAAAGAAAGGCAAAATGGTTGTCTGAGGAGGCCTTACAAATAGCTGAGAAAAGAAGAGAAGCAAAAGGCAAAGGAGAAAAGGAAAGATATACCCATTTGAATGCAGAGTTCCAAAGAATAGCAAGGAGAGATAAGAAAGTCTTCTTAAGTGATCAATGCAAAGAAATAGAGGAAAACAATAAAATGGGGAAAGACTAGAGATCTCTTCAAGAAAATTAGAGATACCAAGGGAACATTTCATGCAAAGATGGGCTCAATAAAGGACAGAAATGGTATGGACCTAACAGAAGCAGAAGATATTAAGAAGAGCTGACAAGAATACATTGAAAAACTACACGGAAAAGATCTTAATGACCCAGATAACCATGATGGTGTGATCACTCACCTAGAGCCTGACATCCTGAAATGCAAAGTCAAGTGAGCCTTAGGAAGCATCACTACAAACATAGCTAGTGGAGGTGATGGAATTCCAGTTGAGCTATTTCAAATCCTAAAAGATGATGCTGTGAAAGTGCTGCACTCAATACGCCAGCAAATTTGGAAAAGTCAGCAGTGGCCACAGGACTGGAAAAGGTCAGTTTTCATTCTAATCCCAAAGAAAGGCAATCCCAAAGAACGTTCAAACTACCATACAATTGCACTCGTCTCACACACTAGCAAAGTAATGCTCAAAATTTTCCAAGCCAGGCTTCAACAGTACATGAACTGATAACTATAAGATGTTCAACATAGATTTAGAAAAAGCAGAGGAACCAGAGATCAAACTGCCAACATCTGTTGGGTCATAGAAAAAGCAAGAGAGTTCCAGGAAAACATCTGCTTTACTGACTACACCAAAGCCTTTGACTGTGTGGATCACAACAAAATATGGAAAATTCTTAAAGAGACGGGAACACCAGACTCCTGAGAAATCTGTATGTAGGTCAAGAAGCGAAAGTTAGAACCAAACATGGAACAACGGACTAGTTCCATACTGGGAAAGGAGTCCATCAAGGCTGTATACTGTCACCCTGCTTATTTAACTTATATGCAGAATACATCATGAGAAATGCTGGGCTGGAAGAAGCACAACATGGAATCAAGATTGCCGGGAGAAGTATCAATTAATCTCATATATATAGATGACACCATCCTTATGGCAGAAAGCAAAGATGATCTAAAGAGCCTCTTGATGAAAGTGAAAAAGGAGAGTGAAAAAGCTCGCTTAAAGCTCAGCATTCAAAAAACAAAAGATCATGGGATCTGATCCCATTACTTCTTGGCAAATAGACGGGGAAACAATGGCAACAGTGATAGACTTTATCTTCTTGGGCTCCAAAGTCACTGCAGGGGGTGACTGCAGTCATGAAATTAAAAGACACTTGCTCCTTGGAAGAAAAGCTATATCCAACCTAGACAGCATATTAAAAGGCAGAGACATTACTTTGCCAACAAACATCCTTGTAGTGAAAGCTATGGTTTTTCCAGTAGTCATGTATGGACGTGACAGTTGAACCATAAAGAAAGCTAAGTGCTGGAGAATTGATGCTTTTGAATTCGTTTGTTGGAGAAGACTTGAGAGTCCCTTGGATGCAAGGAGATTAAACAAGTCAATCCTAAAGGAAATCAGTCCTGAATATTCATTGGAAGGACTGATGCTGAGGCTGAAGCTCCAGTTCTTTGGTCACCTGATGTGAAGAACTGACTTATTGGGAGAGACTTTGATGCTGGGAAAGATTGAAGGCAGGAGGAGAAGGGGAGGACAGAGGATGAGATGACAGGATGGCATCACCAACTCGATGAACAAGAGTTTGAGCAAGCTCCAAAAGTTGGTGAAGGACAGGGAAGCCTGGTGTGCTACAGTCCATGGGGTTGCAAAGAGTCAGACATGACTGAGTGACTGAACTGAACTATGTAAGTTCTTAGAAATCAATAAGAAAAATATGAACATTTTAAGAAACAAACAGATGAAAAATGTTCAATCTCATTTGTAAATCAAAGAGATACAAATTAAATTAAACTAAAAATGAGATGCCATTGTATAATGTGATAATTGACAAAGACTGGAAAACTGCTAAAACATTGTTACTGAGAATGTGAGGAAATGGGAAGGATCAAAAATGCTTGTGGGAACCATAAATTATTAGGCATTTCCAAGAGAAAAGTTTACAGTACATCACAAAGGCCTTAGATTTTTTCATATCCTTTGATCCAGCAACTCCATTTCTTAGAACTTGTTCAAGGAAATAATACAAAATATGCACTGAATTTTCTGTACTATGATGTTTACCATGGTGTTATTAATAACAGTGATAAAAAAAGAAAAAAGCTTAAATGTTCTACAGTAGAGACTGATTAAATAAATTATGGACTTTTCCAGTAACAAGCTCTTATGCAGCTATTAAACTTATGTTTGAGAAGAATGTTTAATGATATGGAAAATATTCATAATATATTTTTAGTAAAATAAGTAGGTTACAAAATGATGTGTTCCATATGATCCTAACTTTGCGACACCCACACAAAACATACTTATACACAAAATGCTAGGAGGCTGCCAAGCACAGAGTTAACAGTAATTTTCTTCTGTGTGATTTTCTTGCATTCTCCAAATTTTCTACATTAAATATTTATTGGTAATAAAAAAGTAAATGTAAAATTGAAACAGGGCATAGGAAGGAAAGTTCATATCTCATTTAGATCTTTGTCTTGCATGTTTGAAAGGTCATGGCCAACCTCCAGAGCTCATTGGACAAAAGACCAGTGCAATTAACGGTCTAATCTAGGTCTGAGGAAGAAAGATAGAGGTTAAGAGAGACCCTTTTGCCTGGAGAAGAAAGCGTTAGCAGGTGATTTCACGACTCTCTCAAAATATAATTACCTGTGAAGAGTATTAATCAGCTGTTTTTCCCATTCTACAAAAATAGGGTCAAAGGAAGGAGGTTAAACATAGCAATTAACTTGGACGAGATGGAGAGGTGCTTGAGAAGAAGCAGTTGATCTCCTTTTTGTTTTCTGTGTCCCAGTGCCACAACAATAACTGGTTAATAATAAATCCCAAGCAAATGCCTGCTGATCTAAAGAGTGAATGAATGAATAAATGAAGGAATTGCAGATTAAGCTCAAGTCCTCAGAGACAACACTTGTCCCAGAGAAAAGTATGAGGAAGAGAAGAAACAGCAACAGATATCTGGTCTTTGAACATACCCATCAAAGAGTTCTTATGGGAAATAGTAAAGATTATTGGGTAACAATATGTAAGTTGGAGGTAAAAATGGGTACAAGGATGTGATAAATAGAAATAAAAAGAAGGAAAACCATTCTCTAAAGGGAAAAACACAAAAACATGTAGCAGTTCCAGACAGAAAATCCAGCCACAAGTTGGTTACTAATTTAAAACAATAAAATAAGAAAAAAAGTAAAGAAAAACCTTTTGACAATAGGTTCAAGTAGTTCACTGCAAAAAGCATGCATTATGAACCGCTAGGTACCAGGTCTGCATTGCAGGCTGAAATCCCCAACTAGAATCCTCTTCAGAAACCTAGGGCTGAGAGAAGTAAAGAATCAACTATTCTCCAATATAAAATATAAAGTTAAAAAAGTAAAATGATAAACAACAAGGCTCTCCTGTATAGTAGAGGGAACTCTGCTCAATAATCTGTAATAATGTAAATGGGGAAAAAGAAAACTTGAGAAAGAATAGATACATGTATAACTGAGTCCCTGTGCTGTATGCTTGAAACTAACAACATTGTTAGTCAATTATATTTCAATATAAATTAAAAATTTAAAGAAAAAATAAATAGAGAAAGTATTGCCAAAATCCAGATTTCTGGAGTCTCTTTAAAAATAGAGAAAACAGAACTCCCATTCTAAGCCCAGTGCAGTAAGTAAATGCTATGTAGGAACTAGAAAGAACTTCTGGGAGAAGATAATCCTCATCTAAACCCTGTAAACTGAGTAGGATTATGAGATGCTCTCACTGCCACGGGTTCTGGACCATGGATTCTACTGCTTGGGATTTTAACTACCAGAAATTGTCTCCAGGAAAGGCCAAGCTTAGGAGGACAAGGGGGTTTAAAAAAAACATTTACAGTGCCAGGCACTTCTAGAATGTGATCTGGAGAAGTACCAGGGCAGATACTTGGTGACTTTCGGCAGCAAAAACAGTTACACTAGACAAAGAATGAAAACTGACACCTGTGAGGATTTTTTTAACCTTTAGATTTTTGTTGCTGCTGCTGTGATACTTGATTTTACCATCCTCTAAACTTTTTTTGTTTACATTTTAAAAATATCCTAATTACTTGAATAAACTTGAATTAAATAAGCTAATGTGTTTAAAATGCCTAACACATGGGAAGAAGTCAATAAGTGTTATTATTAATACAATTATTAAATGTCATTTTAGTCTGTTAATTCTCTCTTATTGATTTTTAATTGTTCTTTAATTTACTGCTTTATACCACTTCCTTATTTTATTACTACTTGATCTGTTTTATAACTTTTGTAAGTATGTTCTCAGTGGATGCTATTTATTTTAACCACTCATTCTAGCTTATTTTATGTTTTAATTGTTCTCTTTGCTACTTGTGTATCATAATTGCCTGTAACCTTCATTTTGCCATTTCACGTGCAATTTTCTCCATCTCTTGCCATTTTTATCCTTCCGTTGCCTATTTTCTTCTTAATTATGTTTCTCTTATTTCCTGAATCTTTATAATTTGCCATTATTTTCTTCTATTTTTTAGCCTCATTCATCCATAGATGAATAAAGCTTGTCATGTACTTTGTTGCACTTATTCATTTAACTCATTTTTTTTTATTCTTACTCTTTTCAATTATTAAAAATGCCAAGTATTAAGTGTTGACAAAGAGGGACACTTGGTAGAAGTCCTGGCCCTGTGAAGCAAGGTGGCTCCCTCTTTTCTTTTCTATTGATCTAGGAAAAACTGTTACTTCTATAGTTAATACCCCAGTTTCGTCAATGCTCATCTTCCATCTTGTGTACGATACCTGGATCCCTGGCTAAGTTAACTAACCAAATATGACACAGTAGCGCTATAGAGTAAGCTGTATCCAGGTAAGGACTTTCTATATAATTTTTAGACTTATTTTTAATAAAAGAACTAATCAACCTTAAGCCTTCTAGATGCTACCCTGATAAGATACATAACAGAATAGTCATAACTGAGTTCTTATAGCTCTTTCCAACATCAGCCTGGCCCCAAAATATAAATTATCAGGAAACATAATGGATTTTCTTACTGTAAGGTTCTTGCCACCTCAATTAAGCATTTTAGGACTAGGATTTCAAGGGTCCTGGATAAAGGGGAAGAACAGAAGCTTTGTAGTTAGACCATCTTGGGTCCACACCCTGGCTCGATCACTGGCTAGCAGTTTGATCTTGGGCAAACCAGTTAACCTCACTGAGTCTCCATTTTCTCATCTATAAAATGGAGATGAGAACGTTTATAAAGATATTGGTCTAAACTGAAAAGCTGAAAGTGTTAGTCTCTCCGTTGTGTGTGATTCTTTGTGACCCCATGGACAAGCTCCTCTGTCTATGGAATTCTCCAGACAAGAATACTGCTGGAGTGGATAGCCATTCCCTTCTCCAGGGAATCTTCCCTAATAGGGGAATGAACCAAGGTCTCCTGCAGTGCAGGCAGATTCTTTACCATCTGAGCCCAGATTCTTTACCAGGAAAGCCCCTAAGAAAACTGGAGTGGGTTGCCATAGGGCCCTCAATAAATATTATGAGTTAGTATTCTTAGTATAGACATGGATACTGGTGGAGGCTCAAGTTATCCCCAGAACATTAAGCATGTAATTAATTGTGCTTCTGTTCTTCTACCCCTCTAAAAAGGCACATAACCCTCAGTTGTTCTGCTGGGTCCCTCTGTCCTGAGTTCTGATGAGAAAGGGACCTGAAACATCCCTTCCAGAACCTCATGTTCTTACTATTAGAGCACCCTGTAGGTCTACAGGTTGCCTGAGACTGACTTACACACTCCCAGGCTAGATCAATTCCTGAAGGAGAAATAAAGTATGATTTTAGACAGGTGTGTGAGTTTGAAAAACAAATAAGCTCATAGAAGTTTGGGGGAGGTTTCAGAAAATGAATTTGACTTCAAACTAAAAGACACTAGAGAAGAAAGGGGAAGAAATGGCAAAAGATGAAAAGAGGAGAAATGTAATTGTTTACAAGTGAGGAGATCATATTATAATTTACCTTCCAAAGATCATTAGTCTCTATGTCTATATATTTTTAAAGTTCTTGGTATGGAAGAGGGCTATAAGTCTTAAAAGCCTTAAAAGCAGGCACATCAAGTCAGAACCTAAAGCAAATGTAGAATAAACCATCTTATTCAATTTTGAATGGGCCTGTTTGAGAAGAGGTAGAGTGAAGGGGTGAGCAGTAGCTCGGGGTGGGGAGAAGAGGGAACATCTGAGGCTGGAGAAGAGCAGGCTATTCTGTGGACAACTTGGCGCTCAGCTCGTTCTTCCTGTTCTTCTTCTTTGATCGTTTTGTAAACTATGAGAAAGGGGTAGACCCAAGAAACGGAAGGGTAAGAACTTTAGATGCAAGTGTATTTCATTTGTCAAAACTTAGAGAATATAGGCTTACTGTTTTTACATTTACTTGTGTAAAATTTTACCTCAGAAGAGGAAAAAACTACAAACAAATATCAAACTCCAGTAAATGATATACATACCAGTAGTATTTATTTAGGTGAAAGTGCACTGTTGTCTTTGAAATGCATCAAAAAGAAAAAAAAGATGGACTGATAGATGGGTAGAAGGATAGAGATGTCAAAGAAGGATATACAATGAGGCTGGTGTAGTCAAACATTAACGACAGAAACTAGGTGGTGGGTATACAGGTAAGTTTTGCTATAAAATTCTTCTAAATTTTCTATATGTTGGAAAATTTCAAAATAAAACTGGAAAAATTAAAAAAGAAAAAAAAAAGAAACTTTAATGCAAAGATAGCTGCATAATTCCTTTTCTTAGGGAAGTCTTAGGCAGTGTTGAAAGGCTTTACCCACTGGAACAGAGCTTCTCAAATTCAATGTGCTTAGGAATCACCATGGGATCTGGTTAACCTGTGAAATCGGATTTAAGAGTTTGGGTGAGGCTTGAGATTCGTCATTGGTCTCGAGCCCCCCGGTGATGCAAAGGATGCTGACTTGGGAGGAAGGAACATCTAAGCAGAGGCCGCCAGCAAAGACTTTGGTCATCTGAGAGGTCCAAAACAGAGACTGGTCCTCTCTAAGTCCCAAAGAGTTTTGAGACATAAAGAAAGGTTTAAATCAAGATGAATTCAAAGACATGTCCAGCTTAAGCTTGGAAAATTATTAGATTAGATGATTAGGGGCGGACAGAGTTGGAAATTACTGCAAATAGAACCATAATAAATGTTGGTATTTATGTATTTGTATTTTCAATCTTCCTTCATATAATTATTTCACTGTTTAAAGCACATTATTATGCTAATCTGAGTTAACTTCTTGCATATGGTTAATTTTTAATAGAGTTCAATTTATACAAGGAAAGGCTTATTTAAGCAGAAAGCATGCCTTTCTGTGTTCTGTGTTAGGAAGCCTACTGTTTTCACAGCTTGAACACTATTGTGCCACTTTTGGTGACCACTACAGGACTTATATGCAGAGTATATCATGAGAAACGCTGGGCTGGAAGAAGCACAAGCTGGAATTAAGATTGCTGGGAGAAATATCAATAACCTCAGATATGCAGATGACACCACCCTTATGGCAGAAAGTGAAGAGGAACTAAAAAGCCTCTTGATGAAAGTGAAAGAGGAGAGTGAAAAAGTTGGCTTAAAACTCAACATTCAGAAAACTAAGATCATGGCATCTGGTCCCATCACCTCATGGGAAATAGATGGGGAGACAGTGGAAACAGCGTCAGACTTTATTTTGGGGGGCTCCAAAATCACTGCAGATGGTGACTGCAGCCATGAAATGAAAAGACACTTACTCCTTGGAAGGAAAGTGATGACCAACCTAGATAGTATACTAAAAAGCAGAGACATTACTTTCACAACAAAGGTCCATCTGGTCAAGGCTATGGTTTTTCTACTGGTCATGTATGGATATGAGAGTTGGACTGTGAAGAAAGTTGAGCACCGAAAAACTGATGCTTTTGAACTGTGGTGCTGGAGAAGACTCTTGAGAGTCCCTTGGGCTGCAAGGAGATCCAACCAGTCCATCCTAAAGGAGATCGGTCCTGGGTGTTCATTGGAAGGACTGATGCTGAAGGTGAAACTCCAGTACTTTGGCCACCTGATGCGAAGAGTTGACTCATTGGAAAAGACCCTGATGCTTGGAGGGATTGCGGGCAGAAGGAGAAGGGAATGACAGAGGATGAGATGGCTGGATGGCATCACCAACTCGATGGGCGTGAGTTTGAGTGAACTCCGGGAGTTTGTGATGGACAGGGAGGCCTGGCGTGCTGTGATTCACGGGGTCGCAAAGAGTCGGACACAACTGAGCGACTGAACTGAACTGAACTGAACAGGACTGGCAGAGCATCTGGAATTGCTCTGTCCTACATGGCAGCCACCAGCCATCAAATTAGACACAATTAGTAAATTCATTTTCTTAGTCACACTAGCCACACTTCAAGTACTTAACAACCACGTGTGGCTAATGGTTAACTTACAGGACATCAGTGAAATTTCTACCAGTGTAAAAAAGTTCTTTTGCAAAGCACAACTTTAGATGAAAAGAATAGCTTTTGGCAGAGTCACCTTGCAAATCTATAAATGAATGGCAAAGTCAGTCCATGCTTATAAGCATGTATTTTTAGTTGATAGGAATATTATACATATGTAAATACTTTTTATGATGGCCATTCCCCAAATTCTTTAAAAATAATATTACATTGATGATATTTGGTGCCACAGTCCTTCCCTTTCAGAGAAGCTGGGAACTATACCAGGAAACTCTCAGTCCTAGCTTTCTGTGACCTTACAGAGTACAAGAACCATGTTCTATTGATATTTGCGTTCCTGGCACTGGGTATCAGAAGATTCTTAATAAATCTGTTGAATAAAGCATTTATTCATTTACTTATTTGGTTAGTTGCTTCAGACTCAAGTCAGTCATGCCTTCTGCCTTATATATCTGTGAAACTGGAGAATATTTAGACGTGGAATAGAATTTCCCTAAACTCAATTAGAGCCAGAGATAGAGGTTTTTTAAATTCACCAAATTTTAAAATAACGATTGTTGGAGAAGGAAATGGCAACCCACTCCAGTATTCTTGCCTGGAAAAGTCCATGGACAGAGGAGCCTGGCGGGCTGCAGTCCATGGGGTCACATGACTGAGCATGTGTGCACGAGGGTGGAGGGAGATGGGCTGGTAGCAATAAAGTGGTAGAGCTAAAAAAAATTAAAAAAAAAAAAAAAACAACGATTGTATTTTTTTAAAAAGAGGTCTAATGTTTTTCCTGAAAATAAGTTTGTCTAAGAACATGAAACTCCTTCCTAGAGGGCGAGGGGGCCATCTTCTGAAATCAATACTAACTTTTCCCACAACTGAATTCAGCCAATTTAATTAGCTTAATATTTACGTAGGTCTGTCCTGGGTGTTCATTGGAAGCACTGATGAAGCTGAAACTCCAATACTTTGGCCACCTCATGCAAAGAGCTGACTCACAGGAAAAGACCCTGATGCTGGGAGGGATTGGGGGCAGGAGGAGAAGGGGACGACAGAGGATGAGATGGCTGGATGGCATCACCGACTTGATGGACATGAGTTTGAGTGAACTCCGGGAGTTGGTGATGGACAGGGAGGCCTGGCGTGCTGCGATTCATGGGGTTGCAAAGAGTCGGACACAACTGAGTGACTGAACTGAACTGAACTGAAGGGGCTATGCTGCTTTCAGGAACAACCACAAAAATAAACTGTCCTTTGGAGGCTGTTAATTTTTTTCTTTATAGAGCAGAAGGCAGGGGAGACTTGAATCTGGAAGAACTAACCCAGTCCTAGCCCTAGGACAGCACAACTGTCCAAGGACACGTGTGGGCCCAAATGGGCAGGATGATGCAACATATCAATTTCAGTGAAAAAAGCATGGTACCATTGTTAAAGCATAGATGATACTCTTCCCCAAAACACAAATTTATCTTTTCCTTATAGCTTTTAAGTATATTTCCTTTCCTCCCATATTTTCTTAGGAATGGAAAAACATCATGCTTGTAAGAACAGGGATACTGGAAGAGGCCTCTGACATCATTCAGCTCAACTATCCTTTCTAGAGTTTGGGAAACTGAATCCTATCAAGAGAAGGTGACTTGTCCAGTCACACAGGCAGAAAGTAGCAGAAACATTTCCCCACATACACTTTAAATGTGATCATGTTTGGGGTGACTGTATCACTAGGTTTGAGATCAACAAAATTCTTTGTGACTACATTTACTTCTAAAGAGAAAGGCATCTCCACAAAAGGATACGTACTTTATTATAGGTCCATGGTATGACATTTTTGTCAGGAGGGGAGCAGATTTCTCAAACTATTGCTAGTTGGTCTTGAATTCCTCTCTTTTGCGTTATAACTTAATTTCAAATCCCCTCCTAAACTACTGAATTTATTGGTTCCCTTGTCCTACTTAGTATTCCAAGAACAGGAAGTCTAATCTCAAATAAAGTGTTGTGTGAGACTGAAAGTTAAAATACATCCTGATTGGCATGAGGGTCTCCAACTTGACCTGAATATATTATGAAGTAGCCTCATTCCCTTAGGTCAAAAATGCTATTGATGATATATTTATTGAATGAATATATGAATGAATAGATGAGTAAATGAATGAATGAATATATGAATGTATGAATATGCCATTGAATGATCTGGCCTCATTCATCTTTTATACCTATAAGGACTTTCAGCTGGCAGCTGAGGAAACCAATGGATTGCATATGAAATTACAATATTGGGATTTTTTTTTTTTTTTGCTTCAACTATTGTGGACTCAAACAAAATACTTTTCTGGTCTCAAATGCTCAGTTGATAACCGTATTAAGGCTGAAAGGCCACATCATGGAAGAAGCTAAAGGGACTTACTCTGTTTCCTTTTGGCTCTGTCATCAGGAAGAATCAGGCGATAGGCTTCTGGAAGGCAGGAGTGCATCAGCTCTGTACCCCTGCCTTCAACCCTGCAGATACTAGTTCACTATGTTCAAGCCTGTCCTCCCACTCTTTACCCCCTAGCCTGGGGCTGTTCACTGCTACCTGGTCACAGGACCAGAGGAGCCCAAAGGCAACTAACTGGGGGCACATCTGAATGTTTTAATATCGTCAAAATTCACATTTGGTTTGGTATAACAATTAAGACTTCATATAATTAAAGTGAGTTTTTAAAGATCTGCATATGATTTTAATTATCATTCTCACTCCCCACAATTCCCTACAATTCCACATGTGGCAACATCTTATATACTTTAAGTGGAAGGAGGCCTCTCAGAAGTAGTTAAGAAAAAATTAAAATGATGGCATGTGGCCAAGTATTACCAAGTAACCTCTGCGATATCCAAATGCCTGAAACATGTTCACTAAAATAGTTCACTATTTTTTGCCTCAATTTCTGCTTTTTATTTATTTTCTTCGTAAATGTCCTTTTGTCCCTTTGCTTAACATGGGAAAAAGCAAAAACAAAAATAAAAACATGTAAGTTATGGTTTACAAAGATCAAAGCTTCATCGCTATTTTTCCACTACTATAATTATCACAAAGTAAAATCAATGAGATTTTTCTGTCATCAACTGACGTTAATAGCACTCTGCCTTTATAGTGAGAATACCAACATTTTATTTCCATTTTCACTTCATCTTTTGAGTAAGAAAACTCTTACATTGGTTATCTTATCAACATTTAAGAGGGGACTGGAATGAACTTACTCACTTAAGTCACATTCTAAAATAATTAAAAATAAATTATTTCACTCTAAAAATTGAATGCTTTCTGCCACCACCAATCTCTGAATTCAAAGAGAGACGTTCACATGAGGCAAGCTCTCTCCTTCCCTCAAGATCCGATCAGAGGGGTAAGTGATGGAGCAGCGAGAAGGCATGGTGGAGCCTAACTCGAGTGAACAAGCTGTCTGGCGAGAGGAGCCTACGGTTGAGTCTGGTGTCCCTGGAGTGAAGAGTAGAAATCAAACAACATACTTGTAGGACTCCAGAATTAACTAAGCTGAAAGGACCTTAGAGCTTATTCGTTGGGAAAATTTGACAGATGAATGATATAGAGGTGAAGAGACTTGCCAGAAAGAAGCCACAAGAAGAATCAAGTTTCCTGACTTCCAGTTGCTGCCACCTTTCACCTGTTCGTACAGGTTCTGGTCCAAAGTCTGGTAGAGACAGCATTGAGAACCCCATAAAAACCAATGTTCTCCAGACTTGTGGTTGCCAAGGGGGACTGGGGTGGGGGAGGGGAAGGAAGGACTGGGAGTTTGGGATTAGCGGATTCAAACCATTATATATAGGATAAACAACAAGGTCCTACCATATAGCCCAAGGAACTATATTCCACATCCTATGACAAGCCATAATGGAAAAGAATATGACAAAGAATGTGTGTGTGTGTATATGTATAATTGTGTCACTTTGCTGTACAGAAGAAATTAACACAATATTGTAAATCAACTATAGTTCAATAAATTTTTTTTAGAAAAAGAAAAGATATTCTTTTGCTATGTGGATGGCTAGCCCACAAACAGGTTTTGGTAAGCGGATTCTTTCAGGAAAGATAGCATTAAGGAATCCAAAGTGATAATTCTCTTGAAAATATCACCACTGTGCAGCTTAATTTATTTAATGCTGATCTGACTCTTATTCTCAGAGAATTTGCCTTGGTCAAAAAGTTTTTCCAAAAACAAATACTTAAAAAGCTTTTTGAGTTAAAAAGAGAGCCTATTGTGAGTTAGTAAGTCATTTAAGAGAAAAGTCATTACTGGATCCCTTACAGCTGTTATGTAAGATGTGGCATTTTAAAATTCAGTGGTAGCTTGTCTCCTTCTATCTGATTTATTCATTCAACAAACATGTTTTGAGCAACTAATGTATACATTTTAGGACATGTATTTGGGAATGAAAGAGTGTGAAGTGTGTCTGTGCACATATCTGCAATGCAAGGGAATGTGTATATATGATAGAGAGGAGGGAAAGGAGGGTTAAGAAGACACACAGTAAGGAGGAGCTGGGTGTGGGACAGTCAGTGGGATGTGGGGGAGTGGATGGGACAGGGAAGGTAATATAGGAAGAAAGGATATTTCCATAGATGACACACAGGTGTGAAGGTAGGGGGATGTGTGTAGCCAGGTAAAGGTGAGCTGACCACATTGCCTGGCATCCAAAGATTACTGGCTGACAGGATGAGGTGGATGGATAGGTAGATGGGGCCAGAGAGTGGAGGATTCTGAATGTCAGACTCAGGGACTGCATTTTCTTAGGTGGGCAATAGAGAGGTGCTCACGATTTCTAGGCAAGGAATGACAAAATTCAGGGGATGTGCGTAAGAGAAAGGAGACACTAAAGGCAGTAATGGTAATTAAGAAATGTTCACAATAGCCTAGCTAATAAACTTTTCTAGAAGGAGGATGGTGGTCATGGGAAAGGAAAGAGTGGCTTTGAGAGCTAAGTGGTCTTTCAGTCTGTCTGATGGACAGACAAGGGCACTAGTCTCCCTCCATCTCTTAGAACCACTCTAAACCCAGTGAACACAGCCCGTTGTCATCTGGGAACACAAAGCACGTGAGGAGGTGTAGTTTTACGCCCACCATGGCTGAGGAAGGGGGTCCTCAAGCCTTGTCTAGCTCTGTATCCTTTTCAAAGGCATACCTTTCCATCAGAAGAGGAAAAAAATGACAACTCCTAACCTATCTTCACTAGGAACTACCTACTGGGACAACTGCTCACACAGAGGGAAAAGGGCAAACTAGAAAGTTATCACTTACAACATTTCCTCTGCACTCATGTGCAACAATGGATGCTTTGCCAAGCCCTTGCTACCTAAGTTCTCATTTCCCCTAAAGCAGCCACGAAGGTATTAAGAGTGGGAACTACTACCCCATTTTATAAAAGACAAGGTTTGATGCCTGCACATGGACACGAGAGTAACAAGGACCAGAGTCTCTCAACTCCCAGGGCAGCGTTCTCACCACTACACATTGTGACCCCATTGCTGCATGCGCTGAGTTAATGCAAGTGGTCTGAACTCCATGAGATTTAAAATAGATGCTGGTTGGATACGACGTGGGTGCTGTAAAAACCTAGGCGGGAGAGCAGATAAAGGCTGCCCAGAAAATGTCCTCCACTGAGTGAAACACAATCCAGAGCCCAGCTGGGAATTCCATTGCCTCCTTGGGTTTTGGAATTGTTTATTTTTACTCCTTGCCTCAAATTTTTCATTCCTGTCCTTGTCTCTTCTCATCTCACTTCTTTCTCTCTCTCTCTCTCTCTCCTCCTAGCAGCCAGTACCCCTCTCTGTACATATCTCAGCATCTAATATCACTCTCTAAAAATAGCTCTGACAAGCTTAGTCTCCTGCAGGTGACACAACTTAAAACTGATACCAAAGGAACAGACCGTATCATGATCAGCCTTTGATTCATTTACCCTGTGTACTAAAGACCCTGAAATAAAATAAACACAGTTCACAGGGGAAAGAAATTAATGCAAAATGAGACTCTTTCAAGTGGCATTTTCCAGCCCAGTTTTTGTGGTGGGTTTATGTAATCAGACATAATAGTCTGCACATGTGTGGCTACACGATTTCAGAAATGATTCCCAGCCCACCAGATGACGTCAGAGGGGCCCACGTTGAGCCCCTTGAGTCTGAGAGCGGCTCTCTTCTGTGCTGCCCAATTAGGAAAGACGCCAAGTTAGCAGAGCTGTCAGCCCAACTTCCTGCCCAGTCACGTAGCGTTTCTTCAGTTCTCTTTCTGAGTGTGTCCACAGTCTCCTCCCACAATCTTATCCTTCATCATGTTCCTCTCATTCACTTACACACAGAGCAAAACTTTTCCAGCTCAAAAAGATCCAGCCAATGTATACACGCCTATGCACTTGAACAACCCCCCCTCCCCCAACACAGAACAACTTAATTCATTTGGAATCCATTTTTGAGAACAGAATTCTCCATCATACTGTCTTGGATTTTTCTAAGCAGGCACCTGGCAAGTCAGCCATGAATATAGGAAGAATAATTAGTATAAGCACAAGAAGGGAAAAATCCTTCTGCTCTGGAAACTCTTTCTAAAAAACAGACACAGGTGCCCAGAGTATGTTTAACAGGGTCAGCTTTGACCTCCCACTTCCCTCCCAGAGAGGAACTTGACAAATATTATAGAAATTCAGAGGAGATTTTGCCAAAGGAAGCTAGACAATAAAGAATTCTTACTTGGAAGGGGCCTTGAAAGTCACCAAGACAGTCACCACCTGGTACCTAAGCCTCTGCCACAACATCCTGACCAAGTATTAATAGTTAGCCAAACCAGGCCTGAATGCTCCAATGACGGGGAATCTTTGGCTTCCATAGGCAAGAGACCCCTTCTTTGGACAGCGCTGACTGTAAGAAAGGACCTTCCGATGTTGAAGTGAAATGTTTCTACTCAGGATTCTGAGTAGATTCTACTCAGGTAGAATCCTGATCTACTCCCTTTAGATCATTCAGAATGAAGCCAGTATCTCACAGAAGACAGCATGTCTCAAGCTATTACTTACCATTCAAACCTTCTCTTTAATGGGTTAAGAATTCCTAATTTTTTCAATCACTCCTCTGATGACACAGCTGGTACCCTCTTGTTTCCTTCCAGTCTGGCCATCGTCATGTGCAATTTCCCCAATGTAGAGTTGAAAAGCTCTATTTCCATTGCAGATGCCAAACCTCAATTAGTATAGGCGAGGATTACACTAACATACGATGCCCACCTTTCCTTCCTACCATCCCTAATGTATTTTAATCCCAACAACAGAAACGGAAAAAAAAAAAAAATCCTCACCATCATCCAATCATAGTTTTCCTAGCTAGTTCTGAGCCAATAGTTCTACTGGAGCATCTCATGACCTCTAAAAGCCTAGGAAATCACCCCTGATCCAAAGAACAGCCTCCTTTTCCAGACTGCCCTCTTGCCCCAGCTTGCTGTCACCGCTGCTGAGATAGCGGACGATTGATCTGAGAAATCAAGTTGGATTGCTGTCCCAAATCTACACTCGGTTCTCCGTGTGTCTGTCTGATCGATTTCACTCTGTGCGACATAGCTTGTCGCTATGAATTTTCATGCTAGTCAGGAGCCGCCAGTGCACCCAAGAACAAGTAGAAGATGGTCTGCACCCCTCCCCACCCCTTCAACATCGCCAGCCTCTGTGTTCATTTTTTTAAAATCATCCTTAGATGGGAGAAAGGTGTTTTTTTTAAAGACCACAGACCAGGATGCAAGGGATTCTGGTTACCGGTCTTCCCCCACCAGCTTCTCAGGTCCCTGCTTGTGGCGACATCTCCTACCCCTGGACTAGGTGTCACCTGTTCGGCAGCCCCTCTCAGCTGAAAGCATGTGGCCGCAGGTGCCATGCAAACGCTGATTGTGTCTGACAGCCCTAGACGCCAGCTGCCTGCATGAAGCCTGCCCAACCGCCACGTTTTTTGAGGGTAGAATGCTGCCGATGGCAAGACTGATACAGAAACAAGAAACTAGGTGACCGTAAAGCTAAGATAAGTCCTACTAAGTGGCATTCCGAGCCCTATGGCTTTGAAATAATTGGCAGTGATAGAACAGAAACAGAGGGGGGGAGCCTTGTTTTCTTACACTGATGCCCTGCGGACTGTACATCTGACTGGCTGCGAGTCCGTCACTGTATCCTCCTGTCTGGCTGATAACATGGCGAAGGGTATCCACCTAAACAGACGAACAGAGAGGAGGTTAGTCAGAGAGGTGCAGCGTAAGGGACACAGCTCATCACCACACAGGCTACCGTTTGCGCACGCCAAATTAACGCAACCACTGGAGATGTTCTTCCTGGGAAAGGAACCATTAGGAGGCTGGCCTCCACTCCATGCTAAATCCATTATCCTTTCTGAGCTTAGTCAGCAAGACAGAAAAATGGTCAAAGGAAGCTGGGTTTCCCAACAATGAAACTACTGTTGCATAAGACAGCAGGGATTGGGTGATGGAGTGGGTGAGTGGGAAGATTGAAAGATTTTTCCCTTCTCTCCAGATCGTCCTATATAACTTCTTTGCTCAGGAGCTTATAAAAGTCAAGGTTCTGTTTAGAAGGGCCAGCCAGCCACCTCACAGAGAGAACAGTGTGCGACTAATGCTGTCTTTTTGAGGACTTAAATAATGGCCAGTTGTCTAGTCATTTGGCCAAAGTCTGACTATGTATCTTCAAACTTGGTGCCAGGCAATGTTTCCAAAGCAAGGGGCTGAATCACCAGCTAGTCAGTCTATTCCAGGCACATAATGCCTCTTGTTCCTCATGCAGGTGGGACCCTGGGTGGGCATGGCTCAGAATCGCCCTAGTGACCCTGACCCAGAGCCCACCGCTTCACCCTGTCACGTCAGGCCGTGTGCTCACACAGAAGGATGGCTTCTGAGTTGTTGTGAAGGTGAGCTGCTGACTGAGGCTTACGCCACACAACTTGAGTTTTGTTTCCCAGCATGGACCAGACTTGTCACCAGAAACTCAAGTCCCTTGACCTCTAGGATGACTACAAAGATGAATTTAGTCAACCTGACTGGGTATCTTTAAAGGTTAAAATGAAAACCTGAGGTACGAAGGTATGTGCCTAGTCATTAATGACCTCCATGTTGGCCAGATGTTGAGTGAGGAAAAACCAACAAACAAGAAAGAAACTTGGAAAGCAAGCCGATAGCCTGAACTCCTCCCTTTCCCTTCTGTGAGCAAAGAACACATGGGGTCCACTCGCCTCGGTCACCTCACCCTGTGTTTGCTCCTCTCCTGCCTTCCTCGTACGACTGACAAGCCAGAGCCAAATGCATTCACAAAGTGTGGACAAGATTCCCCACGACAGTGGTTGTCTTTGTTTTGGTTTGGTTGTTGGTTAAGGTTTTGTCTCTACATCTCTCTCTGTCTCTTTCTGTCTGGACAGAAGCAGGAAGTGCCGATCCGACTGACGGCCCTTGGACTCTTAAGGCATTCACCTGGCGGCACATTGGCTGGGTCCCTACCTGTGATTGCACGTTGGCTCCAACCTGGGCCCCTTGGTAAGAATCCCCATTGAGTGACTGCACGCTCATGAACAAATCTCCAGAGTTTGACATGTTAAAAGAACTGGAAGAACCTGGAAAGGAAAGAGTGAGGCACCTGAATCACAGAAAGGAAAAGGCTCAACCCCCGCAACTAACAGCCAAGAGGAAGAATGACATGCAAAGCAACCCCCCCCAAACAAAACTAAAATCAAAACAATATCAACAGAGTCTGGTTAGTAGCATGAAGAACAGAGCAAGCAATAAAGGGTGCATATCATTCATGTTACTTGAAGCCCACATCTCCCTGCAAGTTGCCTGTACGACTGCTTCCCCTTAGCTACTTTAAGTTGAGAAAGGAAACATGTATTTTCTCAACTTGGGTCTATTTGAACTGGAGACAGTTTCCAGCCACTGGATCTCTCTTTCACGCCTCTAAAATTCTGGGACTGGCTGGGGGACCATGAGCTGGAGACTATGGGCTGGTCAATGATGCTTCTGCCACCATGATGGAGCACCTGAGCTGTCAGCTAGATTCTAAATAAGCTAAAGCTACACCCATCTACCCTCACGTGGGGAGCAGAACTGGGGGTGGGAGGGCACAAAGGCAGCGCTGCACAGTAGGGATACTCTGGGATATGAGTCATGGACATTCCTCACTTTCTAGAAAGAAGATGATGTCCCCTTCTGGGAGGCAAACAGTCTAAGAGAGCCAAGAAGGCTGCAAAAATATACAGGGATAATATGCTCTTCTTGCCACCTGCCATTTTGGAAGAAGATGAGACAGAAATTGAACCAGGAATTCTCAGGCATGCACGGAATATGAAATTATAATAATAATGATCAAGTGGGTCTCCAGAAGAGTATTTAACCATCTGTTTTCGCCTCCTAGAGATGACGTTTTCTCCCAGACTCAGCCTGCAGGCACCACCCGGGTTCCACTGGTTCCACTATGGTAAACCTAGTCCCCCCTCTCAACCTAAACACAAGGCTGTGGAAAACCTTATTATTATTCTGAAGTCATCGTGCAGCTCAGCGCATTAGGAAAGAAAGCTTGACGTGCAAGGTTTGGTTAAAACATGACATTAGCCTGGAAAAGGAGAGACCTCAGGGACCCAGGTCAGTTCCACTCTATTTTTTCCATCCCTTTAGTGCTCAAATTGCACTCCTGCTCTTGAGTTCTGAGACCACCATCATCCGTGTGGAATCACACAACAATGATTCATGCCCCAGCTCTGACTCTTTCTGTTCTCCCATGATGGGGATCTGTGCTGTCCTAGAGAGCTGCCTCATCTCACATGAAGAGCTGCAGCTAAGCAGAACAGGAGGTTTTGTTTGTTTGTTTGTTTATTTGTTCCATGGAAGGACCATTTAACTAGCGGTGATTTCTAAACTCTGCCCCTTTCCTTAACTCCTCATGGTACCCTCATCCTTCCAAGATAAGAGTCATTTAGTGACCAGATGATTTACTTGAGGACAATTTACCTGGGGAGAACCTCAAGTTAAGAAACATCTCCTTCCTGCTTTGTTCTTTGGGGTGTTAATCCATATGCAAGGAACCAGCTCAGTATTAATATTCTGTACACAAATCCTCCACTCTCATTCCCTTCTCCTGTGAAAAAGGGACTGCTTTGAGGGGTAGGGGACAAGGCAGGCACCATCCAAAGAACTATGACATTCTCATGGCTCTGTAGCATGTCTTTGAATGTCATCTGGCACACATTACTAGGTTTAGTTTATCTGAAAGGAATTAGAAAAGTTGGGTCTTAGGCAAAATAAATACAAGATCTGGTCAGGTATGGTTTACACCCAGTCAGTGGGCGGAGGCTTCGGTCTGGGCTTTCCTTCCATTAATGTGGTGCAAATCTGTCAAACAGTCTTCCCTAACACGTAGGTGAAGTAGTGCATAGCACAGATCACATTCTTATGTTAAGATATATAATATATGATCTATAGTTACATCCCTCTCACATCTTTCTTTCAACCACAGCAACATAATCTAAATAGTATTTAATACCTTTATAATATTACAACACATGCCCACATGTAGAAGTCCTCAGAGTCAAGACCCAGCAGCTCTAAGAACCCAAATTATAATTGTTTATATGAATCAGATTTTTTTTCCCCTGAGAGTATTCAGTTTGAAGCTCAGGTATTCTATTTCTCTCCCAACCAAACACCATGTAATAAACAGACACTCTATATGCTTGGTTGACTCTTTATTGGAAATTAGCACACAGACTGAGAAATGGAAGAAAGCCCCAAAGGGCTCTGTTGACGCCAAGGAACACGGCATCCATAGAACCATGAAGGCACGGAATGTGCCATTTACAAGACAGACACTGCAATTGACACAGATGATTTAAAAAAAATACATGTGCATAGATAAACTGTAAATATGTCTGGCTGCCTAATGTACATAGAGACAAATATGCGCATATGAATGTACTTCATGTACAAATGAATCTGAATCAGAGCAGCAATTGCAGAGGAGTCCCCGTGCTTTTGGCCATGCTGTTTCAGCATTTCATTGTCTCTGCACATCCGTGTACAACAGCGCCATGGTTTCTGCCTCTCGGATAAGTATCTAGAGGCAGTGATGCACTGAGGGAAGAGACTTGCTGCCACGAATATTGCAGTAAAGCAGACACAAGTCCACACAAAAATCTAAATAATGGCGGGAAGACACAGTCTTCACCTGGCACCGGAAGTTGGAAAGAACTTATACTAGATTGGATAACCTCCTGGGAAGGATGTGACTCATAGACAAATAGTGCATGGGCTCTCTCAGAGGTGCTGCGGAATTCTCAAAGAACTACAACAGAATCACCTGGCTTGCTGAGAATGTCAGTCTGAACCCTTACCTGCCGGTGGCTATAAAGTAATGGCAAAGACTAGAAGCACAATTTAAGACATGCCTACCAGTTAAATAGTTCTGAATTTGGCTTGGGGAGGGAGGCAAGTGGCTCATTTACACTGTAATCTAGACATTGGGGGGCATATACAAAACTAAATTTGCACTCAACTAAATAGAGAAGTAATAGATCACCTATGGATTTTGATGCATTTGCTCACTCAAACACAATGTGGAGATGTGTTAACATCCATTTTCATAAGACAATTTCCTGAACACTCTATTTTTACTCTAAAGAGTTTCCAGAATTAAATTTCTTCAGAAAACAAAAACAAAAACTCAGCTAACCTCAAAATCAAAAAAAAAAAAAAAGTATAATAATCATAAAATCTAAACCCAGAGCAGAGTTTCTTGACCTTGGCTCTATTCACATTTTCGACCTGATAATTCTTCATTGCAGAGGAATATCTTATGTATCATAAGACGGTCAAACACATCCCTGGCCTCCATCCAACAGGTGCCAGGAACACCTTCCCCCGATGACTGTGACAGCCAAGAATGTCAAGTTTACCCCAACTGAGAACCAGTGACCTGAAACAAAAATGGATTTCCTTTTCCTTCCTAAGGAACTCAGGGTGGTTAAAATATTAGCTCATTGTAACTCACAGCATTTTTAGGAAGCAGACGAATGGCAAGTGTTGCCTTAAATTCTGCAGTCTAGACATCAAAGCTCCACAGAGATTAGGGAGCCAATCTGATCAGACTGGACTCCTACACCATCTGAATGCTGGAAGACAGAGCCTGTTTGCTCAATGTAAGCTTAACTCTATCATGCTCATTTCTCTATTTTCCATGATTTTCCCCTCTCAAAATCAAATAATCATTGTTACTTTCTACTCAGGGCAAAGTACAAGAGGGAATGTTTATCTAGTTCAGTATGAAACCGCTTTAGTAGCTGCACACGTTCAGAGCTCCAGTTCCAGGAGGCTGTGTCTTCATCCTCCACTTAGAGATTAAGGGTAGAAACATGGGAAGAAGGAACACAGCAGAAAACATCAATGGGATACATTCTTCCTCTTGGTTTTAAAAAACAAAACCATGCGGGTGTCTACAGATTTAGTGCAAGTGTCAGTAAACTTCTCTGCATGTGTCACCTTCTCTCTGGCCATGTGTACTATGTATCAACTTCTTTTAGGAAGCCAGCGGCCAGAGATTTTAATATGATAATCTCCCACCAATCCTTCAAAACACCAAACTTCCTTTTAGGAGTACAGTAAGAATATATAAAAGAGTTTAGAGTTGCCACTGTAGTGTCGGAGGAAGAATTGTCATGGCTGAATCTCCTTTGTCCTTGACATACACACACAAAGCTAAGCAAAATGATTTAATCTATGGGTGCTGAGCCTCAAAAAAACAGGGAGTGCTGAGCTAATCACAGATTCTGATAAGATATCAATGTTGATACCATGCTACAGAAAATATCTATAACCCACAAGCCAATTTCTTTCTTCTTGGATATTAAAAAGTTCTCCAACTTTTCCCAGTAGATAATCCAACCTTCCTAAAAGTGCCTTATTTTTCTGACATATTAACTCTTGCTTTCATCAGTCCATCAAAAATAAGAAATTGAAAAGGCATCACTTTAGTTCACTCCAGAATTATGGACCCAGGGTTATAACTATGCTTCAATTGGTCCCCATTTTTTTTTCAAAACAATTAATTTTCTTGTCTTCTTTCTATTCTTTATCCTTGTTCCATCCATTTTGCCGAGCTCTGCTGGCATAAAATATGAAGGATTCCAAGTATCTCTAAATGCTTTCTAATTCCTCACAGGACTTAGCCCTGTGTGACTTTTATGAATTATGCCTAAGGAAATAGGAGGCTGGGCATATAACAACAAACAGGAATATTTAGAAGTGGCCTAAATAAAGATCGTGAAATACTGCTCTCCACACAAAAGCCTCTATAAGGAAGAAGATTTACTTGCAAAATATCTTGCAGTAGAAATAAGTATTTATATTTAGTAAAGCTTCTGGGAAAAACTCTTGCTTCGATACTGAGGATATAAAAAGTTTCCAGGTTTCAGAACTCTGGACTTCAAACTCAAACAAAATATATTTTCACTTACTACCCTCTTATTTAAAACTTGCTATATCAGTTACCATTTACTCTTTGACATTATCAAGGAGCTGGTATACAACATTATAAACACTATGTGAAAAGCTGAAAGTCCTCCCTTTATCTGAGTAGAGATTTGGGTTGTGTTAAGAGCAAAGAAAATATAGAAAAACCCATTTATAACTTTTTTTGTTAGAACATTTATCTTTTAAAATTCCATGCTATTGCACATATACAATAGTATTTTCTTTTGTCTCTATTTTAGAAAAATACAAAGGGATTTCTCTGCATATTATTTCCAACAACTCAGGCACCACTGGAAAGCTTAGCTCAAATTTTCCATAATAATTTACTTTGTGCTCAGAATAGTCACATGAAGGTTAAGCCACCAGAAAAATTCCTCAGAAAACTGTAATCATAGACTGACATTCCAAGAGAGCCAACATAATTCTTAAACACAGACGAGGGGGTTAAAATGCTTACTTTTCTCTTTTTAAGTGCTTTAGGAAAGAATAAAGAAGTTACGGACTTAGTAATGAAGGGAGTCCATGGGGCCCTTCTAAGGACTAGTCATAAATCATGCTAAGCCATCTGCGAGGCAGATATATCAGGGACAGGAAAAAGTCATTTTGATATCTGTTTTGCATTATGATAACCTTTGCAAGAGTGTTGAGTGTGTTTTTGCTAATGTTGACAGAATAAAACTTCTTCCAAAAAGACAAGTGAAAATGTCTGCCTAGCAGTGCAATTCAACTGGTGCTGTTGGGTCTGAAATGCTTAATAATTGACCAGATGGGAAAGAAGGAAACTCCTTGGTTACTGAACCTGTTAGTCTTGATCCTTTGTCAACAAAACTTTGATGAGACAAGAAGGAAATACACACTCATACACAAAACCTCAAAAAGCAAATATGCTCCCTACCTAATCTGGAGTGCTGGGTAAAGTAAAACTGGATTGAATTCTACATTGTCTTACTATATCCATGTTTACAAAGCCCAGGCCACTCTTCTTGCATGATTCCATTTAAACAAAAGAAGTCTGTGATGGTATAGCCCTGTGACTTGGAGAACCTTATGATAAAAAATTAGAAGTGTCCAGAAGCTCACAGAAAACATTAGTGTGTGGAGCCTTACATATCTCCAACAACAATCTACCATAAGGCCGAAAGATAGCTTATTTTAGTGGGTAAACAAGCTGGAAGGTCAAAGATACCACAAACCTCCCCAAATGTTAGAAATTAGATTGAAAAATCATATTATGATCTAACACATTTAAATCTGTGACCTTTTAAAGTTGAAGGCATCAATTTTCTTAAATGTGCACCCCATAGCCAAAATCAATGCATCTGGTTCACTATGGGGAGAAATATTGTAATCTGCCTTTTATTAATATTAATTATTAATACATAAATAATTATTTAATAAGAAAGATTTCTGGTTTTCCCTTTAATAAAGCACCAACATGGATACCTTCCACAAATACCAAGCGTACAAACACCAAGGTTATATTTTATGTATTATAGATGATTTTTTTTCACATTTGGAAATTAAGAACTGGCACACTCCTAAAATATATTATGTTAGCCTTAACTCTGAAATTAGTGATATAATGCGCATTTGCTAAAATAAAATCAGGAGCATAGCACATGACAGATACTATAATAGGAAAATTGGAATCTGGATCATGTGAATTAATGACTGGCAATTTTCTTTGTAGTTTACATAAAGAAAACCAACACAGTGAAACAGTAAAGAACAACAACAATAAACAATTGATAGCAATGATCATAGTTGGCTCTGCAGACCAGAACATTCTAATGAGATGTTTAAAGAAGAGTGAATACTCCTGCATAGAATGCATGGTAGGAAATGACTCAGACATCATGTGATGGGAACAGCAAGACAGATATACAAGACAAACTAAATGTGTGAACCCCAAGAGACTACCTCAAAGTATTAGGTCAAGCTTACTTATTAAAATCTCTGAAAGGAGAATTTAGAGGTCTCCTTATCAAAACCAATCAATTTACCTCTGTCCAACTTAAATAAGACACGACTGGAAACCCTCAGACCAGCCTATCTTATAGACAGCAAAACACACTGCATTTTGAAAACAAAAGGAAAAACCCAAAGTAGCATCAATGAAAAAAAAGACAATCAAACACATAAATCAACTCATCCAAAACAAGGAAACCCCTGTGTAGGGAGAGCACCTATAAAAATGGAGAACCACTCCCCCAAATCAAAGAAAACACTAACCAGCTGAGTTGGGAGTTGAGGGTGAGTTAGCTTGGCTTCCGTGGGCTGACACATTGGTGGCCGTGACAGCTGTTTTGGCAGCATAAATATTGGCTTCCTCTTGAAATTTACCTATGTTCTTCTTGTACCGGATTCGTTTATTTCCAAACCAGTTTGATACCTAGAGAGGTTTAAGAGAAGAAGAGAAAGTTACCACTTCCTCCTGCATGAACATCACAGAAGAGCTTATGAGAGAGTCGAAGAGTTGGGTTTCATTGGTCTTATCCTAGCTCTGATTTCTCAACATCAGTTATAAGATCTGAAGAAAGGGCTTGGAGAGGAACAACTATGTAAAACGAGATTCTCTTGCTTAATATAACACAATCTAGGAAATCCATTGTGACAAAGATTTTTCTATGGAGGAGCTGCTCATTTAACTAGGACCGTTTTACTTTAGGGCAAGCATTTTAAATCTGCTTACCT
Source organism: Cervus canadensis (assembly GCF_019320065.1). Classification (NCBI taxonomy): domain Eukaryota; kingdom Metazoa; phylum Chordata; class Mammalia; order Artiodactyla; family Cervidae; genus Cervus; species Cervus canadensis. The sequence goes on from NC_057387.1 coordinate 3,836,072, forward strand.
CGCAAATATATGACTAAAAAAACTTAGCATTTCAGGAGAAATGCCTGTTACTTACCAATGCTAAAGCTGACTCTAGGCAATCAAAATACACAGACCTTTAAATATCCATATAAATCTATATCAACATATGGGTGCTTTCATGGATGGATTAATTTCCCATTTTTATTAGTTAAGTAACTTTAACATGGACTAGGTTCCTAGCTGCACTGTACTACCGCTGACCTTAGGATCAATATAATTCAACCCAATAAATTTCACTAAGTATTTTGTGTGAAGCTTGGTGTTATCTACATAAGGAAAACCTGAAGCACAGCGCCGATTACTCCTTTGCATTTCAGGCTTTAACTGTTAATGCCAAAACACAAAATAAACCTGATTGACTTCCATTTGTTAATTTATTTTCTTCACATGGCTCACAGTGGCTGTCCTGGCTGGATTCTTACTCCTTCCCTTCCCTTAACACCAAGACCTCTGCCAGAGACAAGTGGAAACACAGTGAAATTCAAGTTGTATTCCCATGATTCCTGCTGTAGGAAGAGTTTCATACTCCATATTCCAGATGTGATTTCAAACTAAAATGTGATTTTATACAATTACAAAACAAACCATGAATTTGATGAGGAAAGGAAAAGTTGGTAACACATGTACCACAGCTTTACATGTAACTTAATTTATCCCAACAATGGCAGATAAAGAAAATTCTTGCAAAACTAAACTTATTTTTAAAGTGCAATAGCTAAATTTTAAATCTTATAGGGCTATGCCCTAATAGACCTAAATAGCTTATACTATAGCAGAAAGGACAAGCCTCTGTTGTAAAAATCAAACCATATCATTGCAATATTAGTAAATGAGAGAAAAAAAATTCAGAAAAAGGTTTATTTATTGTAAACACTGGGGCCTACAGTAAGAGTCAAACTAGAAGAGGAAAGGCACTTCTGAGTCCATTTAAGGACTGCTGCCTATCTAATTTCATTCTCAAACTCATATGTTTTTCTTGATGTAACTTTCACTATTCATAGGAATCAATCATAATCATGGTTGGTTTTTTTTACTTTTAAGAGGAACAGAGAGGAAAAGAGGCAGGGAGAGTTTTTTCTGAGGCAACGGGATGAGCTGGAAGAAAGTGGGAAAGATGAAGATAGTTTGGAATGACTTTTGAAGAGGAAGGGAAATGCCTGTTGTCAGTTACATGAAAGGTGAGAAGGAAAAGGGTGGAGAACGGACCATTCCTAGATGATTACCTTCTACAGGAGAACAGATCCTCATATATAGGGAAGATGGAGGGTCAATTCAGGCATTTCCTACGTGAACCACTAGGGGGCTATGATATGCCCGCAACAATGTATAGAATCAGAGGTTTGATTCACATTCTGAACAATCTGGCACGGGCAGAGCCATGGTGAAGTCTGGTGGAAAGTGAGATATATGAGTTTGGCATCCTAGTAGAGAAGTCTCATGGGGATATTCTAAGAGAAGTATATTTGCAGCTGTGAGCAAGGAGGGGATCACTCCAATCAAATGTGTAGAACAGTACTTTTCAAAGTTTCAAAGTCAGGGGTTCTTGGAGGGCTCATTAAGACAGAGTCCTAGCTTCTTCTCCTTCCCGCTCCCCATTCATGCATGTGTGCTCAGCTGTGTCTGACTCTTTGTGACCCCACAGACTGTAGCCCGCCAGGCTCCTCTGTCCATGAGGTTTTCCAGGCAAGAATACTGGAGTGGGTTGCCATTTCCTTCTCCAGGGGATCTTCCTAGCCCAAGGATCGAGCCCACAACTCCTGTGTTGGCAGGTGGATTCTTGACCACCGTGCCAACTGGGAAGGCCCTCCTTCCCAACAGAAATTCTTATTCAGGACTGGGGTGAGACCCAAGAAATTAAAAAAAAATAAAGTGTAGTTGATTTACAATATTGGGTTAGGGTTAAGTGTATAGCACAGTGATTCAGATATATCTATATCTATCTATACCTATATATATGTACACACATATATCTATATAAACATATGGGAGGTTTCAATGTACGAACACATTTTCATTTGGGATTCAAAGGAAGACTTATTAGTAAGTGAATTTTAAAAAAAATATATGTCAGAATATAGTTAATGGGCTGGGACATGATGAGATGGAGCTAAAGAAAGAACAATACTTTTAGGATATGTAGAGATGGAAGATCCTCTAAGAAGACTCAGCAGGAGAGGCCTAAGAGGAAGGAGGAAACTCCAGAGAGAACAATGTCAAGGAAGCCAAAGTAGGAGAATTTCAAAATGGAGGGGTTATTATTAACCCAAAGAAACAAACAAACCAAAACAAAAAACCCAAGATGACAGTCAAAGGCATCTACTAGATTTGAGAACAAGAGACAGAGATTTAGTATATCATGTGGTCCAACCAACCATGACTGATAGATGAGGCAACCAAACCCAAATAGAAACAGCGAGTTCCTTAAAATCCCATGGTTGACTCAGCATGGGTCAACATGCTCCCAGCAAAGGTTCTTTCTATGATACCATACTGTCTCCCACTGAAACTTGTTCAGCAATGGTAAAACAGTCTGGTTATGATTGGGAAGAAGTGATGTAATGGGAAATGTAGAATGATATGGCCTTTGGATGGACGGGGAAAGACAAAGGTGATGCAATATATGTATAAATCACTTCAATGAACAAACTATTTGCACCCTGGATTTCCATAATGAAGGATGCAAAGGTTGCTGGAATAGGCCAAGATTCCATTTTTTATTCAGATACAATGCAGACTAGATCCTGGAAAATTCATTCTATTTCAATAGGCATTTGGAATTCCAAGTCTCAGATTCTGAATTCAAACAATATAATGATTTTCAGCTTTAATAGCAGAATATTCTATGACTAAAATCCACTGTTTGTGATGTGGTTCACACCTGGAACTACTCTGCAAAAATGCAGCAAGCATCAAAAAACATCAGTTATCTTTTCTTGTGGACAATGGGTCCAGATTTGGACAAGAATGGTTAGAAACCTAGATAATACCAGACCACCTGAATTTAGACCACTGATGTCCTACTTCCCTAGGGTTGCCAAGACTAGAAACGACCTTCAGCTAGGTCCAAGTACCTGAGGAAGGTCCAAGTTGAAAAGGATAAGGCAATCCTTTCTAACTTATCTGAAAGGAGGTTTTCAAGACTGCTGCAAAATCACCCACAGCATGCTGGGGAGACCCTGGCAATATCTTCATTGCAGATCCTCTGCGTGGAGTTCTTTATTCTGACTAGACCCAATTCTGCTTAAGCTAAACACAGGCTGAAGGAATCAGCAGCTGGTGGGAATAGCAGAAGCCAGGATTCAATTCAAGGAAGCCTAGATGCTCACAAAAAAACAGCATCTACTTCTTTTGGAAAATGGTAAGTGAAGTTTCTTACTAAAGTAGGCCTCTTCTCTCCAATTCCCCCTCACCCTCACCCTTTTTGTAAATACCAGTACATCTAATCCTTTTGCATGTGACATAATTCTGAGGAAAACTTTCTCTGAGAGATTTCAGAACTATCACTACTGGTCTCAACTTGAGACTGGTGTTGGCATTTGAGGTTCCGATCAAATAAGAAGTATGGGTGGATTCTCTGAGTAGACAAAATGTAGATGGGAATTCCCTGGTTCGGTGGTTAAAACTCAGCACTTTCACTGTCGAGGGCCCAGGTTCAATCTCTGCTCGGGGAACTAAGATTCCTCAAGCCACATGGTGTAGCCAAAGAGAAAAAAAGTAGATACATATAAAACTTGCCTCCTTTTCTACTTCATATTAATGCTGAAGACTCCAGGTCCATAAAAATTTTATGTCATGTATCTTTCCACGTCAACAGGCACCTGTTATGGTTATTGCTCTTGGGGGAAAGGGGACACTCAGTGACATTTTGTGCAATCATTCCAGTGCAATCATAGTGACATGTTAAAATTCCTACACTCCATCAGTTACAGACTGAGGACATCCAGAGAGGACATTTGAGTCCTTTTCATTTAAAAGTTCCATTCACTGACTCTTAAAAAGTTCCTGAGTTAGGCAAAAAAAAAAAAAAAGGGGCCAAGGAATTATCTCTGAGAAAATGACATGAGAAGTGTTGGTAGCTCTCCAAGTCAACGTAGAAATCCTCATCTCTCTGAAGAAAGGGGGAGCAGAGAGGGAGGAGGGCCAACCCTGCTTTAACTTACTCCACTAAGTCTTCTATGTCTGCTGGTTTTTCCAGGTTACTTCCCTGGAGACTTTCTTATACACACCATGAGCTGACCTTGCCGTTTTAAGGCTTTAGTTGATGGAACTTATAAGGCATGAAAGTTCAGGAAAGCCAGGCTTCCGAGACCCTGCCGTGTAAACACCACCACGGCCAGGCTTTGGGCTGAGTCCTCTGAGGATGTCTTACCTGGGACACTGTGATGCCGCACTTCTTGGCTAACTCCTCTTTGGCTTCCTCACTGGGGTAAGGGTTGCTGAGATGGGAATAGAAATATTCATTCAGGATTTCCGTTGCTTGCTTGTTGAAATTTCGTCTCTTCCGCCTTCATAAAGAGCAAGGAAATCACAATGACAAGGGAAAAAAAAAGACGTTCACAACAAATACATAGAAAAAGGGAGAGGAGAGGATCCACATTTGGGAGAAGACATGTTTTTGAGTGAAGGAGAGGAGACGTGCTCTGAGGGGCCGGATGCGGAAAGCATTTCTGAAGGTGTTTGCTGTATTCCTCACTGTGCTCACCGTGGGACACTGAGCAGAACAGTCACACCTATTTATTTTATTTATTTTTTTTCGCCACCGCCCCAAGTCACACCTATTTATACAGAGAGGTGAGCAGCAGGAAGTTTCAAAACCTGCCATCTTGGTTTTGAGCCCCAGACAAATCGAACACCAGCTGGGTGATTTGGAATGCCTCTCCAAACCTTAGCTTCTTCAAATGACAGTCAAAAGAGTCAAAGCAACCTCATGGGGTGAGAGGAAGGGAGAAATGAGATCATATTAATATATAGACAGGTCTCAGCACAGTGCCTAGTACAGGACAAATGCTGGGACTTCCTGGGGATTCTTCCTACCAGGCCCCAGGCCTCAGATCTGATCCTTCAGAGCCATCAATACAAATTATTCATTTTTCACAACTAGTGAGGTAGCTACGGTTATTCCCACTTACCAATGAAGAGCTGAGTTTAAAAGTTGCTCAGCTAGTATATTACAGAGCTAAAATATTAATTCAAGTCTGCCTGAGTACAAAACCCAGCCTCTTTTTATATACAAATTGCCTCCTGGCAATTACACAGAGATTCTGCAGCCATAAGTTAAAAATAAGTTATCATTTTCTCTCTATTCTATCCCCAAGTAAGCGCATGCAACATTTTTAAAAGGCTTGGGGAAGGGGCAGGAATGGATGGAAATTAACCCCCTGACTGCTTGACCTTCCTTAAAAGAAGAGAAACGGTACTTCTTAAGAAGGAACAGCTGCTAAATGGTGAAACACAAGTCCAGAGAAATCTTTTTAACATACAGGTTGCTAAAAGGAAGAAAACCACTCTTTGAATGAAAGCATTTTTATACTTTAAAAAAAAAAGTGCTAATTGAACTAATTTAAAGTGAGAATCACTTTATGGCCTCTTCCCAGCTAAGGCCTGGGGATAGCTGGGGCTTGCTTAGGGATGCTGGACTCCGCACAGCTGTCTGCAGGCCCTCCTCGAGGGGGCAGGGCCTCTATCTTCAAATTAGCTCCTTAGCACTTTTGCCTTTTTGCTTTTATCAAAACCTTTTCCTTATGGGAAAAAAAAAAAATTCCAGAACATCCCTGGTTATGCCAGGATATCAGGTTTTCCAATTTAAGCCAACGGAAAGCACTGATCGCCTTGCTAGACAGAAAATTCAGCTAATATTGTATTTTTAGGGTCCCACTTGGATTAATTAACACAATAAAGTGCCTGATTTTACCAGATGAACACCATCTGTCCATAGGTATTAACCACATCTGTCCAGATTATGCCAGGCCCAAGTCACTCTCCCAAATCATGCTGAGTTTCTGGGTCACCCAGCATCAGAAACTGGGCAGATTAGATTAAAAGGCCCAACTAAAAAGGAGATATGTATTAAAAGCTCTTGCATGATGGGAATTTGAGGAAGGTAGCTAAGTGGCTAACCCAGTCTCCAGGCTAGTCTTTAGATAACCTCTGGCTTCCTCTTGGCCTCAAGAAAACAGTTGTTTTAGGCCTGGGGAAGTGGCCCCTGAAGGCTCCTCTAATTGGGAGTTGTTTGCATTAGCATTACAGTGTATTTCTTGGGACTCTTCCAATTGAACTCACAGGAAGCCTCTGTGGAATGAGTTGGGGTGCTGGGATTGTACAGACAGCTGTTCCTGACGCTTCCTGGGGACGCGCAGTCCTCCTTTGGGTGGTCGCATCTTCTCTGATGGCCGCACTGGTCATCTCTTGCAGGGCCTGTCTCAATCCAGGGCCTTTGAAACCCCAGAATCAGGAGTTTACAGAATTTCAAGAAACCCAGGGAAAATAATAGACTTCTGACAATAAGGTTATTTGAACTAAGAAGCCTGGTTTCTTTGCTCCGGCTGGAAATGTTTTCAGCTTGGTGAGTTAACACTTGTTATTTCAAGCCAACCACAAGCTTTGATTCTTGGGTATCCAGGTAAGTGTAAGAAATGTGGAAGTCGATGAAATTTTAGGAATGAAGCTTTGGAATCACAGTGATTCAAGAATGAGGAGTGGAGGCACCACAGACCATCAGACATGTTATCTCAAATCAAAGGAGAGCCCAAATGCCTCTCCTAAGAGCCAATACCCCATTTACCACTGCGTCCATTTACCACTGCATATCCCAGACACTTCCAACAAACTGTTTCTAAGACAAGTATCACATTTCACTCAAACCAACTTCATTTTCATTTCTTCCCACATTATATAATAATACCACCATAGACACAAAGTTCATTATATTTGCTAATTTGCTCATCCGTTCAATTGTTTGTTCATTCTTTAACTATTTGAGTACCTAACACACACCAGAACCTGGGAGTGATTCTCAATTCCCCTCACTCTTTACCCTTCACTGGATGATTGGCCCCAGAGCAAGTCTTACCAGTTCTATTTTTCAAATCTATCCCTTTTGTTCCATCCTCAGTGTCACTGCTTTTTTTTAAAACCGGTTTAGAGGAACTACGGTCTATTGTATAATGGCCTTACTAAAGTTGTCCAACAGCACTTTCTACAATGAGGAAAATAAGTGTTCTCTGTTCTCCTATTGGAGTAGCCAGCAGCTGCTGTTGAGTGGCTGAAATAAGATGTGTAAAACTGGAGAGCTAAAATTTTCCATTTTGTTTACTTATATATTAATTAATATACAATAAAAATCAAGAAGCCACAGACTAGACAGTACAATTGTAGGCTGACGCTTCCTTGAAATCATGCCCAAATAGCTCTCCTGGAAGGAGAGCCTGGACTCTCAGCCATGGGGCACACCATCGTGTGCCCTAAATGTCTTCAGCACCTCTTTCTTTAATCTATTCCTTCATATACGAATGTTTATCTGAACATATTTCTCTCCAAATATTTGAGTAAAATAGGGAAGGTATTTTATACTTATTCTGTATTGCCCCAGTTTGAGAAGCACAAGCCTCAGCTAATTCTTAAGAAAATCACCACAGGAATTCCTCTAAACCATGGATCTGATCATGAAAATAATAATGATAGCAATAATAATATACTATATTTTATACTAATATACCATAGTGATCCTTATTATATTAAAGCTGAATTATGGTGTGAATGCTATGCTCCAGACACTATATTATAAATATGTTATCTTATTTATTCCTGTGTATAGAATTATTCCCATTTTGGAGACACAAAAACTGAGTCTTAGGAAGGATAAGCCGTTTATCCCAGATCACAGATGTAGTCAGGGTTATAGCAAGAATCTGAACCCAAGCAGTGTAATTTGAGAACGTTCCCCTTTTCCTTCCTTACACAGCTCAGAGTTTCTGCTGCTGCACGGGACAATCCGCAGTCTTTGCTGGCACAGTTAAGGTCTTTCAGTGGATCAAGCCCTTCCCCAGGGTCTCATTTCCCTCCAGTCCTACACATGCTCTTCCTAATTTCATCCAGCTTCATCATATGCTCCCCTGTTCCCCAAAGACACACACAGCGTTCATGCTCCCATGCCTCTTCATACCTCTCTGTGTATTTCTCTCCCACACCATTTGCCACAGCTTTACACGTGTCCTCCCAACTAAACAGCAAATCCTCAAGGGGAGGAGCCGTGTTTCACATGTATTTGAAACCCTGGTGCCCAACACATAGTAAGCATCCCAGTCAGTAATGCCTGTCGAAGCTGAATTGTGTTGTTTACTTTGCTTCTGTGATTCCTTCTATTTGTTAAATATCATGGTCCTCTGAGATTCAGCAGTGTCTGCCTCTCCCCAGTTCTCCAGCCTCTCTCCGCTCTGGGTGAATTTGGCAGTTATATTTCCTGTGATCACCTGCAGCTTTATGCTCAGTTATAAGAGCACCTGTCCCAGGAGATTATGAGTTCTTGAAGGTGGGACCCACATTTATGTGTATTCTTCTTATCTTTGTCATTCCAGAGGCTAATACAGCATTTGGAAGAGTAAAAACTCAGTTAGAGAAGTAAATAAATCTAAATATAGTGGCAGTTCAGCCAGATCATATTGGATGTCCTTTCCTTTCTTACAATCCTCTTTTGTAATTGTTTTCTATAACCTTAACTAGAACGGTGGAGTGCAGAGGTATATTTCCAACCATGTGCTTGCTGCTTTCTCCAGCAAGATGTTATTTTTTAAAAAACAAAGTTAAAATTATTGTATTGCTTGAAAATCATTAAGAAGGTTTACAAGTTCTATCTCAAAGACTTATCACAGCACTATGCTTGATATAAAACATGTAATAATAAAAGTTGACTGAATGAATGAGTAGAATTTTTAAGTTAAACTTTTATGGCACAGTTAAATCAACATAAGGAAGAAAAGAAGGATATGACTCAAGTGGACAAAACCTGGCCTAAGTGCTCAGCGGGGGAGTATGGAAGGCAGACTCCTAAGAAGATCTGTAAGATTCCACTCTGGGGTACTCCCCCTGACCTTGAATGTATGTGTTGGGGGGACAGTGAAAACGATAGGATATCATTCCTATGATTAAGTTACTAATCAGCTGACTTTGTGTTAATGAAATGGGAGATCCGGTTAAAGCCGTAAGAGGGTGACATTACCCAGGAAGAAAGGAAGCAGCAGTAAGCCCTGCCAATGGGAAGGTGGCCTCTAAGAGCTGGGGACATCAGTCCTACTATCACAAGGAACTGAATTCTGCTCCCACGGGAATGAGCCTCAGCTGTGAGCACAGCCTCAGATCACAGCTTTGTGAGACTAGGGCAGAGGATCCAGGTTAACCTGCTGTTCCTGAACAACAGAAACTGTGAGACAACTTTGTGTTAGTCTAAGCTGCTAAATTTGTCGTAATCTGTTCTTCAAGAGCAGAAAATACAAGGAATGTTACACAACAAAGCTGTAACATTCAATTCTGCATTATACTATGAAGACTAATCCTGTTACTAAATCAAGTCTCCCTTGTATTTCATTTGTCTTCCATGAAATCTTTTCTTAATGAAGCCCTGCCCATCAGATGCATGGATTAGAGCAGCACGTAAATATCAACAGTGAGTGTGTCTTTCTTACTAAAGTGTGTTTAACTAGCTTTCCCAATAACAGATAGCGCTAGAAGCAATGATATTAACTACTTCAATCATGCAGTCCAGGCAAACATTCATTTTTGAGCCGGAAAAACCATTTGCTCATCCTTGTGTTGGCATTTGGGGTCATATTCTTTCAGTGATACTAAATACACCCTCAAAATAAATGCTATAACAATGACAATTGGTTAATTGTTTTAGTTTTGAACCTTGACTCAGAGGCAATGATTCAAAGGTTGCAACCAAATCAGGAAAAAGATCCTCTCTTATGATGACTGTCCTTCTGGTGCCAACTAGAACAATCTAGGCAAAAGCTGATGGACGTGAAAGGAACTGTGTACAAAGCTTGCCTAGTTTCATGTCTTTTGGAGTCTGACCTTCAACTGGGCACAGCTGAGTTCCTGAAAGAAGAAATCCTATGAGAAAATGATTCTGCTCCTCCTTTCTCTCTAATTTATTCTTTCTTGAAAAGAACCCAGTTGGGGCCCAACTTTTTTTGCCCCCAATATCTGCCAACGTAAATGCCAACACCAGCATTTTAATGAGGGGAGTTACCATGGGGGGATGTAAACAACACATGCGGAGTGTGGCGGCCAGAACACAGGGGAAAGACCCAGACACAGGCCACCAGTCACTTGCACTTCATGCCACGGGGAGCAGCCTGCTGAAAGAAGCCAGGCCAGCAGCAGGCCACAGGGCCAGGGAGATACCTGGGGTCGGGGTGCCCCGCTGCAGCAGGCCTGTGCCTTCCTTCCCCAGCACTGTGCTCCGCTGTGGAAAGCTCTCTTCATTTGCACTTTCTCTTGACTTTATGTATTTCTATTAGCCCAGAGATACAGTTTGCTGGCTGACATTCCTATTTCATATTCCACATAACCCAAAACACAATGAATGAAAGGGAGTTGAGGAGATGCCAGGGAGCTTTAAAGAGGTCTGTGAACTGTAAAGACCACAGTTGTGCAGACAGAGGAAAGCATAGGGAAAGGAGCTGAACAGTGCATGATTTCTAGGGTGGAAAAAAATGAAAAAGCAGAGAGGCTGTGTGTCTGACTGAAAAGGAACTCAACTACAGATCATTAAATGGTATATGACCGTGACATAGCTAGTGTTTTTATAATAAAAATCATATATTGGGATTATACTCAAGAATTGAAACAATGAATGATGAAATCTGCATTTATAGAAGATGACTAATTTAAGGTGAGCTGTGGATCACAAAGGATATCCATACACTGAAAACTCATGTATTAGATCAATTATCAACACCACTTTCTAGAGTACATAAAAGATATGACTAGCACTATCTTACAGGCTGGATAACAGAAGCCAAAGAAATCAAAGGGATTTGCACAAATCCACCAATGTAGAGAGTAGTGGACAAAGATATCTGTTCCATAGTCTTAGCTTTTGTCCTAAAGGACTTTTCTATCCATGGTTTCAACTGGATTCTTTGAACTCACAACTTAGGTCACAAGTTAGTGTACTTGTGAGAAAATTTTAAATCTTGATTGAAAATCTGGCCCACATGAGACCAGTCCCTTGCCCCTCCACACCCAAGGGACCACATCATCTTCATTTTTGTGTCGCTAAAACTCAGCCCAGAGTACGACACATGGTAATCTAGTTATAAATATTTGCTGAAGCTAACTAGGTGCCCTCTCTGCCAACATAAAGTGTGGCAGAGATTCCCAGCTCTCAACTGGAACCATCTTTCTTGAAGAAAAGATGTCATTGCAATATCTGGTTAGCCTTCTACGGGCTTATAGTTACAACCTATTCCTGTGAAAGAGGCCACTAATGGTATGAAACCAAAAAGTCCTGCTTCTTCTGTCCCTGTTGCTAAATAATCCTCATTTCTTATGCAGAGTGAGTAGCAGTGGCCATAAATAATATCCCATCCCCACATTTTCCTGGAGTTGTATAAAACCCATGGTTATCCACCCCTGCAGCCTTCCCTTCCCTGACCTCTCTCAGGCTACTGCTTGGCTCAGCCTTGAACACAGTCACTGCGGGGCCTCTGGAGAGGGCCAGCCTTGGCCTCCAACCCTGAATCAGCGGTTCTCCCAAAGGACAGCCCTCTCCTGGGCACTCACCGTGCATCCAGAAACCGGGAGCGCAGGATCATGACGGCCTCACACGTGCTCTGCTTGAGCTGCATCTGGATGGAGCTGAACTTGCGGTGGATGATACTGACCATCCGCTCGATCTCCTTTGGGGAAATAGGCCTGGTCCGGCTCTGCTCCCGTAGGAGGTTCATCACGTGGGTGGTGAACTCATTACATGCCTGGAATGGAGGAGGACAGACACGGGGCGTGGTAAGGGTCCTTGCTGTGAGGCTGTGTAGGTCTTTCTAGAGATGTGTACAGGTAAAGAAAACTGGGCTAGCTTGTGGCATTTTTGTCAAAAAAAAAAAAAAAAGAGAGATGCCCAGAAACCCCTTTCAGCCCATTTGATTATAATTTTCATCACTATGTGGATTTTTTTAAAGGGGAGAAGAAAACTTACAATAGTTTTTCAAAATCAATTTTTTTCATGATTTTACTATTATGAAAGATGAGGACATGTATGTTAGTATAAAACTTCACAACCCTTCACTCCCATGTTAACAGCTAAAGAGAATCTGAAGTCGAAAACAGCATGAACTTTCTGCTTTGCCCTTATTTCTGTTATGCTAAAGCTTCCAAATATTCAATTTGGCATAAAGACTCCAAAGAATGGAATCACTGAGTTAAAAGCTCTGATGACTCTTCTGTGAGATTCTCATTAATCTACTTCTAGCTGTAACATAAGAACTCCCTCCTATGCTGGTCTTCTGAAGAGCCTCTATGTCTATAACACAAAGGGAATCTGTATAGAAACAAATTCAAAACATGATTTAGAGGATTTAGGAAATGCCTCTGCAGACAGAAAACTCTCAGGTTATAGACCAATATACTATCAGCTCTGGAAGTGAAACTGGAGATCATTTATCCCACCTCCTTATTTTACAGTTGGGAAAACTGTCCCCAAGAGATGAGGGCCCACAGCAAAAAGCAGCCTGAATACTCCCTAAACCAGGCCAAGACTTCTGTTCTTTCCCAGACTCTGGACCTGCTCCTTGGACCACCGCTGCCCTTTCCTTTAGTTACTATCACTTATCATTGTAGTCTGGTTTTCTTAAGGAACATTCAGCAAAACATCTACTCACACTTAACTCACAGCTGTGTTGGAAAACCGTGTAAAATCTGTTAGCAAGAAAGGCAAGCTGATGCTCTGAAGGTTGAAGAACTAAGGACTCATAAAGTGTCCCACTTAATACCGCAGAATCATGTTCATTAATGCCAAAACTGCACTGCTATTGTTTTTTCACAACACAAAGCTCTTCCTAGCTGTTGGTTATACAGGGACAGGAACACATTCACTGTTCACTTCTCCAAGAAATCCTTCGAGGTTCTCTGGCCAAAGATACATCAGCAGACATCCACTGGGCTGTGTCTACACTGGGGGCTGGGAAGCCTGGTCTTTGACCCTGTCTCCATGAGCATGTGGGCAATTGCTTTCACTACTCAGCGCCTTGTTTAATTCGTCCAAGAGTGGATTTAATCATTCCTACCCCTTTAGCAAGGCCAGCAATCCTCACACTCCTTGTACGGTGACCTGTGGATGGAGTAAATCACTCACATTGAACAGGGCCGCAGCTGAGAATGCAGACTGCCTGTTCACACCCTGCCCAGAAACTCACTTCACTGTGGGGCTTTTGTCAGTCATGTAAGATCCCTGTGTTTTCTCTTTCCTATCTGTGAAACGAGGAGGACAGTACCTCCAAGACTGTGGTAAGGACAAGATAAGTTACTGTGTGTCAGGCCATATTGTGTGTCCGGCCATATTGTGTGTCCTTATCTTTTTCAAGTATAGGTAACTCAGAAACCCAGCATATGATCACAGTGGGGCAAACCTCTCCAGGCTTCAGTTTCCCTTGTGGAATAAAAAAAATAAATAAAGGAGGTCACAAATAGCTTCTTTCTACTCTGCAGGTATATATATGTTGAAGATGAAACCCACAGAAGATCAGGTCCATAGAGCATTTTGCCCTTACTATGAAAACTGCTATATAAACACAAGATCTTATTATAAGCTTCATCTCTCCCCAACCTAAACAGCCCCTTCACCCCTAAGCTGTACCACGAAGGGAGGAGAATAAAGCCTGGCAGCAAGTGGGCTGGAAGTCTCTGAGGCCTCGGAGATGGGTGGTGGGGAGGTGTGCTGCAAGCATGCCCCGCCGGGGCTGCAGGTCCTCCCCCGCCCCCGACTTGGTGGGGGTTCCAAGTGAGGAGCGGCTGGGCATGAAGCAGGTATTGTCGGATGTACATCCTCTCTGCTGGGAAGCCATAGTACTCCGTTAATAATGTGCTTCATTACGGTGAATAAAAATACTCACAATAGCTGGTGTTTATTGGGGGCATTGGATCCAGGGCCCCTTTCTGCTCTGCCCTAAACAGACAGTGGCGTCTGTTCACCCACTGCTGAGGTGGAGCGAGGCAGCTGCTCAACAGCTGCTTGGGAACACACAGCAGACAGCAGACAGGACTCCAAGTCCATTTAGATGGGCAGAACACAATGATCCAGATTCTTCCAGGACCTGAACTACCCAGGCCTCCTTAGTTCCCCAAGCTCAGCACCTTCGGAAGCTGCACCACTCCGGTGAGGCCAGGTTCCCCCGATGGAATGGGGAGTGGAAGTGATTAATTAATTAAATAGAACCCTCCCAGGCTGAAGGTTTCCATGACAGAGGAGACCGCTGAAGACTGTCCTAAAGACAGTCACCTTCTGGAGCTACCCCTCCAGCTGCCTCTGGAGACATCCCAGGTTCCAGGGCAAGGGCACTTTGAGGAGCGGCTGACCCAAGAGAAGCTCTTCACAAATCTTGCTTAGTATAAGCAATTTAATCCTAGAATTGAAGCTTCCTTCCTGCACTCTCTGAAGCTCATCTTCATCTCTAAGTCTTTCAAACGGGATTTGGCTGCCAATTTCAGCAAGGAATAGGACTGAGATCTTAAGACTTCCTTGGCTGTGAAAGGACTACTTAACCCACCCCAGTTCAGCCTTGGAGACTAAGCCTTGTCAATGTCCTGGCAGCATCGCTTACAAAAACTGAAGAACTCTGCAAAGCTACAAGAGCATCTTTTTTTGTTTTTTTGAATAGCACTTGGAAGAAAATTTAGTTTTCTGATATCCTGGTTTTATCTATCAAAATATGCCAGCTTTCTTTTTTTTAGCTAGCTCTTAAATACCTCAGCTACCAACATGATCGACTGAAAAGGTGTTTACCAACCCTTTTTAATGAAGAAAACAATTTCCTTCCTTTCTTTCTGATGAAAGTCACTAGAAGCCTTCTTTATCTAATAACCTCAGGGTGAAACAATGGCTGATTCAGGTCTTTTTGGCGGGGGTTGTGGGGAGCACACGATGAGTGGGAGGGGTGAGGAGGGTTACCCTAGTTAATTACTGGAGAGCTAATTGATCCTCTGGTTATCTATCATCACCAAACTAAAAACAAAACAAACCAAAACAATAGAGTCAACTCTTAAATAGTCAATCCGGTAACCATCTAGGTACTATTAAAAGAGACTGACATTTTTACTAAGGTTTCCTATTTTTTAAAAAGGTCCCGTGAGGAATGCTTAGAGAAAAAATGAAGAAGATCTATCTTTCAGACTTACTAGCTAGAAGGTTAATGGCATAATTTCCTCACAATCTGCCATTTACTCTAATTAACAATACAACTAATATTAATAAATTATTAAGCACACAGTGTGTTAAGCAGTATTCAGTTCCTACCCAGAAAATGCCCAAAGAAATAAGGCAATAATTTCTTAGTACTTCTTAAGAATAATAAATACAGACTACCACTGCTACCTTGACCTAACTTGATCCCACAAGAGACTGAACTAGACCTGCCGGTGAAGGTCTGAGGGTCTCCTGTGGAGGCGTGGATCAATAGTGGCCACCGCAGGGACGGGACACTGGCAGCAGCAGTTGTGGGAGACGCATGTTGACATAAATTCTCCCAGAGGTCGCCATTAACCCTACCATCGAGCCTGCAGACTTTAGCACTGGGTCACCTCAGACCAAACTAGTAGCAGAGAGGGAATGCAGCCCCACCCATCAGCAAAATGGATACAGTGCAAGTTCCCAATTTCTAGTATTGTTGTTATTCAGAATATGTAGGAATCTATGAGAAGTTTCTTAAGGAGAGTATTTTTATCACTAGTCTCTCTTAGAGCGCATCAATCTATTCCATGAAAGTACCAGGGAGGACAGGCCAGTTACTTCATTGTCCACAGACATCCACACTCGTTCCATATTAAGTGGAGCTGAGGGTTGCTCCAATAACAGCCTTGGGCTAAAGGTCCAAATCGAGATTCCAGGGTAATCTGTCCCTCCTTGGATGTGTGACCCAGATATATCATCTAACCTCTCTGACCTCCATTTCCTCACCTGTATCAGAATGGAGATGATGACAGCCATAAAAGTGCTGGAACAAGTGCAGTTAGGTTGATAAAAGTGCTCTAGACATTTTGGAAGAAGATGGAAGAGGAACAAGGGGGGGTTAAATCAAGAAGACAGTCTGTTCTCTTTGTTTCTGGCAATCTGAGCTACAAAGAAAGCCAGTTTTTAACACCATCCAGCCTAATATCCATCCCAGTTGTAGGTTTGGAAGGAAGCCACACTCTTTGTGCCCCTGGAGTTTGGGATGAGTTAACCTGGATACCAGGTCTAGATAGGTTGTTATGCCAGAGACCAAGCTCAGTGGTGAAGGTACAATAGGAAAAGCAAGGGAGGAAGAACCGAAGTGGCTAGCTAGGGACCTTTATAGGAAACGTCCCCGTGAGTCTTCCGAAACTATCCCCTTGGTTGGGGCAGGCTGTGAACTCTAACATGATGGCCCAGGAGGGGAAATTGTCATGGATCAGCCAGCTTACCTGAGCTGAGCCTCTCCTGGGATCTGATAAAATGTCTACAAGAGTCTACATCATGATAAGAATGTTTGTTCTTCCCCGAGAGGGTCGAGGGTGATGATCCACAGGTTCTTACCACAAAATGACTTTTATTTTGCTCCCCTTGACTCCTCCCTACACCTGTCCTGTGGCTGAAATTCACCACACTTGGCTTCCAGCTTCATAGTAATCTTTTCCCTCATAAAAGAAGAGACTTTGTAGAAATCCATTTCAAAGGTAGATAGGAGTGCAATAATGAAACTTTCTTCACTTTAAATTTTAAAATGCCTATTTCTATTTTAAAATTTATATATTCTATTAAGTTTGCATTTGCCTTTTACTTAGACAGTCCTAAGTGGACGGTACAGGGTCTTCTACTTTTTGATTTTTTTTCTCCCTCTTCTGCTATGATTCTTAAAAAAGAAAGAAAGAAAGCCAGAAATCTAACAATTCTATGAAAGTATGTTAACTTAGAATTTCAGGACAAGGTCACATCCAACAATATGACAACCAACTAATGTCAGCTAAATAATGGGAGGAAATCCTGATGTTAAAGGACCCCTAGTAAAACAGTGTTGCTCATACTGGCCAGAGGAAATAATATTGACATTTAAATTCATGTGTGTGTGTGGGGGGGGGGGGCTGTAGCAGAGAGGGGTGCTGTTATAATTAGAATACCATACAACATCTATATACTGTTTTATGACTTACAGCCTTTCTTAAGCTTTTCCTTCATATGATTTTTTATGGCTCTCTGATAGCTTAGGCTCCAAATCCACAGCTCTTTGCTGAATACTACCAGCTACTGAGGTAGAGAATGTGGACCACTGGATCCCACAGACCATCAATAAGAGTGTCAGGGCTGGAATTCAACTTTGTCTCCCTCCAGGGGTCCCCTGAGACCCTCTACTTTTTTTTATAGCAGGAGATGTGTATCATATTATATACTATATATAAAAGTCAGAGTATGATGGACTTTCATTTGAACTAATCTGGGTAGAGTGAAGGAATTTAAGGTCAAGTTTTAGCATCCATTCCCATAGGCTTCCATGAGCACCGGGTGGTGAGGTAGCCTCCTAATTAATGAGAGAACAAGGCCCAGAGGACCCCCCACCACACACACCTCCCCAGGTCACCTGGTGACTCTGCTCATGACTATCACACCGAGTGCCCCAGAGCTGCATGCCAAGGGAGAGTGCTCTGGAGTCCCAGGGACTGTTTCCTCATATAGACTCAGTTTCCTAAAATCGTCAATTAAAGCTATTTTTTTAAACTATTTTTTAAAATGATCTTATCTCCAGTTTGCCTGAGTTTTCAATAGTGGAGACCCTGGACTTGATGGGCTCAAGTTCAAAAAAGTGGCTCCGGGGTGAGGCCAGAAACATGGGATCCCCGACGGCAATCTCCAGGAAAGGCTACCTGCCTCCATCCCCTCCTAGCTCGGAGTTTCGTGATTTCTCCGCCCTGCCCTCAAGGGCTGGGGAGAGTCCAGACCCCCACAAGGCTGTGAGTACCTGCTCGTATTTCTCCAGCTCCGTGTGGTAGATTTGTCTGATCTGTGAGAGCTTGGCTCTGTAATCGGAATGTTCCACGGAGTTGTCGGAACCGGCGCCTCCAGAAGCAGCCGCCGCCGCAGCCGCCGCCGCGGAGCCTCCGCCCTTCTCGGGCCCCGCCACCCCCTCGGCCAGCAGCATGTTGTCCAGTCGCATCAGCTGGGGGTCTGTGGGCTCCTCTTCTTGGGCTCCCCGGATACTCAAAACTGCAGGAAGATACAAAAGAGTGGGGAGGTGTTGACAGTAACCCAACGAAGTAAAATTTAAAAACAACAGAAAACTCCCAATATATGATGTGGCTGAAGAAGTCTCAGATTATTTAACAAAACGGCATCTGAGCAATGAGCGTGCAAAGGGCTGGAAAAAGAGAGGGATGGGAGGGCTAGAAAATGCAAGGAGAGATTTGATTTGTTTCTGAAATTAATTATACTCCTCTCATATGAGGTGCCTGTAACAGTCAAACTGATGGAGACTGGAAGCAGGCCTGTGGGTACCACGGGCTTGGAGAAGCGGGGAATAAGGAAGGAGTAATGAACCAGTGCGGAGTTACATTTTGGGAAGATGAAAAAGTTCTTGAAATGGACGGTAGTAATGGATGCCCAGCAATGTGAATGTACGTAATGCCCCTGAACTGTACAGTCAACAACAGTTATAATGCTAAGTTTTGTTATGTAGATTTTACCACAATGAAAGAAATTTCAAATCCACAAAAAAAAAAAATTATAACAGAATATAATTTTCACTTTCATCCCCAAACTGCTAAATTTTAATTCAAGGAATAGCATTTCCTTTCTCATTTCTAATTTTAGATGCCTGTGAGTTTGTTATTACAAAGTTTTTATACTCATTGACTTTATGATATTGGATCAGCCAAAATTTTCATTTTCAAAATAACCTAAGTCAGGCAAATTCAGTTACTTTGAGTGATGTGTGAAGACATCTCCCCTGGACTAGGGATTTCTATTTTTCCAAAACTGAGATCAATTTATTCTGGGTGGTAAGAACTCCGTCCTGGTACAAACAAGGGTGAGATCCTTTAAACAAGCTGCCTCAGGGATTCAGAGAAGCTGGGATTCTGAGAGGATGAAGGAGGCTCGGCTCCATGAAGGGCTCCTTTTTATGAGTCCCCCACGACCATTTGTGGGGGAGGAAGGGGTGATTTGGACTGAAAGAGATCAAGTGATTTAGTAAACCAGTGAAAGAGCTAGGCAGTCTCCTTTTACTACCTTCATACAACCTTCCAGAAAGTAAATCACTCGTCTAAACCCAGGTTAGTCGTCAGCAGCCACGTCTTTGTTGAGAGTGAACAGGAAAAAAGTATCCAATTAAAAAAATCAAAACTGCGGGTAGAGTAGGGAAGGAGGGCTGTAACTGGAGAAGCAGCAGGCTATGCTCGTTCTAACCCTGGGCGTGGAGATGGCAGAGCCCGGGGGCCGGGCCCAGAGCTGCGTCTGGCCAGGATGCATCTGCTGAGCCCCACCGGGACAGTGACAGGTAAGGCGGATCTGAGCTCAACCCCAGGGGCCATGGAGACGTTCGGGGCATTCCATCACCTGTAATACCAGCGTAACTGCTGGCTGTGCCCACATGCTCCTGGCTTCTAACAGGTCTGACAAGAAGCAACCTTGAAAGTTGTTTCAAAGGAAAGCCTGAGTCCTGTGCTAAAGGAAAATGGCAGCATTGCTTTTGCGAAACACGAGACAGTCAAATGGACGGTCAAGCACGTGGACTGGGGCGGCAGCTTAAAGGCCCGATGTAGACACACGAACCCCTTGAGGAAGCGAGAAAATTCAGGAGGAGGGGACAGGAGGGCCTGGGGAAGGTAGTCAGCTGGGGAAGAAAAAAGGATACAGAACAGCCCGCACTTGAGGACCCAGGCTCTCCTCTCGCAACTGAATTTTTAATGTTCTGCTGCACTAAAATAAAATTGCTATACTGGTGACATCGCAGGTTAGAGGATTGTGGAGTTTAATTTTGTGGACATTTTTCCAATGAAATCCCTCTTTTGTAGACTCAGAAGCCTTACATGGGAAATTGTCCCCCCGATCTCAGAATAAGAAAGATTTAATTGTGTTATTCAGTTCCTTGAACTTATTTACTCAAATCTCCAAAGTCCTCAGAAGAACATATCACCACTAACAAAGATTTCCTTAAGAAAGGAAATGAATGGTGCAATACCAGCCCCTAAAGGTGTGGGGTGGCGGGGAGAAGAACGTGACCCCCCAAGCAGGTGGTGGTAGAACCCTGGAACCGCTCCTTCCTCACCTGTACAGCCCAGAGAATGCTTTCAGGTGAGGACATTAGTGTGTGGGGTTTATGGATGTTTCCCCAGTGAATTTCATTGAACGAATTTTAACTGCTTTATCAACAAAATACCTATGGGTCATTTAAGACTGAAAAAAGAACCACCTCTGAGCCATTTGGTAATTGTGGCACTTTTACTTAATCATTAAAAAAATTGGTGCTGGGGCAAAATTTGACACTAATCTACTCTCTGGAATCCCATGACCAATACGCTCCAGAAGAGGCCACAAACCTCGGCCGATGGGAAACCTCCTCAAGATGCTGAGGCTGGTGACATCTGAGCCGGGCCGTGACGCCTCCAAGCGGCTCCTCCTCATCTCTCCAAAACAATTCCTCCTGACAGATCCAGCACTGACAGGTCTCAACAGTGATAGCAAAGTAAAAGAGAATAATGTCAACGGGTGAGGATATACTTTCCTGGGGCTACCTACACACCGTCTTATCTGAGGTGATGGTAAGGATGGTCGGACCTGTGCCGAAGACCAACTCACTCACCCTGTTAACTTATTCCTCTAGCAAAATTCCATTAGTTCTGAAAAGAATGAGACAGAAAAGGGGTCGGGCAGACACAGAACAAAGTGCTGGTGCTGAGTCCTCCAGGTACGAGGTGGGTGACCAGGTGGTCATGTTACTACTAGTACTTCCCATGTGCCCAACATTTACCTCAAAGAATATCCTCCCTTTCCAGCTCTTCTCAGTTACACCCACATCCATGCCTCACTTTTTCTTTCAAACAATCAATGGGAAGCATGAACTGTCCACACCAAGTCTGTACACCTACCTGCTCAGTATTTTTCTTGATCTTAAAATCTAACTGCTTTTAAATGAAATAAAGGAAATGCTAAAGCTGCCAAGGACACTGAAAGGAGTGTCCCACCAAAGAAGTCCCAGGACAGTCACAGAGGGTAAAGCCCTAATCTACCCTACTGGATACATTTAGTAGGGGGGAAAAACACCACATAGTAACAGTGTTATCCTTTTGCTTAGCTTTCCTATCATTTGATGAATCCTGGAAACAAATACCCTTTAAAAAGAAATTTGGATTCACTAAGATTTAATATAATAGGTTTCCAAATGTGGCCAAGAAGGAATAGTTATGAAAGAAATGAAATGCACCTTGCTTGCATTTATCCTTAGAGTTCAGGACACATAAATTGGCCCCAAACCAGAGATTTGAAGAAAATAAAAGAACAGAAAAAATTGGAAAAAAAAAACCCAACAGTCCTGTCCATATTAGACCCCTCAAATCATACTCAAATCATTAGGAAGACAGTAATTTCAGAGTATGTATCACAACCACCACCACAAAAACTATTCGTACACACGCATGCAATATAAACAAAAGAAAACCTTCCTCTTCCACTATCTAACACAGAAGATTCTGGCTCTGAGGGTCCTGGGCTGTGTATGTGTGCTGCGACAAGGCCCGGATGGACCAGTAAACCACACAGCATGGACAGATTTCTGCCCCAAAGGAGCAGGGTCTGGATGCACCACTATAAAGAGGGGCGTTGGGAGTCACTGACATGGAAAGCTGTTCAGCTAGTGAGTTAAAAAAAAATCCCACCCACATTAAATAAATAAAAGGCCGATATGTCTAAGCCAAAGTGATGCTACCTATTTACTGCTTGAAGCCAGCACTCTGCCAAATAGGAGACAAAATGATTATTTAAAAGCTCCTTTTTTTTATCTCTGTGGCACCACGCAAGTCTCAAATGAACCTTTCACCAGGACACCAGAGATGTTAACACTCATCCTCCAAGATCCAATTTCAACCAGCGGAGCTGTTACCTAATCCAGCAACCATCACATGTGATCAGGTTCCTGCTCCCCTGATGGGCGCCCTGCAGCCTCCCTCGCCTCCTCCCCTCTCTGCTCCCCAGCCCAACAGCTTTTACTAAGGTTTAAAGGGAAAAACCCCTGTTTATGCCAGTACATACAGGATTTTAATAGTGAGATCCTTCCATTACCAAAAATAAAATCAACTGCAGTGGATTTGCTCTGCAAAGAGGGTCACGCAACAAGATAGTTAACCCTTTCGGTAATGATTCTTAAAGAAGGAGTTTCCTTCTCACAAATCTAACCCCTCATATGAGAGACCGGTCAAGACAGGTGAGTGACGTATACAGAAAATGTCACAGGCCCTTTAAAAAGCATCTGATGTCACCATCTACCTTGCTGCCGTCGCTGGCCCTGGGGTTAATTCTCTGGTGAGCCTCCCAAGATAAGAAGGCTGTCACAGCACAGTCGGGGCTGCTCTCACAACTGGTCTCCTGCTGTTCCTTCTTTGTTTCTCCACACACGGAGAAAAACAAACCAAACCCGAAGGCAGCTTCAAGATCCTTGGCAGGAGGGCAGCAAGCGGGCCGTTTTGTCTTTGGCTGAGCTCTGCCACCGATCCAGAGCACCTCCAGACAAAGCCCACTAGAGGGCACTCTTTCTTCACCAAGGACTGGTTGTGCTGGGAGGGCGGCTGTTTTCGGTTCCCAGGTTTTTTTAGTGCTGGGGGAATGCCCCTGCTGAGATTCATGCCTCCAGGGGTGGAGCAGGCAGCAGAGGAAGAGAGCATATCTACTGAGAGGGTTGTCTTCAAATCTGGACAGCACTTCAGGGACCCAGAGCTGGGCTGACAGAGAGAGATGATGGACAGTCAACAGACAGGTGGTTTTTTGGGCTTCGCAGGTGGCGCTGGTGGTAAAGAACCCGCCTGCCACTGCCGACCTAAGAGACATAGGTTCGATCCCTGGGTCAGGAAGATCCCCTAGAGGAGGGCATGGCAACCCATTCCAGGATTCTTGCCTGGAGAATCCTGTGGACAGAGGAGCCTGGAGAGCTGCAGTCCAAAGGGTCACAAAGAGTTGGATATGACTGAAGCAACTTAGCACGCAAGCAGACAGGTACTTTGGGAAAGGGCATGAGGTGTTCCCAGGATGGGAGCCCTCATGCTTTCTGGCCAATTTCTTTGCTTGATTTGAAGGCACAAGACTGAACCTCCAGGCAGGTTTTCCACAGTCTACGAACTGGTCTTCAATACATGTGACCAGAAAAGCTGGGATAGTGAAGCTCTCCGAGACTCTCCTCCCAACCCTGCTCTGCCATCTTCCAGGGGGTGAGAACTTTGGACAGAAGTATGGGACAAAAATGCTGTCCTAGCATTTTATAGAAATAGAGCAAAGTGCCTGCCTCCTGAAAATATCACCGTTAGACCTTTTATTTGCTCAGAAAGTACTTGTGCACAATGAACTGCATCACCTTATAGAACATGAAGTAATATTACAAACTTAGATAGCCGATAACTGAAGATTACAAAGGCAGAGTATTTTGCCCAAAACCAGAGCAAATGGGACAAGCCACAACCATAATCTAGGTCTTTAACTCTTACACACTTTATCCTCTACTATAACATTAGGATTCTATCACCAATGGTCATCAAGTGGATGTCTTTCAATTCTGCATATGTGTGCATGTATGCACACACACACACACACACACACACACACACAATGTCTTTTGATGCTCAGGTTGTGGCTGACATACAAGGCGGAAGACAGCCAGACATGAGGTAGGGAAGGGAGGAAGTTCTTCCTACTGACCTCTGAATTTCTTTAAAATTTCCTCCAAACCTGGTCTTCTTCAATTACTTCTTTCTGCCAAAAGGACCATCATGATTAGAGCCACCAAGCCATGTGATAGAATGCCCTCTTCCCTCTCAGACAGAAAAACCCACTTACCACAATCTCATCCTATTTCAAATCTCCATTCAGTCTTTCTCCAAGAAACCTACCCAGATAATAGCTAGAAATGAGCTCCCTTGTCACTGAGACACCAAGCAAGTATTAATACTATCTACACCACAGACACAGCACATCTCAGAACCACCAACGTCACACCTGCCACCTCGCCAGCAAGGCTGTGAGCTTCTGAAAAGCTGTGATGATCTGTCCTCCACCTATGTATCCCCCATGACCTCACAGAGCCTCTGGCAATGAGCACCTATGTCAGCATCTCTTAATGTATTAGAAAGAGTGCAGGAAGCAAGGCTGCAGGAATGGGCTCTCCAGTGATCTCTGTCGCGGTTCACTGTCCATGGTGAGGCAGTCCGCTCCTTATATATTCACGCTTTCTCCCTCTGGTCCAGTTACAGTTTGGACCAGAGTTATCGTCTGGTAGAGACCTTTTCCCTGTCACCTCTTCCACCCCACTTCAAATCTGTCAAATCAGCCTGAAAATGCTAAACATGCAAATCTACCCCGTCATTAGGCTAGAGCCTTAGAACCCACAGCCTGGCATGTCCCCAGCAAGCTGACATTCTCCACGACGAAGGCTCTGGGTGTTGGGGAAGGCCTGGCATGTGACTGGTACCTGGGGGAGAATTCCTAGGAGGGCTGACAGCAGCCCCCAGGGCAGGGGCTATGCATAGCATGTTACCCAAATGAGCCCTCTGAGGGATGCTCAGTTCACTTAAATCACTAACTGAGCACCTCCAAGGAGCAGGAATGAGGTGGATGCTGAGAATTCCAAGAAGCCCAGTCCCTTCAGTGTGAGCACATCAAGTTGCCAGAGTAGGTAGAAAGCAAGCAGAAATCCCAGTGGACACACACCCTCTAATCCTTCCTCTAGTTTCTTCCATTTCCCACAAACACAACTGCACTCACAAATCATAAATTCCAAGCTTCTGCTGAAAAATAACTATGACATATTTCGATTCTTCTGAACCCAAAGGTGGGACCAAAATCTGATGTCAGTGGTTTGAAGCTTAAGGTACTGCGTTCTGATATTTTCCAGTACCAACCTTCTCATTTGTTTGATGAAAAAGGTGTTTTGTGCATTTTGAAAACAGTCTGTCTATCCAACAAATGGAAATGATTGACAATTTGATTTCTTGAATTTTACAAGCCAGCCTGAGAGATGGTTGCCGGTCAAGAGTTTCTGGTGAGCATGGGAGAACCAGTGACCACCTTAGTGGAGACTGTCCAGTGTAGGCAGAGATCTCCGAAGCTGCTCAGATGAGAAGTCCAAGTTCCTGGAGTCTTCAAGTGTGAAAGCCATCCTTGGACTGCCAGCTCTCTGCGTGCCGGCTCTTGAGAAGCTCAGGGGCGCCAAGGTTGGGATCCGTGGGTCTAGGCTCTCTCATGGCATCACCAGGTGCTTAGACATTAAGAAAAGATGCCTTCTAGCCCTTTCAACCTTCCTTGGTTTGTTAGGCAGGTAAACCAAGCAACAGGACTTGAGGGCTTTAGTCAGTCAACAGCAAGACTTTGAGATTGCTCAAGCACTGTATCCTGCAAATATTCACCGAGCATCTCTGATATGCCAAGCACGGTGCTGAACTTCAAAATTAACTGGGGTCCAGACAGGACCTTAAGGATAAATTCATGTCTTCATATTTACCCACCACTACTATGTTCAGGGCTTTATGAAAAGTTTTAGGGCAGGAGGTAAACATAAACATATATGACACCCTTGAGATGGTTTTAGGGTTGCTGTTGTTTATATTTGGGGGTTTGCTTTAGAGAAACATGCCATACTTGTTCTTGTCGTCACTTTTTCTGAGCCAGGTTGCAGAGGCTCTGGTCACGTGCATGTTCTACTTCTCAGGAAACACTCGGGCACGGATCCCGATCACACGGCCCCTGCTTGGCACATGGAGCCTCCCAGGCCAGCTGGCAGAGAGCAGGCTCATGTGCTGGGCAGCAGACTCCCGCCTTCCTGGACGGATGCCGGCCGCCCGGGTGAGGGGGCGCTGGTCCTCAGGAACTTCAGCTTGGACTGCTGCTGGGGACACGCTTGGCTTTAAGAACGGCTGCAGAAGTTGGGAGGAGGGGGTGACATCACAGCGGCCTTGGCCTGGACTGCGACTCCCGGAGGTGTGGGAGGAGAGCAGCTCCCAGGGAGGACCAGCGCAGGGCGCGAGGAGCCAAGACGGCGTCCACTCCTGCGGCTTCCTCCTCCGCTGTGTATAAAATGTGTGCGCAACTGAGGGCCACTGGTTGGCAGCGTGCTGTGCGATCCCAGAGAGGCAAGCTTCTCTCTGCAACGGTGGTTTCTCAAGGAAGGGACACCATGGGGAAAGCAAGAGAGCTTCTCACCGTTCTCCTGGATTCAGATGATAACATCAATTAGGCACCTAGCACATTGCTGGCAAGTGCTAATTCTTGACAGATTTCCTCTCCCATCAGAACCCAGCATCCCCCCAAAGGGTAAGGATGGCCTACGCCCTCTTCTCTGAGCTCCACAACATGGCAGAAGGAAGAAAGGGCACAGAGCTGAGTCCAAGGCTCCCAGTGCCCGACCCTGCCGCCTTCCTTAAGCTGTTTCTTTATCACCTGACAGTCAATAATATAATATCAACCACAGCTTTACTCTCATTAAGGGATTAAATAAGTTTATTTTTACAAAAGCACATGTCTGTGCTTGGTAACTGGTTAGCTTTCAATAGTTGGTTAAATCTACATCAATCCCATCGATAAAGGTCCCTATGGGAAGAATAAGAAAGCAAGACAGATTTCGAGTTAAGAGTTTGCTTTTTATATGAAAGAAATCAGCAAGGCAGAAGGAAACAGGCTAAGTCAGTGAGTATACAAACACACACACACACCAGGCTAAGTCAGTGAGTACACACACACACACACACACACACACACACACACACAGAGCAGGCTAAGTCAGTGAGTACACACACACACACACACACCAGGCTAAGTCAGTGGGTACACACACACACACCCCAGGCTAAGTCAGTGAGTACACACACACACACACAGACACCAGGCTAAGTCAGTGAGTACACACACACACACACACACCAGGCTAAGTCAGTGGGTACACACACACACACACACCAGGCTAAGTCAGTGAGTACACACACACACACACACCAGGCTAAGTCAGTGAGTACACACACACACACACACACACACAGCAGGCTAAGTCAGTGAGTGTACACACACACACACACCAGGCTAAGTCAGTGAGTACACACACACACACACACACACACCAGGCTAAGTCAGTGAGTACACACACACACACCAGGCTAAGTCAGTGAGTATACACACACACACACACACACACACACACACAGAGCAGGCTAAGTCAGTGAGTGTACACACACACACACAGCAGGCTAAGTCAGTGAGTACACACACACACACACACACACACACCAGGCTAAGTCAGTGAGTACACACACACACACCAGGCTAAGTCAGTGAGTATACACACACACACACACACACACACACACACACACAGCAGGCTAAGTCAGTGAGTGTACACACACACACACCAGGCTAAGTCAGTGAGTACACACACACACACACAGCAGGCTAAGTCAGTGAGTACACACACACACACCAGGCTAAGTCAGTGAGTACACACACACACACCAGGCTAAGTCAGTGAGTACACACACACACACACACCAGGCTAAGTCAGTGAGTATACACACACACACACACACACACAGCAGGCTAAGTCAGTGAGTGTACACACACACACACCAGGCTAAGTCAGTGAGTATACACACACACACACACACACACACAGCAGGCTAAGTCAGTGAGTACACACACACACACCAGGCTAAGTCAGTGAGTACACACACACACACACACCAGGCTAAGTCAGTGAGTACACACACACACACATATACACCAGGCTAAGTCAGTGAGTACACACACACACACACACACACACAGAGACACCAGGCTAAGTCAGTGAGTACACACACACCCCCCCACCTCACTGTGCTGCGCTTCTAGGTAAACTCAGACTGACACCATCAAGCCCAGGAAATCAATTCTCAGTTCAAAGAATGAATATCAAAATGTCTTTTTTCACCCCTCTCCCCCTCTCTATGTTCCTGTCTTGCTGTTCTTCTCCCAAGCACGGTAAGAAGCCCACTTCCGCTGAAGCCCAGTATGTCCCCTCTTCATGAGAGCCCCAGCTTCAGTCTTCCTGAGCCAGAAAGCATCCTGACCTGGCAGAGCTCACTGGAAGATGCAGTCCTTGTAGAAGGCCGAGAAGACCCTTCAGGGAGCTGCTCGGCTCTGAGGCAACCTCACCTTATGTCAGACAAGCTAGCCTGGACATCCTCTTTAATGGCTGCTTGCAAGTTTCCATTAAAAGTAAATACATTATAACCAAAAGGGAATAGCAACTCTATTCACGATGGAGGTCTGAGGAAGTGTATTTCAGTTTCGACTCATGGGTGGGATTCAGACCTCATGTCATCCTTTTCTGCTGGGACATAGAGAAACCCCACACTCAAAATATTAAAAGATAATTGGATACTGCTACATTTGTATGGTGTGTGATCTTAACTTCCTGACATCATTTCACTGTGTCAGGACAGAGAATACTTTTCCGGCTCCTAGTGACTAACAAAATTTTCTTGTGTATATTTCCAAGCTCCATTACAGCAGAACTATTTTTTTCCTCCAACCTTCCAAATGATTTCATCAGAACTAAATTTTAAATAAAGAGCATTTTGTTCCCATAAAAATGCCGCCAGTTTTGAAAATCACAGAATAATTCAGTGGCAGGATTCCTAATACATTGTATTAGGATCTTGAGGGGTCCTTACCAAAGATAGAGACAACTTAGTCTTAACTCACTCTGAGATTATTTCCATTTCCACAAATTACAGAAGACACATGCTACTACTAATAGTCCACCTTCATCCTGCAAGAGGAGGCTTACTATCTAACAGGAGTGAAAGGGACACCTCTGGCAGATGGCAGCCACAGAGGTGTGCAGACCAAGGACAGACACAGGGACGGCCTCACAGTTGGCAAACAGCGAATTCCAACCAGGGTCAGACACAGGGTCTAGCCTAAGGAAATGAGTGCAACATTTTGACTGGTTCCATCCCCTTGGCCTTTTTAACTTGATCCTTCCACTTCTCCCTCCATTAGGAACACAATTCCTTGGAATCTATAAGAGGATGGAAAGGACTCACTGAATCTCAGGACTACCATATGACTTCAACTAACACTGATAATAAGATCATTTCAAGTGAATGTGTGTATTAACTATGCTAATATTTACACTGAGATATGAGGTGTGATGGGGGCACGTGTCTCTCTTCTATATGGGACACAGGAGAGGAAACAGCTTAATAAAGGGCCTAACAGAGAGTTTCAGTGCAAAGTTGAAGGGAAAGGATGATCTTTTGGTTTCTTCCAACCCATCCCTTTCCATGGACACAGAACACTGATTTATGGTTAAGTCATGGTCATAGGAGGAAAGATACTTTCCAGCTTCCCTTGCAGCTAAATGTGGTCATATCTCCAATGACAAAATTCTGGTTAGTGATAGATGAATGAAAATAAGATATAAAACTCTATCCCTAAAAGAAGGAATGCCTTTCTTTCTACTAGTTGGAACATGGATATAAGGGCTCAGGCTCTGGCAGCCACTCTGGACCATGAGTTGACCTGGGGAATATAAGCCACAGCAGGGAGAAAAACCAGATAGAAGTCCTCGTATCCTAGAGACCAGCCTGTGGTCACCTTCAGGCTATATGAAAGTAAGAGAGAAATAAACTTGCATTTTGTTTAAGCCACGTTATCTTGGGATTTGGGGAGGTTTTTGTTTTGTTTCATTTGTGTTTGGCAGCCTAACCAATCTAAGCTAATATATTCTTAAAAAAAGAAAGAATGAACTCTAGAAGGCGGAGTGATTTCATGGTGGGTAGAGTATTACAGAGAGAATTAGAAAGAGGCAGGTTTAATAACCAGAGGCAAGTCACAGAGACACCTGAGTAGCCACTGGAGAGAATTTCTTCCTAAAAAAAAAAACAAAACAAAAAAAACACAAAACGAAAGGGTTTAGAACAGATAGAAAAAGGCTTGATTATTAGAGGGGTCTCTCTTGGGTGCCACACAGGCTATTAGCAGAAGTGAGAGACCTGGGAAGTCTGGAGTGAGGGAGCAAGGCAACAACAGGCCTCCTGGCCAGGATGCTGGGTGGCCCGGAGGGGTATAGCTCAAACCAGGACAGAGGTGGGTGGTGAGGGGTGGCTGCCTGTGGAAAGTAGCCAAGAGTGCTCTGCTGCCTCTGTGATGAAGGAAGCAAAGAGACTCTGTCTTGAGCAGAAGAAAGCTAAGACAGGCTAACCTGTCATCCTGGAGCTAAAGATAAGAGAAGGAGCAATAGGTGAGACCAAGCTCTAATAGACAACTGTAGGCTGTTGGAACTTAGCCACCTGTATACAGCTTGTATTTGTATATTTCCTTACACTATAGTAAAACACTGTTTGTACTCTAATTGGCCTGTTGGATTTGCCAGTTCCAGAGCAGTGAAGAGGGACACAGGAGAAGAGAAAACCTCAGCATGATCCATTTAAAGAAGAAATCACCTCCACTCACTCTGGCGGTAGCAGAAATTTCCCAGCAGGAGGACACTGGGTCTATTTCTGGGCACCCCAGGTCCATTCAAAACACCTGCCAATTAGCTTTCCTTTTTCCATGAGCACAAACAACACCTGTGACCCCTAGACCATCATCTCACAAATACACACAAGGTCAGTCAGGGTCCTTCAGGGAAAACATGTGGATAATCCATCATCACTCATTACAAAAACCACCCCAAGCACATGTCTTGGTGCTAATGAGTCACTAGAGTCATTCTCAGACACCGGGGGCTGCAGAATCTGCCGGCAAAAAGGCTGCAAGGAGAGGCAAGAGGTTTTTTGCTGCTGCTCAAAAGTTCCTGAGTTTTGGCCTCAGAAAGCATTAAGTCTTTGACTGACAGAAGGCTGGATGGTAGGACAGGATGCTTGCCTGTGTCTAGAGTCTCATCCTGGGCAAGAGAACGAGGATGCTGAATAAGAAGTGCCGGTTGTGCTGGCGGAATGAGGGGAGGGCACTGAGAGGATGGGCCCCAGATGGCAAAACACACCTTCAGACACCACTAGTCCTGTCGCAGCATAAACGAGAGACATCTCAGGGGGACCAAGAAAGGTCTCGGCTTGCAACGTTTCTGCTGCAGGGAAGAATCCATGGAGCCCTTGAGCTGCACGGTGGCTCTGAGCTCCCGGGCTGTCCTCCACGGTGCCCCTCTTCCCACTGGAGTCCATGTGGCTGAAGTCTTAAAAACATAAACACCTGCCCATCAAATATGCTTAACTTTTCTTGTACTTGAGTGCAAGCATTCAAATTTCACCCCGAACAGGGCTTCTCAAATGCCGATTCAAGTTTCCAGGGGGACATCTTAAAGGAGAAGTACATTTCAAGTAAATGATTGCAACTTATCGAAAATAATGTGCTACTTAGCGTCTGCGGCAAACATCCTGGCAGGCAGTGAGGGAAAGCAGCGCTGGAGCAGATGGGAGCCATTAGGCTCTGATTTTCAGCCGGGCTTTTTCCTGTTGGTATTGCCTCTGCTTGTGTTTACATCCTGGTAAAACCAGGACATTTGGGAGAGGGGAGAGAAGGGTTCTCTGGACCATTCCTTCTTTCTGCGTGCCAGAGACAGAGCCCCCCCAACCCCGACCAAGAACTCTCACACAGAAGGTGCCCTCCCCCTGTGGGGAGGGAAGGTGGTCATCACAACCATCATCATCAAAAAGTATTTAGCACCATGAGGCGCTCACTAAATACATCAATGGCTGACAGAGAGACAGATGACGGGGATCTTAATTTTCCTTTAAAGATCTGCCTCCCTGAGGCTGGGCCTTATTTACTGTGATTCTTACTATATTTATCTGAAGAGGTATCTCGTTTCCTCCTCCACTGAATGAGCGGACCTCTCTCCGACCCACAAAATGTCTCTCAACTGTTCCACCAGGCGGACGTTAGCACAGCCCTTTCTCAGGCCCCTTAGTACGTCACTGGCGAATTGCATCTGTTTTGCTGAGGACACTGCTGCAGAGGGCTGGCTGCCCAGTAAGTCCCAGCAGGACAGAGAGGAGACCCCAGCCGTCCCCAGTTTATCGGAGCCCTTACAGGGGCTCACGTCCTTTGGGGTAACAGAGACAGAGTAATCTCAGGAGCCAACTTTGCTTTCCTCTTTCCAGGCTGCTTGCTTTCCAGTGGCACTCTGACTGTGCCAGGCTGGTCATGTCCACTTATGTTTACTGACAGCCTCACAGCGCCGTCAGAATAAAAATCTCTCAGCCTGCACAAAGGGTTGCCGGCCTGCACAATTTCACCAATGCTGCCATCCCGACAAGGACCCAGGATGGTCTCCTGGTCAAGCAGTCACTCAACAAACATACACTGAGTATCTACTCTCTACTGGATCCTATTTCAGCTGGGGAGACTCGACCAGAAATAAGAGAAGTCTGCAGACCGGTGGGAGAAAGCGAAGCATCAGCTGATAACAGAATCAAAGTGATCACAAAGGTGTGTGAATAAATGCACGGGAGATGTGGAAACAGGATATTTTCTTGTGTGAGAATGAAACTTTGAAAGCAACTTGCTCAAAATAAGCTCATTTGCTTATCTTCTCAGCTGAACGCTATGGGGTATTATTACCCCTTTATTCAGATGCGGGGATGGAAGCACAGGGGACCCAGAAGGGCACACAACGAGTTATGCAGTGGACTCACATCCAGGGCCTTCCCTCTGCATCACAACCACCTCCAGTCTTAGCTAGGCTTAGGAGGCAAGCGAGGGCCAGTGCCCTGAATAAAGCACAGAGCTGACCCAGGACTCTAGGGCCGGAATTAACGGCTGGCAATTTTCACAGGTTGAAGGCCAATGTGAACTTTCATGCTGCCTTTTGCAGAATCTCATTTCTCTGCTCTCCTGAACCAGGCTAAACCAAGAGTAACGACTAATAACACATATATGGTTTTCCCAACTTCAATGCACTCTGCTTACTACTTACTATGTCTTAACGTAAACCGAAAAGTCACAGAATTGTTTACATACCAAAAAATGAGTTTGCAGTTGCACAAACGTTTTTAAGCCAAATTTGTTGTCACCTCTTGTGACAAGAGATGTGGAAGTGAAATTTAAGTCGCTGTGCTCTTGGTCTGTTTGATAATATACGGCGTAGGTTCCTGGTACATGACCTTGGTTTTAAGGTTTGACATCACACCCTCCAGTTCCAGGTTCTCTTCCCAGTTTGCAAAGCAGAACCATGAGGCCACCTCTCTGCCTTCATGCTACCAAATGACACTTAGGCTTATAGGAAAATGAGGAGAAAGGTGCTTTGATGTCCTCCAATGAAAAAGTGCTGAGCACTTGCATCATGATGGTTACATGTATTCTCTCCATTTTTGAAATTCGACAGATCATCTAAGTCTTGTTTACAATATCGGGTATGAATGTGGCATAAAAACAAAATTAAAATGTAAAAAAAGATGGCTAAATGTGTATACATATATATGTACATTTATATACTTTTATATATCCCTTTTGTCTAGAAAAATTTTTTAAGTTATGGAATTATTCTCAGCCTTTCCTCCTCATCTTCAAACATTATATCAAACTGTGATGGAATCATGGCAACACAGGGAAAACAACTAGCTAAGTTAAAAATTCAGTATACCAAAGCAAGTTATGTATATGCAGTTTTCTTTCCTCTTCTAGAGAGGACACCAGGAAGCCAACTTTGGTTCCTGGAACCCTAAGGAAGGTTCTGTGACCTTACGGCACCAGCATGCAAGGCCAATTATTTGGCTTATTTTGACATTTCTTAACTATGCCTGTGAAAGTTGTTTTTTTTAAAAAAGGGGGTGGGTTGCAGTGGCACATGGAAGTGGTTGATATAAGTCTTATATAGTAAAATTACTACTTATTGCTAGCTGCTGCATAATGGCTATGCAGGTGTGGGTGGGTGGATCTACACTGTTACACTTTTAAATTCCCTTTTGTTTTGCTGCCCAAACCTAGCTAATTTGGCTGCTGGTCTTAAAACTCAGGCTGGAAGCAACACATGTTAAGATGAGACAGTTGCCCAGCCTTTAAGTGACAGAGATGGAAAGAAATATGAACAGAATAAAAAACAAGTCTTCTTAATTGCTCTCTGCCTTACTGCTATTTGAGCAGCTCTCTGTTTGGAAAGACTCTAGACTCTCAAAGGGCTTCCCAGGTGGCTCAATGGTAAAGAATCCTGACAAGCAGGAGGCATTGGTTCGATTTCTGGGTCTGGAAGATCCCCTGGAGAAGGAAATGGCAATCCACTCTAGTATTCTTGCCTGGGAAACCCCATGGACCGAGGTGCCTGGCGGGCTACAGTCTGCAAACAGCCAGATACAACTTAGCGATTAAGCAACAACCACAACATAAGACTGTCAAAAGTCATCAGTCTGTGCTTAGGTCCCATGAGAAAACGCTCACAGCCAGCTCTGTGGTCAGAGGCAGAATCACTAGGATGCCGCATCACTCTTCATTTCTTCACTCTGAAATAATCCTGAGATTATCTCAAAGATGCTATGGTGAATTTCAAGGTATGGCTTCCCTGGACAATTATTCTCTGGACAGCCAAGCATTTACTCAGTTCATGCAGAGAAGAGGAAAGAACTCCATTACTTGCCCCTCCATCATCTGAGTGACAGCGCCCATGCTCTCTCATACACATGGGGAAGAGGAACGTACAGCCCTGGCATCACATGCAGATACCCCATCGTATATTTTAACTGAGATTTAGAACTTCAAGCCATACACACAGTGATGGTATATTAAGGGCATAGGTAAAATTAAAGAAGAGAAAGTTAATCAGTGCACGTCAAAGAAAGCTTTCAAGGCTGAAATTAGACTTAAAACCTTCCAATCGCTTTGTTTCATGTAGGACAACTCTCTGTGTGATTCCTTCTGGATTTTTCCTAGGAGCATAAATTCAGTTCCAAAGAAAAAGAAATTTCCCAAGGGGGAACAATTTAACTATTTGGAGAATGTGTTAATTTTTAAAAGACACTGCTTTCCCTAGTAAAGGCAGAGAGAGAGGAGAGTTTAAGGGATGTGAGTGGGGGGTGGGGAGAGAAAGAAAATAGTGGAGAAAAAAAAAGCAGAAGTCAAGAGGAAGATGAAATAACCCTCAAGTTGTTTGTGGATCAAGAAGAATTACCCTGGGAAGTCCCTGGCCGTCCCGTGGTTAGGACTCTGCACTTTGACTGCCAAGGGTGAGGGTTCGATCCCTGGTTGGGTCGGGGAACTAAGATCCCTCAAGCAAAAAAAAAATAAAAAAGCATTACACAGACCAGAGGCTCAGTGGTTAGGACATAACAGAGGCCCCTCCTTCTAAGTCACATGTCACAGCATCCTTCCTAACAAGATGCTTGGATTTGCAGTGTGCTGCACTGCCTTTAGCTGGCTGTGCCCTCTACATCAAAGGGACGGACACCAGTGTCCCTGAGGCTTCAGAGTCTCTGCTTCCTGGAAAGGATAGTAGGGAAGGTACGAGGAGGAATACACGTGAAGTGAGCTATGATAAATAGCTAACAACTTATATTTACATTCATTCTTCTTTACTGCAATATATTAATTAGGTTATTCATTCATTAAATCAAAAGCACCTTTTTCTGAGAGCTTAGCACATGCCAGGCAGTACAATGTGTACTGAGGACACAGAAATAAAAAAAACAAAATGCCTGCCTAAAGGAATGAATGGTTTCAAGGAGAAAACAGAGAAACAGAGTATTAAAATGCCCTGGTGTGGGGGAAGTTTACCCTCCAAAAGGCCTCTGCTTGTGATATGATCACAGTTAAGTGTGCTGACATTCATCCTGATTTCCTTCCTCCAGCTAAGGCTGTCACATATTCAAATATGCAGACAGACACCAACATACGCTGGCACAGAGGTGGACCAAGGCCAGGGACCAGGTGGTCCCGTTCACCTGTGACCGTTTCAGCCTCACCACGGCCCCACGTGGATAAATGCATCAACCGCGTGCAGGACTTAAACACTCAAGAGCCACTATTAAGCAGAACCTCAACTCTGCATCCCAGGACAGGACACCCCACCCTCTCTCCCCGGAGAGCTGCTTAGTGAACGGGGGGCTGGGGGAATTCTGAGAGTGCAGCCAGCATCCATCAGGCCAGCAAGCCCTGGCAGGCGATCTTAACAAATGCACTTCCTCCTCCGTGAAGAATCGGGGCTTCGTAGCCTGAACCCAAGCCACATGCTGCACACCAGACCAGAGATAGGCTGGGAGGGAGGGGCAAAGGTGGTTTTAAGGCTTTTGTGGCTTTGAAGAAAAGGTCTCTGAATGTGAGAAAGCATTCAAATAGCCTCTGCAGGCATCCCGGCCCTGTGGTTGGGCGCTCTTGGGTCTGTGGCCGTTGAGTTCACCACAGGCTCAACTTCTTCCCGGCATATTCCTCTCTCATTTAGCCCTTGAGACCCCCACACAGCCGGGATGGCTCTGCAAGCCTCACCAGCACGTGAAAAGTCTGGGGCAGTGATCTTTCTCACTTGATCTTCGACAGGGCGTCCTGGAGGCAAAAGTCAGACTCTCAAAATCTGAGCTCGTTTCTTCCGGTACCAGAGAAGAAAAGTAAATATTTAACCATAGGCACAGAGGTTGAAGGAGCAGCAGCTGTAATCAAGACTCAGCTTCTCACCCCTCCCCGAGCTGAGGTGGAGATCCCCCACGCCTCTATGCAAGCTTACCCAGGGCAGTGAGACCCAGGCTCCAACCAGCAATAATTCCACATATAAACAACTCTTGCTCGGCATGAAGCACACACCAGACAGTAATCAGCTTATCTAATAGAACAGGCCTCTTTTCCTAACGTGGAGGAGGATTAGCAGGCTTGAATTACAGCCGTGAAGTGTAATCAAGCTCTGATCGACACTGGCAAGGGATACCGTATATTCCTGCTGGGCCGTGGGCTGTTGGCGCGGTGTGCGGTACCTACAGGGGATGGACAGGACACGCTTGTGATGGTAACGACTCTGGGAGACAGAAACGGAGCAATGGGGGAAAGCAAGTGCTACAGGGGAAAGATTAGATTATAGCTGGTGCCCACGTCCACCCTGTACTCCTTCCAGGCTTGGAAGCTCCGAAAGTGACTGCATTTGAAAAGATTCTGCAGGTCCATGAAGGATACACTATCCCCCTAAATCATAACTAAGGGTGAACTCTACCCCTGCGTGGCCACAGAAGCCACTTCATTGGTCTCAGACACAGATCCCACTGTCTCTAACCACAGTGAGGGCTATGATGCAGTACTGCCATGAACACCCTGCAGTCCGGGTGTGGGGATGGAGCAGGGAACGTGGCTGACACGGAAATCACAAAGGAATTCGTACTGGGCCTCAGAAATCCCCTGATGGCTCCTTGGTAAAGAACCCGCCTGCAATGCAGGAGACCCCGATTCACTTCCTGGGTCGGGAAGGTCCTCCAGAGAAGGGAGAGAAAACCCACTCCTGTGTTCTTGGGCTTCCCTTGTGGCTCAGCTGGTAAAGAATCTGCCGGCAATGCGGGAGACCTGGGTTCGATCCCTGGGTTGGGAAGATCCCCTGGAGAAGGGAAAGGCTACCCACTCCGGTATTCTGGCCTAGAGAATTCCATGGACTGTATAGTTCATGGGGTTGCAAAGAGCTGGACACGACTGAGCGACCTTCACTTCACTTTTCAGAAATAAAAAAAAAATGATTTAAGAATCCCATCCTCACTTTGAAGATGCCAAACCAACCCAAACCAACTAGCAGTTGCCTCTTCTATTGCCCACCATGGAGACATCTCATCTCACTTGGGAGGCCAGCATTTAATGACAGGCTTGTGAAAAGGTCATCTTTATTTAGTAAATCCCATGATAGGAGGAAAAAAATTCTGAATTTTTTGAAGCTTCCCAAAGGATCCTTATATCTTACCTAAAAAGGAAAACATCTTACTCTAAGTCTGTTTTCTCTCATTCTGCCCATTTCTTAGTGATGAACTTTTCTTCACATCCTCTTCAGAGCAGCTCTTTAAGTAAAACAGTTCAACAGGCCAGTGGCCTTCTCTTCTAAAAATAAAGAATCATGGCCTCCTTTGTAATTTCTCATCTATCTTGACATCTAGTCTTTTTTCCTATTCATGTTTCTTAAAGATCAAAGAATCCAATGTGGACATAACATTTTAGGAAATTGCTTCCCCTAGCGTGAGGAGTGTGTGTGTGTGTAAGTCACTCAGTCCTGTTTGACTCTTTGTAACCCCATAGACTGCAGCCCGCCAGGCTCCTCTGTCCATAGAATTCTCCAGGCCAGAATACTGGAGGGGGTAACAATTCCCTTCCCCAGGGGATCTTCCCAACCCAGGGGTCGA
This sequence comes from Cervus canadensis, assembly GCF_019320065.1. Lineage (NCBI taxonomy): Eukaryota > Metazoa > Chordata > Mammalia > Artiodactyla > Cervidae > Cervus > Cervus canadensis. Next base: position 3,874,823 of record NC_057387.1, read on the forward strand.
ACCCAGGTCTCTCATATTGCAGGCGGATTCTTTACCGTCTGAGCCACCAGGGAAGTCCAAGAATACTGGAGTGGGTGGCCTATCTCTTCTCCAGCAGACCTTCCCCACCCAGAAATCGAACTAGGGTCTCCTGCGCTGCAGGTGGATTCTGTACAAGCTGAGCTAGCATGAGGGATGCCAGGAAAATGACTTCCTGACTTTCCTGCATCCTGGACCTCCCGCTCAAGGAGGATCCCCTGCGTCTTCCTCACCTTTGCCCCTTCCCCCGGGGTCCCCGCCAGACTTGTTTCCCTCCAGTACAGTCTCACCTCTAATTCTTTCCAACACCAAATCCTTTCTGATACACTTGGCAGGTGGCTCATGGTAACGAGTGCCCTTAGAGAGAATCCACAGGTGAGCAAGGAAGGAGCCATGGCCAGCAAGGTGGGAGGTAAAATGATGCGCGTGGACCACCTGTCCTGCCAGTCCCATCCCATTCCTCATCACCTTATCCCTTAAGATACACAGCCCCCAAACCCTCTTCACCCATAGTCACAGCCTGGAAACCTCAGAGCAGAGCCTTTTAACTCTATGGTCTCTGACATGAAACTGTGAAGCCCAAACTGTCAGACACTACAACAGTTGATAAGTGCGTGAAACTGTTTAAAACAATTGGACAGACTACAGGATAACTACCAGTGCACACAAGATACACGTGTGTCTGCAAGCAAGAGCTGAGCTGAGTGGGTCCCGCAGTTCTATCAGGGTACAATCCAGCCACTGAAAGCAGAAGATAAAGAGAGCGCATTGATTCAAGGGCTGTGAGAGGTAACTGTATTTAAGACCCGGATCAAGGAAGGCAGAGCGCTATTCAATGAGTGACATGTGCTGAAGATCCTCCGAACACTAAAAATTCACTCCAAAGTGCAACCAAAAATAATTCTAGAATTCAAAATCATGCCACCAACACAAAGGCTGAGAACAAGTGCTCTTAGCAGGACAAAGCCAGCAAAGGCAAGAAGAATCCGAGCTCCATGGAGAACGTCCTCGGTGATGAAGGAAGCTGACCTGACCTCACGTGAGTTTGGATCGCCAAGGAACCGTCAGGACTGAAGCCCAGAACTGGATGTAATCAGCTCTGAGAAAGCTGACACTATGAATACGAAAGGCCTCTCTGGGTCTGAGTCAGAGGCACCTTCCCTCTCTGACGGGCCCCACCATGTACCTTGCACTCAGGGGTTGCCTCAATGCAAAGTACTGCCATCTCTGCTCAGACTTTCAGCCAACCCTAGCATCATTCCTGGGGCCCTCCAACTGGCCTTTCAAACCTCATTCTAGTATCTCCACCCAAAACAGTACGCAGGGCTGCAAATACTACCCCCCACATGCCAGCCCTCTTGAGGGGGAGGAAGGGCAGGGGGAGGGGAGTGGGCATTGCTGTCCAGGGGCCATCCTCCAAACCACATGTCCAGTATCTGTTACAGCTTTCCAAGTTGATATGCGACGCTGATAACAAGAGTCAATCTTTGCACCCGAGTGAGTTAGTACGGTCCGCAAACGGGAGGCTGCCTCTCCCTTCCAGACCTGGTGTGAGATGTATCCACACACTCTCTGCAGAGCGCTCTCAAATTTATTTTCCCAGCTGACATCTTATACGGCCCTATCAACAAGCACGCTGTCAAGGCGGCTTGTCAGAGTGGGTAATGGTGTTGCATCTTTGGCTAGGCTTTAACATGTCTGAAAGGATTTTAAACCGTATGCTCTTTTAAATACAGACTTTGTGAAATTAAAAAAAAAAGGAAAGAAATTGCATCGCTGAACTCCAAGAGTCTAATGGCAAAGAATTTGGGTAGAGTAGATCTGTTACAAATTCCATTCTGTGGGGGAAAACCGTTGCATAATTAGAAGGTGTTGCTGCTATTGGCATCTCCTGTTGAGTTTCGGATCTGTGGCTAAGACGAACCTTGCGGTCAGGGCCACCAGGAGCTTTCATGAACAAGGGTGATCAGACAGAAGTGTGGCTGGAGCGCCTGAGCGCAGTGGGACTTTTCCTATTCTTGGGGTAGGGCCCAAACTTGACTGAGCCCTACCTTGCCCTGCACAGGGTCTCGGGTTTCTACATTCCATTCGCCTTCCCTCACGTTCCCCCAGCCCCCTTTCTGGCCGGGAGGCCCGCTGGGTCCCAGGCAGACAGGTCTGGCCGGGGCAGATGGGTAATTTTTCCTTTCAGCTTTAATGGCTGCTATTAACAATAAGTTGCCCTGCCCTACCGATGGCTCAACTTTCAGCTTTTTCTCTGATTGCCTATGAGTAACACTGTGTCACATGAGCTGTGTTTAACAGAGGTGTAATAAATGCCAAAGAAGAAATATTACCCAAAATAAAAAAATAGTTTGTCCCCGTGTGGCCAGGATCTCATGACTCACAACAATGATCATTTCAGCTTCTAACATAATTTCCATTTGCATTCTTTTTTTAAGGGTCTCTGGGGGCTTTAAAAAAGCTGTTTAAGAGGAAAGGCAGAAAGACCATAGCAACTGTCAAGTTTGGGGGTTTCTGCGCTCCAGACAATTGCTGCCTGCAGACAAGAGACAGACTGACAGAGAGGTGAGCCCTATGGACACGAAGGGCAGGGAAAGGCAGGTAGGGGCTCATTGCTGATGGTCTGCCTCAGGCGAAGGGTGGGCTGACCTCCGCAGTGTGGTTCAGAAGGTGGGCCTGGCAACAAGGAGACAGAGATGAAGGAAGGGAAGGCTGGACCCCTACTACCCCTCCCCACTTCTACACACACACACACACACACACACACACACACACACACACACACCTACTACCCCTCCCCACTTCTACACACACACACACACACACACACACACACACACACACACACTCCTCGGGGCAAAAAAGATACCAGGTTCTCAACTAGTTGCAGGAAAACTCCATCTCCCTTTTGATAATAAGCAAAAAATACTTCTATGTTTTTCAAATAGTAGCTGGTCGGAGCTATTCCAATTCCAAAGAAAAAAGCAATAAACTCTGAAATCCCCTGGTGGTCCCTTGGTTGAAGATGTGGGCAGGAAGTATTCCAGATTCTCAAGGTTTTCAGGGAGAAGGAAGACAGAGGTGGAGGCGGGCCCTCAGGAGGCCTGGGGGTGAGATGCGCCCCTCCTGTGAAAGCTGGGATCTTAAGGCAGCAGTATCAAGAGGTGCCTACTTTTTAACTGGCCTTGCCTTTGAAAGGGGCCGGCCAAAAGCAGCCCATGAGGCAGTCTGTAGTGAGTGGATGTGTGAGAGTCTCCTTTAGAGGCCGGAGCCCTCCTCAACTGTGCACTTCTCTCACGCCTGTGTAATACACATCAACATTCTCACTATGTATCTGAGTAAGGGAGTTTAGGTGGAATAGGGAATGGCAACCCACTCCAGTATTCTTGGCTGGAGAACTCCAAGACAGAGGAGCCTGGCAAAGAGTCAGGATCCATGGGATCGAAGAGAGTCAGACACAACTGGGACACACACAAGGGGATTTAGGGACCTCAGTAGTGGGACCCGACTTCAGAAAGGTACTATGCTCAGAGTATTGGAATCGGCGGTGTTAACTGGTAGAGACAGTGATGAGCTCCAAAAGTTATGGCAGAAAGAAGAGATCGGGGAGCAGGATGACTGCCTGGCCATAGCCTTCGGAAGGCCAGGACACTGGTAAGCCCACGTAAATGCAGAAGGGCCACAGGCATCGTCTGCAAGACAGTCCGGGCAATGAAGCACAGCAGGAAAAGGGAAGAGGGTGGCCCCAGCCTGCCTTGGTCACTAAGGGGAGGGTGTGTCCGCCAGCCTGAGGCCAAGGCAGCTGGGTGATCACAGTGATGTCACAGCAGGTGGTAACTACATTGGGAAAAACACTGGTTTTTAAGAAAGATCGATGTCCCTAGTCTGCCACTTGATTTTTGTGATCTTGGGTAAGTCATTTTACTTTATTGATAGAAAGCATAACAGAGAGTTCCTTAGGTCATTTTTAAAGGTTTCAGTTATTAAGACATGTCTCTGGAAATCCAGTCACTTTCTAAATGGGAAGAGCTAGTCAGAGACTAGCTCTTTGACTAGATTTGAATGCATTTTCTGCTATACAGCTTTACACACTACCAAGAACCAATATTATCAATATTATCTCATCTACACCTCATATCAATCTTCAGGAACTGACCTTGGATACACATTCTTTTTTTTTTTTTTGAAACTGGCTCAGAGAGCACAGACTTACACAGTTCACTCAAGTCCAGCTCTTCCAAGTCCAGGCTCTTTGCATTTACAATCCTGGGCTTGTGCCCTGCTATTCGGAGAAGCAAGGACGGTCTGTGTATGTGTGGGGGGATGTACTGGTGTCAAGTCAGTTACCATGTTATGAGCTGGGGCGGGGAGTACAGAGGCAGAGAGGTGGAGTGGGTACAGCTGGTCGGAGAGTGTGGTGAGATGCATGAGCACCAACTTCTGCACTGGCTACAGGCAGGGAGATATGACGGCAGCAACTAGACCCAACTCCCTTCCAGAAGCACAGTGTCTCATCTTTTTTATAATAGTTATCCGTAAACCATTCCATTCAGTGCCACACTAATAAAAATTGGCTCAAGGTCCACATTGACACGTTTCCTGAATTTCCAACTCAAACTCGAGGTTCCTGGTTATGATGATATTATTTGCAGTTTTACAGCACACGCAATGGCTCATCTAATCATTATGAGACGACCAGTTCTGTTCAGCCCTTTTAATACATGACAACGTGAGACTCCATTTTTTGAGGGATGGAGAGAGCATGATCCAGGTGCCTTCATTAGGGGCAAGGTGCTTTCCTTCTTCGTAGGGTCTTCAGAGCTTAATTCTTCCCCTGCTTCACACGACCCCCCTCAGGGCCTGTGTCAAAGATGAAGCAGCCTCTGGAGTGAAAGAGGATTGTGTCTTCTGCTCAGCTCTCCAGGGACCAGGAAATGAGATGAGCCAGGGTACAGCTCCACGATATGGTCCGGTCTCATTCAACTTCTGTGAGAGTCTTCCTGATCCTCCAAAGCTTGAGCCAGCACGTTCAAGTCGTTTGTAATGGAGTCAGACACATGCAAGTTAGACCTGAGGCTTAAATTAATTTGAGAGGACTCCTTAATGAATGTGCTCCTATCTCCCTCAGAAAGGCTGATGATATTCAGAGTCTGAGGTGGAGAAGTGAGGCAGAAGGCAGTTGCTTCTCTGGTGGAAGAGCTGATATGCTTCTCACCCGACTGTGCCCACCAAGCCCAAGGCACCTGTTCTTGCAGGCTGGAGCGCTATCGGGACCACTGCGTTTCAGACAGTGGGGAGGCGATGTGAGCTATACACCCAAGTCACATTTCAGAAACATGTAAGGGAGTCAAAGCAAAGCTATAAAGCAGTACTCAGCATCCACAAGGACTGAGTGAAGAGGAGTGACAGAGTCCCCCCTCTGGGCGGCAGCGTTCCTATAAGGTGGAGACTTCGCCTTACTTTGCAGGCCCTATTTTGCTCAAGTCTCTGGCTTCCTGTGTTGGAATTTCCAATAGAATGGATTATCTCATGTATGAGGAGAGTATAGCTTTGGACTCAGACTTTACATCCTATCTCTATCACTTATTGGCAGGGAGACGTGGGTTGACATCTCAGAGCTTCTTTGCTCAATTATAAAATAAAATAGGCAGGGCTCCCCATCTATAGTCTTGGTGAGCCCCTAGTACATGGTTTGTGTGAAATAAATGTTAGGAATTTTTTTCCCTTTTCATGTTCCTTTGGATAATGTGATTCAAGAGTACTAAAATTTGGCTTAGCCTGCTCCTGAATGAGAAAAGTTATCTTTGTTAAGTAGGCACATCCACTGATGTAAAAATGAAGGGGGTTTTAAGAAGAAACAGAAAAAGATTAAAAAAATAAATGGCCTCCCTCCTTCAGAAGATGTAGAGTTAAGCCACGTTCCCATTCAACAATATGAGTCCTTCATTTGAAATCTTGTTCTATTTAAATACGCTGTGGTTTTAGCTGCAATTTCATGTTTTACTTAATTGTCCAGAGTGGCAGATGTGATTTTTGTGTAAGTTTCGATCCCATCTGTTTTTGTGCTAGAAATATATGTGGAAGGTGCTGGGACTTCTACATAAGGAAGGGCTTTATCTATACTTATAATAATAAACTTGAAAATGAACCAATCTGAAGTTGGCAGCGAGCATTAAAGGTCCACTTTTTGATGTTTGTGCTGCCTCCCACTTCTCCATTATCTCCTTTGCTCCAGATCAGAATTCTTCAAGAATGACTAACAGAGCTCTTTCCTTATGCAATGGAGAGTTAACACATTTCTGGTACAGCCACACAGACAAGCAGATGCAAGACACCCCCTCCGTCCTGCACCCCCCGTCCTGCACCCTGAACCCTGCTCCTTCCCAGCCTGGGCACAGGCATATGCCTTCCCCCCACTCTGTTTAGGGAGGCCATGATAAAAGTTCTAGGATAAAAGGTATTCCTTGTATTCTAAGCCAAATCTCCACACTGAAAAAAAACAAGCATATCATACTCAAGGCATATTCTATTTTACAACAGGCATCTATGTTTGAACCATCTATATAACACTTTCAGAAATGTATCATAGGAAGTTGTAAGAGGGGGAAAAGGATTAAATAATAAAAAAAAAAGAAACATCTGGAATACAACCTGTTCATAAATTGGAACCCACTGAGGGGAAGTATCAGACTCTAGAAAAGCCCTTACTTTTTATACCCAAACTGGAGACAGAAGACTTGGGACCAGGCCAAGTCTCTGTGTCTCACTAGCTGCGTGACCTTATACAAGTGTGATCCTCTTCTCTCTCAGCCCCTGTGTCTTTCATTCATTTCTTCCAGAGCCTTTCATAGAGCCCAGAAAGTGCCTGAAACAGTGCTTGGTTGGTGTTCCTTGTCTGTAAAAGGGAGTGATGATAATGATATTAATAATAATATCCATATCTCAATAAGAGAGGAAATGAGGATAAATGAGATAAGGAAATATAAGTGCTTACACACACACACTGCTATATTTAACATGCATAACCAGCAAGGACCTATTGTATAGCAGGTGGAATTGTGTAGCACATGGAATGTTCAATGTTATGTGGCAGCTTGGATGGGAGGGAAGTTTGGAGGAGAATGGATACATGTATATATATGGCTGAGTCCCTTTGCTGTTCAACTGAAATGGTCACAACATTGTTAACTGGCTATATCCCAATACAAAAAAAAAAATAAAAGTTTTAAAAAAAAACTGTAAAGTGCCAGACCAGGCAGATGTCACCCTCATACCTGCAGATGATGGCAAACACTTTGTGTTTCTATAGCCAGTGCTGTTTCTCTAAGGTCTTCTCATTAGCCCTCCAACGAACCACACTTAAAGTGTCACTCTAGGTTCTATTCAACTTTACATGTATTAGTCTCCCCCTTCTCTGCTTCTAGATGTCTTCTCTGAATAAAAGCATACAGCTCTATAGTTACTGTTGACACCCTGCAAGTCAGATTTATTAAAAATGGGCATGGCTATCAGTCATTCCACAGAATGTTTTCTCGTTGTCTGTGAGAGCGCCCATCCAACAGTGGGGACCACGCCTACCCTTCTCTTATACCCCTCTAGCATCTGGAACTTTACTAGGGGCAGGAAATAGGTTCCATAAATACTTCTAATTTAGTTGAACAAGGTAAGCAGTAAGAGTCCATGAGGATACCAGTAAGAGTCCAACAAGGTAAGAGGCCATGAGGATAGCCCCTAAAGCCATTGCCATAATTTTGTATAACAGAATGTTAATGTACATTTCACATCCTGATGGTATATCTGACTCACAGTGACACAAGTTTCCATGGTACCCTGGAAATGGGATGGTTTTATAATCAGACACGCCTAAGGTAAATTCTGAATCCACGGCTTCCTATTAGCTCTCTGGGTGAGTTAGTTACTTTCTCAAAGCCCTAGTATGTAAACTGAGGAAAGTTACATTTATCTCACAGGATTGCTATCAGAGTTAAACACGGAGTTAAACGTGTGTACAGTCATTAGACTGACTTGGCATGCAGAAGGCCTCCAGTAAGTGTTAGCTGCTCTGTCCTAACTTCACGAGGTGAACTTCAGTTGGAACGGTTATGACTCCATGAGCTGTTTACTTCCACCTTCCTTAAATCTGGACCAGAAGAGTCATTTTCAGGAGCCAATCAAGTTCACAGATGAGGCCAAGTTTCCCTTCACTGTCCAAGTTTCCAAATCCAATCAGAGCAAAAATGCTCTTTTCTTCAATCAAAAAAAAAAAAAAAAGTAATTTCCACCCAACTGCACATGTGTGCTTGTGCACGTATACATACGCACACACACATACACACTTGCACACACAAGACAAATTTTTTTTTTTTTAAAGATAACCTTTATCTTTGCTGGGCAGTGGCAACATCTTGGATGAATTAATAGTAGGACTGTATGCATACATGTCTTTAACCTGCCTGTCAACTATGTCAAGACATTAGATATACATGCTTCTGAAACTGAGGCTTCGAAATCAATATCCATATACTATTGATGACAATATAAGTGGTCACTAGTAGAAGCTACCATGCTGGAAAGGCCAAGCTGGAAGAAAAGTATTTTAATCTGTAACGACATGGATATCTGCCATGCTGTGCTGAAAAGTTCCTTCCCAAAGAAGAAGTTCAATTCACAGAAGAGTTTTAATTATGACAACTTGACTTACCAAAAATGTAACAAAGTCTTGAACTGGAAGAATAAATGTCTTGAGGCATCATAAACACAAACACTAGTTTCAGTGAGAGTAAAGAAATATACTGACCTAAATATTTGATACAGGGGTGTGGAAAAAATTGTATCAAACATCTCAGTACAGGTTTCAAATTGTGTAACATATATATAGCTCTGTGTGCCAAAGATGCTGCGATTAATAAAGCATTTTTCCATGTAGGTGATCTGTAGCTCTTTAGACAAACTCCAATAATTACAAAGGCTAGATAAAAGAAAAATGCAGCTGAAAATGTAACAGAATCAGACAACGAAATTATGGGACCAAACATCTGTGGTCTAAATAAAATATGTGATGGTGCAAACAGCACCATAAACTTTCTCCTGACATTCTGAAGAGACCAGCAGTGCTCACTCATGAGTAATGTGGTCATCCCCACATTACTGCAACAAAAATATTAGAGCAAGCTATGCTGTCAAATATTCTATATGGATGTGTGACCTAAGGAAAATCACATTAAGAAGCTAAAGTGATATACAATGTGAAATATTATATACAGATACACAAACACAGAGAAAATCCTTCCTGTCATGAACATACAGGGGCCTGATCTTCATCTTATTCTTTTAAAAATATAAATAAATGAGAGCCACCAGCCAGCCATCAGTACCTCTGAGATGTGATATGTGTACGGTCTGTCTCCCAAAGCTTTTGAGGCAGTTGATACAACTGATAAGATGCTGGGGAAGGAAGCCTACTTGCTTAGCTCATGGACAAAGACTCGGACACTTGGGCCACAAAGCAAAAAATACATGTCCAAGGACTTGGAAACTTGGACTTTTTCTTCCAGAAATAAAGCGCCCTCCACTGAGGACATATGGAACATTTACGTTCCCTGACCAATGGCAACAGAAGAACCAAGAAACTGAACTTCTCAATCTCCAGAATGCTTTAAATCATTCTTTTATGATTTAGGTGGAAGTAATACCAAGGGGGCATGTGAGTTTGGCAGCTACTTTCTGAAAAACAACAAAACAAAATACCAAAAAACTGCTGGAAGCACACAAAGTCATCTTTAAGAATTTACAGCAGGGCTTGAACATCATTCCTGTCTCCATGGATTGGCCACTCATGGTGTGATTAGCGTCAGACCCTTTTTAGTGTTATTGTTCAAAGCATACCACCTTCTCTTTTCTGATGTGCCTCATCACAAATATGTTTAGTTACACCAGTTTAGTAAACATTTATTAACAAAATCAAGATTTGTCTTTGCCTTTAGGTTCTCTTGTATACTATTGACACCTATGTTCCAAATCTGATCTAGATAATAAAAATGACTAGCCAGTCTATCTTACCAGTCAGAGAAAACCTGGGGGCTAAAGGTCTCACTTCTAAATTGAAGGGCAGTGCCATTTCTAAAACTTGCCTTGTTTCTCAGAGATAGCTGAAACATTTCCACCCAGCTGCATTTCCAAGGTTCTCTTATAATTAAGTATAGTCATGTTAGCAAGTCTTAGTCAATGGGATATAAGCAGAAGTATGAGTTACATTCTACAAAGCCCTCTTAAGGAATAATTCTACCCTTCTTCCACCCTGTTGCCTGGGATGCATATGGGATAGCTGGAGCTCTAGTAGCCACCTTGGATCATGAGGATATCAAAAGATCACACTTGACCTATGTTTCTTAAAATGAGGTGAATGTGGTTTCTGTTACAGCTGAACCTAATGCTAACACATTCATACTGGATTTGAACTACGATTTTGATTAAGTTGTTTAACCTCTCTAAGTTTGTTTTCTAATCTCTATGAAAAATAAACAATATATTCAGAGTGAAAATTGAGACAATGCATATGACATTGTACAATGCATAGTACATTGACACTGACATTTGACAATGTCTGCTTTCTTCATATTACTGATAGATATTTGAATCAGTCATTCCTCTAAGCTTATCTATAACACTGCATGAATCTGGGATTGAAGGGGTTAAAAAAGAAAGAAAGAAAAAAACCTTTACATGGATCCCAAATACACATAACCGGAGGTAAGCTTTACCATTTACTAACTGCCTTGCTATTTACCAAAAATGTCCATAAAAATAATGCCTCAATAAAAGAAGACATGCAATGTTTATTTTTCAGACTTCCAAAAAACAAACCAAACCCAAGTCTTTCAGCATGCACACACACATTTAAAATACTACTAGTCTCTAATAAACATGTGCATATAAGATTGCACTCATAAGTTCGCATAATTTACTATACACGTGTGTTCTATTTTTATATATTGAGTTAGTAAGCTGGGTGTACATGCTTCAATGTGAAGAAAAATCCTTGTCCCTGACTGCCAATATGTCCCAAGGAGGAATAATGCGACGGGACAGGCCTTTTAAGGTCACAGGGAAGGGAAGTGGTTTTACTCAAGGTTCTTGAATAAATCATGGAGTCATAGCTAAGGAATTGATGAGAAATAGAAACTAAAAAGAAAAAGGTGGGGGTTGGGGCAGAGGCCACTTGTACTTTTCAAATACAGCCTGAGTCCAGTTGTAGGGGAAAAAATATTCAAAGAAATAATCACACATTTGATTTCAAATGTGAGCGCAACCCAAGTACTCTGAGAAGAGATCTAATTGGGAAACGTCCGAGGCGAAAAAGAACCAGTTTGAGAAATTCCTACCCATCAAGCTTTATTGTGTTATTCCAACTAAGCAGAGACAAAAAGACAAATCTCAGCTCCCTACTTTCATTTATAATTGAACCAGGTCCAGAAGGATGAAGCAAGTACCATCTGTAACGCATGCTGCATTAGCAGCCGGGAGAATGAAATATTCAAATTACTCTAGGCTACCTCACATAATGACAGGGCTACAAAAACTGACGTGTAACAGGGGAGGGGAGATGAAGAAAATCAAGTTTTGGGGGTTGTGTTTTGTTTTATATTGTTGTTGAAGGGCATGAATTGACCTCACAAAATGTTATTCTCAAGGAGAGAAGGAAAACAGACCAAAGCAAGTCCTGGGAAGACAAAAACTCTTAATCTATTTATTATTCTTGGAAAAGCTGGAGGAGAGAAGGAGACAGGGAAGGAAAGAAGAAAGAAAGGGAAGAAGGATGGGAGGGAGGGAAGGGAAAGGAGGGAAGGAAAGAGAGAAAAAGAGATGGAAAGAAAAGGCTAGCTCAAACTTGATCAGTTTAGAATCGCTCTCACTTTGGCTAAGACCCCCTTGTTCCAGTATTTTGCTTCATGTAAATAGGGCACTATTTTGGTGAGGGGGAAGAGATGGAGCTGCTCATTCAGACACTGTTAATCAGGGCTGCTGAATTGTGTGACATGGTAAGTGGCTCTAGCCCCTAGCAGTAGTCAAGATGGAGTGACAGGCTCCATTTAAGATGTCACTGCACATAATAAAGTGTAAAACTATACTTAAAATAAACGAGATAGAAACAATAAACTTGACTCAGTATTTGAACTTTCACAGAGACACAGAGACTGCAGGAAAAAGCATGTGTGTTTGGGGACTTTTCAGAGGCCCCTATTTCTACAGTTCTTTTATAGCTGTCCTTTTTAGGGGGATCCAATCAGGCTCCAAGTGGAGGTCAAGTGGTCATATCTTATCATGTGAACTGGGCATCTGACTAGCTCACAGCCAAAACCGCCTCCCTGGGGAGCTCAGTAGCACAAGCCCATCCAAGGACCAGATCTGGAGTCACCAGTCTTCCCTAAAGAGTGTCAGATGTAGTGTCAGCACCCTCAGGTCTGCTGGTTCTGAAGCTTCTCCTGGCATCGCTGCTGTGTCCCCCATTGCCCACCTGCACCAGGGCGGCCTCACTGCAGCCTGGCTTCATCTCTTTAAAAGGTTTAACACCATATTGTCAAGGCTGGTTGGCCCCAAATTGGAATGATACTTTTTTTTTTCCCTCTAGGCCCTGCAATTACTGTTACATGTGGGGGTGGATTCAATGTCAAAGCAAATGTTTTCCTTATGTTTCTTTCTTTAAAAAAGAAAAAAGAAAATCATAAATGGAAGCCAGCAGACAAAGCTGAACCAGTCACCCAGGCTTCTACGTCATTGACGGGTTTCTGAGTTTGGACATTCTTGTGCATGAGACTTGGGGGGTTCAGTCCAAGAGGTGACCGCCCCCAGAAACCTATGCTAATGCCACCCGTGAGGGCCAAGCTTGGAAGGAACCACTTTGCTGCCCTGCCCTCACAGCAGTTACTGGAATTTGGATTCCGCCAAACAACATGATAATTTTTGCCTATGTGTTGCTTACCACCTCCTGCCTTCCGCCCGCACCTGCAATTAGATCCTAAGTTAGTTGAGGACAACCTTTAAAAACATTTTAATTGCAATGTAGACCACATTAAATAAAAGTACACAAATCAATGTTGGTTGCTTCATGACCTTTCACAAAGTACATGCAGCCTAGTATTCAGAATCAGAATCAAGAGAGAAAATATCATTAGCACCTGAAGTTCTATCACCCCTTCCAGTCACTCTCCAGTGGTAACCAGAATTCTGACTCCTCTTACACAGAGGTTTGCTTTGCTTGCTTTTGAACTTGATCTTCCCTTCTGTTTCCTCATCACTCCCGCAGGGCCTGGTACTCCCATCCCCTCAGTAATTCAGGGAGCATTTCGTGAGTACCTTCTACGTGCCAGGCACCGAACTAGGTGAGTCCATCAGGCACCCAGTGCACGGGTGTGGAACTGACTAAACTGAGAGGGAAAAGAAACAGATTTTAGCTTCAAGCGTCTTGCTGTTGGCATCGAGAGAGTGAGAAAAAAAAGTCCTCTAGCTAACACACTTTGAGGAGGCAAAGTATAATTTTATACCAGAGTTTGCACTCTTGTCTTGCACTTGGCTGGTTGTTGAGGAAAAGAAAGGCAGCAGCATGCATTCTGATGGTGACAGAGGAAGAAGACAGTGAAGTTTCCACTCGACCGAAGGCCTGGGAAGTCTTTCTCCCGTGTGCTGGCAGGGACCCTTCTGTCATCTGCTTTTCGCACGTCCTCCACTCCACAAAGCTGAGATCAAGCCCTGGCATCTGGGAACATCTAAAACCTGCCACTTCAGAGTCAGCCTGTGGTGTACAATGTCCCTTCCCACCATGCCAGCTGCAGTTGCTCTGAGTGGAGTTATACTAGCCCTAAGTTAGGACACTCCGTGATGATATCTTTAAGTCATAATGAGCAAGAAAATGGTGGTTGTCTAAAACAACCACTGAAGAAGTCAAAATAACCAACGGTGTTTTGTGATCACAAAGCCTTACTTGCTGACCTGTGATTTTATAAGAGGTGAAAATAATGCAGGGTTTTTTTTTTTTTGGGGGGGGGGGTTGTATCAAAGAGGCGAAATGACTGTGAACCATGAGGTGGTCGTAGGTGAGTCTGAGAGGCCAGCAAGATGGTGCCCAGCACACTGGCTGCTCAACCAACAGAGTCCAGCATGCCCCCAAGGTCTAATGATTTCAAAAACCATGAAGTATCATTTTAAATGATAAAACGAGAAGTGTTATAGTGAAAATCACTCAAGTGCATGAGTACTCGCTGATTCTCATTAGATCCAAATAGATGCCAAGGTGCACTCTGACCAGCCCACTGAAGAGGCAGACCATGACCTTGAGTTATAGTCTGAATTGGCCTGGTGGTTAGCAAACCTCAGAAGTTTTCCTAGTACGTTGTGCGTAATTTCACTTGTATGACAGTTTGCCGGGCTACAAAATAGTAACAGCGTGATTCAGAAGGTTTTGTTGTTGTTTTTCTTTAAAGGCTGAAACCACTTTGGAAAAACATCTTTTAAAACTCAGCTAACTGCAGGTGGAAACACTGACTTCACTGGCTTGTTGCTGTCGCTGCTCAGTCACTCAGCCATGCCCAGCTCTTTGCGACCCCATGGACTACGGCACGCCAGGCTTCCCTGTCCTTCACCACCTCCCAGAGCTTGCTCAAACTCATGTCCGTTGAGTTGGTGATGCCATCCAAACATCTTGTCCTCTGTCATCCCCTCTTTCTCCTCCTGCCTGCTGTCTTTCCCAGCATCAGGGTCTTTTCCATTAAGTCAGCTCTTCACATCAGGTGGCCAAAGTCTTGGAGCTTCAGCTTCAGCATCAGTCCCTCCAATGAATATTCAGGACTGATTTCCTTTAGGATTGACTGGTTTGATCTCCTTGCACTCCAAGGGACTCTCAAGAGTTTTCTCCAATACCACAGATCAAAAGGATCAATTCTTCGGTGCTCAGCTTTCTTTATAGTCCAACTCTCACATCCATACAGGACTACTGGAAAAACCACAGCTTTGACTATATAGAGCTTTGTTAGCAAAGGTGGATGAGGTAACATCTCTCAAGTCCCGAAACCTCTTTCAATAGCTTGAAAATTAAAATATTTCTTCAGGACCACTATTTATATTCTTTTAATCAACACCTTTGCATTCCCTATTTGGTCAAACTTCAGACGAGAATAGAAAATATGAAGCCTCCTGTGTTGAAGAATTAAAGACTGTAATATAGGACCAATTATTATTAGGTTACAAAGACTTTGAACTTTTCAGGTGTAGTGCCGATTTTAAAAATAACAATGTTTCATGACTTTTTTGCATTTGTACTCTTTGAAAGTGATCAGCCCATCAAAAACATCACTGCATCTTATCAAGTTATGTTCTCAAACCCCAACATAGTTTATATATGCTTCCCTTACTGGAATCTTGGTTCCTTGGGGGATGGGGGAGATAGTCATGTCTTCTGTCTTGTTCATCGCTATGTTCTCTGCTCCTGTGCTCTCTCAACCAACAACAACAACAAAAAACCACCTCGATCAAGGGTTAGTTTCAGAAATATGACTAAACATCACTTCTGTTCCTCGGCCTCCAAGCTCCCTCCTCTACAACTCCCAATGCACCCTGAGCTAAGACTGTCGAGCTTGTCAATGAATTACTATATAAACACAAATTTTTTCTCCTTGTCTAGACTTTATCTTTGACAAGGATTTGAATCATGTTTTGTGCTGTATTATCACATTAGGAGTTTTCCAGGTCCCAATCTCTACCCTTTATCTCTGTGAATATAGGTTCATTCATGACAAGCCTAAACACATATATTTATATGTAAGTACACACAAATGTAGAGTTTGTACTAAATATATTACCTTCCTCCATTTGTCTTATAAACAGTGAATCTGGTTTAATCAGTTTTCGTGCAGTGAGCATATTTTATGGCTCTGGTATTTTCACAGGGGAAGCTTCTATTCTGAATTACCAAAATTATGTGAAACCATTTCTCATTTTTTCCTGGTCTGCATATGCAACATTAGGGTACCTTAAGACCTCACAGCCAACTGCGTTTTCTTAAAATTTCAACCAAAAAAAAGTAATTATAAATATGATTGTAAGCATATGTGTACAGTCCTTCTGAATAAAAATATGTAGAAATTACTCCCCTGGAGAAAAACACTCTACTAATTTTTAGCATGTTTCTCAATGCCTGAATTAAAAGGCCTTTTTAAAAACTGAGGTTTCCAGCAGAGACCACTATTTTCCATAAGACTATGGAGGGTAAAAAAAAGAAAAAAATCCATAAGCGCTTTTGTGCTGAGGACTTGGGTTACATAGGGCAGTGTGTGAGGGAGGAAGGGGAGCCAGTCTTTGTGTCCAGCCACCCCTGTGCAATGCTATTCATATAATATGACAAGGATGGCTTACATCAAAAGCCACAGTGCAAATAATCCCCTTCTCCATGCCATCTCAAAGCAAAAGCTGGCCCCTAAAATGAGGGACAATATGCCAGCATAGATATCCCTTGTATGCCAGCTAGCTCTGTGCAGAGGGGAAAGCAGGGAAGGGTGATTTTTTTTTTTCTGAATTGGGTTTTACAATGAATGTTGACTGGTACCAGGAGGCTACCTTGGGCCCCCAGAGTGTTCTTAAAACCCTGGCAGCCTGCCAGGGGAGCTCCAACTCTGCAGCCCAGAGAGAGCCATGCTGGCAGCTTGTCAGGAGCCAGGGAGTTACATGGAGCCCTGGGGGTAATAATATTTTCCAGAACGCTCAAGCTAATAGTCCCATGATGAGCGATTCAAAGGACTATAGGTATGTTCTTCCCTGTCTGCGGTCTTGGGACTCTCATCCATCTCTACAAAGCGGCGAATCACACTTTGCTGACCTTGATGGTAGAACTGGGGACACAGTCTTTTGTTCCACTTAACCTCCATATGGAGAGTGTTTCGTTCCAGCCAAGCCTGCCTTCTACTTACTGTCACACTTTGAATTCATTTATTTAAGAAAAGAATATATTGTACATGTATACAAGCATTCCAACACTGAGTGCATTTTTATATCTTCTTTAAAAAGGAAAACCTTCAATGACATCATCGACTCGGTGGACATGAGTTTGAACAAGCTCCGGGAGTTCGAGATGGACAGGGAAGCCTGATGTGCTGCAGTCCGTGGGGTCGCAGAGAGTCAGACGTGACTGAGCGACTGAACTGAACTAAACAATGACATAAATGTAAATATATGTTAAAATCCACCCGTTTAGTAGGATTTTTAGTTTGCACATTGGTTTCTCCCTGGATCAATAAATTGGAATATGGTTTTGTTTCTCCTGGGGTAGTTTTGGAAACTGATGGTTGACTAGCTTTTGTTCTTCCACCAAAGGAAGAACTTTTTTCTCATGGAGAGAAAAGCTCTGTTTCATCTCTCAACTTCACCTTCAATTTTAATCTTTTAATTTCTCTCACCAAGAAGCCTCTCAATTCTTAGCACTGCATTCAATATGATACAGACATTTGTAGGGCTCCCTGTTTATATTTTATCGATTAAAAAGATAAAAACAGAGAAATCGAGTTTATTCAAGTAAGCTTTCAAATTAAAGAGATTCACAGGGCCCTCGAGCCTTCCAGGCGAGCTGAACTACTTCAGGAGCTATCCCATGATCTACAACCCACCTATCACAAAAAGTAAACATGCCCATAAGACAATCTGTATTATTCTAATATGTAGATCTTTCTCTCACAAACACACACCCTTCTATTTGTTTTTGAACAATAAACTGAATATAGTTACCATATTGAAAGGGGGTTAGTCATTCTCTCTACACAACGACTTTTTTCAGGCCTTTAAATGCAACAGCATCAAAACCCACGTACAGGTTGATGCCAGTGTTACGTGTTGAAACAAACCAGTCACTCTTTCTTCTGCTAAGCAGTTAAATTAGAGAGTATTCAATTAATAACAGCTGAATATTCTGTCACATTTAGGAAGATGTATGGTAAGACAAGCAAGTTGTGATGTATCTGACAGAAATGATAAAGGTTCTCCCGACACAGTCTGGCAGATACTTGGCTCCTGCCGTGGCTCTTTCTCATGTTCTACAGCATCAGCAGCGCAGACCAAGATTCAGCACTGGCTTCAAGAAAAGAAACACTCCTCAGTGAACAGGGATGCCTCTGCCAAGCTCTCAAAAGGTGCCCAGCCTCTGCCTTTACCCGAGAGCACATAAATCTGTGTTCCTGTCCACGGGCGAGCCGGGCACGTCGGCAGCGGGTGCGCTGGCTCAGAGATGCTGGGGAGGCAGGGGGGTCCCGAGCCTCACCCCCACCTGCTCCACCCAGCCTTGCCGAGATGCACTCATCCACCCAGCCCACCCTTCCAGCGCCCAGGGAGCCAGGGGTCTTATTTGACATTATTATTAGTATTAATACCAAAAGAAGGCAAGGAACACAGGAAATCTTGGCCACACGAAACAGTGAGCTCTCCACGTCGGGGCTTTCAAGGCTCCTCTGGCCCCTCGACAGGGCAAGGCAACTACTCAAACTGCATTATTCCTGCTCCCAAAACTGAGAGCCTTTATCCACATTCCTTTAAGAAACTACTCAGGCCCAAAATGAAAAGGAAATAAGAGAGCGCAGTAAAATTGCTAACATACGTGGAGTCGGGGAACACTCTGTGACAGGTTCTGTTCTGCCTTCCCCCCAAGCCCGGCCAGCTAGCCCCAGTGGCCCAGGGAAGGAGGAGCACTTTCATGGGGTCTCAAAGCACCAACAGGCTGTGTCCCTCACAACCAGGGCTTCCAAAACCACAGGACGGCAAACACGGTCTGGCAAAATAGCGCATTTTTAAATTTGAAAGAGCTCCCTTTCTAAAACTGAAGCATCATCTCTCAAACCTGGGGACCAGTGTAAAACCAGGGAGTCCAAAGTCCTGCTACAAAATCATGTGAGACAACCACCACCAAAAGAAGCAGAGCCACAGAACAAAAGAACACGGAGAATTCCCATAACTGTGCTTTTGTGCAGAGAAAGGATTGAAGCAGTCGTCTAGGAGCTTTTCTGTTATCAAGACTAAGGGTTGCTGATCTAACTTGTGATAATTATGTTCAAAATTGAATTTCACCACCTTAAAAAAAAAAATCTCAGAACCACATACATTTTAAACAATTAAAAAATAATTCAAAGAAACAAAAACACATAGACAATATCCTGTACTTTTTTACTTCCCATTAAGAACTTTAAAAAGCTAGAGAAGATAATAATACAACTTTTCTTTTGCAGCATATATACCAAATTCAGGTCATTTTTATAGTTCACTACCTTAACAAAAACTGCTAAACACAAACTTTCCTTTGCTGTTAGGAAATCATATACTTCTCCACAACGCTTTTAAGCTGCATTCTTTTGAAACTTTTATGTCCAAACACACATATATGCATGCACAATTTTTCACTTCAAGGTAATTTATAAAACTGAAACTAGTTCTAAGAATTCAACAGACATTTCCCAAGTGCAGAGAATACTTCTATAAACGTGGGAGGGCACATGTGAGGATCTCATCTCCTCTGCCCCAGTGACAAATGCCCCAACATCACATGGGCAGCACCTCAGCTGATTCACCTCACTCCCAACCCAGGTCAAAACTGCCCCTTCAATTCTTCCAAGTTACATAAAATTATTATTATTGCCGATTTTCCCATGTACTTTATTGGCAAATGCCTCAGATTAATAAAGCCCTCCTGGTGTTTATGAGCAGAAGGTCACTTTATTCCCTTGCTACACCCAGTGACACTGTGGGGTAGCAGGCCCTACCACTTAGTTAAATTATATAACTGTCAGGGGTTGGTGAGGTTTTGAATTTATATTTCAATTAATATTTAATAGAGCTTAGTTAACAATTCCCCCCTCTCATCCTTCCATATTCTTCATTCTCCCCTATGTCTTATTTCTCAGCTTTTGTTTTGGAAGGGGAAGCTCGGCATTTGGCAGGGTTGTTCTTTAGTCACTCAGTTGTGTCCGGCTCTTTGTGACCTCATGGACGATAGTCCTCCAGGTCCCTCTGTCCAAGGGATTTTCCAGGCAAGAACACTGGAGCAGGTTGCCATTTCCTTCTCCACTAGCAGGGTAGCCCCTAGGTACTGGGCCATTCCCCTTAGAGATGCCTTGGCTATGGCACCAGAGGAAGGAAACGATGGGGAAGTGAGGAGAGGTGGGGCCTTCCTAAGAGTTGATTCTCTATCTACCTTAATATATCTAACCAATGGAGACACCCAAAACAAACAAAGAAATCGAAGACAGCTAAACTGACGTTAACTGCCCCGATCCTCGGACTTGCTCATTTCTCGTGGAGGCACTTGCAAACGTCTCCCACCATTTGAAAGGAAACAGTTGGTGACCTCCCCAAACCCGTGAGACATATAAAGGCATGGACAGCCAGTTTGCAGAAACAGTAATTCTCAAACATTTGGGGCTTGGAACCCCTTTACACTCTTAAAAATTACTAAGGACTCTGAAGAGCTTTTATTTATACAGATTCTATCTATCAATAGTTCCTATATTAGTAACTTGAAACTAAAATACTTTAAACTGTTTATTGTTTCATTTTAAAAGAATAAGAAGCCCATCACATGTTGAAAGAAATCACGTTTTATGAAAAATACTAATTTTGAAACACAATTTGAGAAGAGTTTGTTCCATATTTTTGAAAATCTTTTTAGTGTCTGACAGTAGAAGGCAGCTGGATTCTCATCCTTGTTTCTGCACTCAGTCAGCCTATGGCAGTATCTTACACCAAGTAGCTTCTAGAAAGCTACACTGTACCCTCATGAAAGACCAAGGGTGAAAAAGCAAATAATCTTAGTATTATTAAAATGGTTTTCACTTCATGGTTCCCCAAAAGGGTTTAGAGATCCCCAGATTATAATTTGAGAAATGTCACTTCTGAGAATTTCAAAATGTTTTATGAACATAACACAAAGGCCTGAAGTAGGTGAATTCTTTGTTTGCTTCCTTAGTCCCTACCATGATCAACTTAGCTAATGACACAATAAATACATAAGCCACTGGCTGCAGGCCACAATGAAGAAACGTCTGGATACAGTCTCTGTTCCATAACTTTGGTACTAGTTCTCACAGAAGTTTCTTACCTAGGATATAAAGAATGGTTGAAAAGAAAACACACACTGACAGAAGAAAAAGGAAAAACAAAGACAGACTCTCCTAAACCCTCATGCAAGCTGCCTCCTGTTCTCACATCTAAACTCTCAGAAGAAGCTGTCTCAGCCAGTGATGCTGCCCAAGGGCAGACAGACGGCCAAGAGGACCCCATACTATTTCAGATCAATTTCATTCCTTCTCAAAGGAATAGCTTGCCCAGAGTTTAACTGTGAATGTATTTTTTTCTTTTGTGGGCTCTCCCCCTCCTTTTAATGCTGTTGTTTGAGAATATATTTTAGTTGCTAAGAAACTAGTTTCTTATTGTAGACTCACTGAGAGCAAAGATAAAGCAACTGTCAAAATAGCATGTTATTTTGACAGTAGCCATATCATAACCATAAATGATACAGTTTATCTGTACATTTTTACCCTCACTAATGGGGTCTAAATACTGTATTCTCTGATATTTCATACATACACAAAGATACATGCACATGTGTTTTAGTAAGAAAGGCCATTACACAGTTAGCAATGAGCACTCAGGGAATACACACACACACACACACACACACACACACACACACACACACACACTCCAGTCCCCAGTTTGAAAGCTCCTTTGAAATGCAGCTTCAGAGAAGTACACATACTATACTGTTTTTAGCTCAAAGAGTATCTTCAAAGTATTTTTCAAAAGGCAATAAGCCTTTTCCTTTATCAATAATGTTTTTATTTTTTTAAACCCTAACTTTTCGTGCAGAGGAAAAAAGGTTTGGGTATGTTTATATCCATGCAAACATCATTCCTACATACTGACTCTTGATCCAAGAGGCGATGGTACCCACCACAAGATGCAGCAGACTCTTGATAGTGGTCTTAGTCTGCAGTTCTTCTAAACCATATACTTGTGCTTTGATCAATGACAGATTCATCTCCTCCTTCCTTCTCTCACATCCATCCATCCATTCATCCAATCATCCCTTAGTTACTGTCTTTCTTTATAGCTTTCAGTGTAGTCAAAGGGTCCAACCTTGCTAATAACAATATGTTCATGTGAAGGAACAAATCTACCAAAATCTCCAAAAACCAAATATCTGAATATGTACCAACTATCATCTTTGTTTTGCTGGCAAGTAATACCCAGCAGAATTGAAGGAAAAAAGCAAATATAGATCATTATATTCCTGTGTCTGCCCAGAACTGACAATAATAATAAATGCTATTTGACACCACTTTCACCTATTTCTTTTTTTTAAAGTCATACAGTTTATTTATTTATTTATTTTTGACGTTTTTATGTTTTTATTTTTTACCCAATTATTTTTATTAGTTGGAGGCTAATTACTTAACAATATTTCTAAGGTGAGATTCTTAAAACTAAAATATACTAAGCAGGTGTTAAAAATAATGATTTGAAAGTAATATAGCAACATCAAAAATTCTGACAATATTATAAATTTTGAGTTTACTATGCAAGACACCTGTACAGATACCAGTTTTACTTATCTAAACTATATCTCCCTACCTACCTACTTACCTGTCAGTTTGCAAATGGATAAAAACTGAAGAGAGAGAATAAAAACATGGAGAGTGGCTGTATTGAGGGGAGACAACTAACAGCATTTCCCCTTTGTTTTCCAAGTTTTCTGTTGCCTTAATACTGTCTTGATAATCACATAGAGAAGGAAGGGTATTTTAAAAGGCTCTAGTTGTACTTGATTTTCCTGACTTCCAGTGGCTTGAAAGTTTCTGAAGAGGGAGTAAGACCTACTCAGCAATGTCAGGATGAAAAGCATAGGCTAAAATGAAACCTGCTATAAACCTGTGATGTGTGTATGTGTGTCCTCTTCTGATCCAACATGACATAGAGAAAGCTTTCTTCCTGTCCTCTCCATCACCCACCACTAAGGCCACCTTCACTTCACCCTGAGATGCTCCCGTGACGTCACGGTGCTCTCTTCCAAGTCCCATTTGAGACCTGATGGAACATGCTGACCTTGCTCCTCACTGGAGTGAAGACAAATGTCATAGATGCTTGCTCCCCATGACCACAATTCCCATTGCCATCAGGGTTCAGGAGAGCTTCCTCTGAATCCAGTCAAACTTCAATGTATAAACATTTCTGCTGTGAGGTTTGAAATTTGTGATAGAAATTCCAAGAAGCAAAAAGCTTCTGCAAAATCTGTGAGTCATCGGAAAAGAATCTGCTCTTTTCTGATTGACCCTTTTAATGACATATTATTTAACTTCAGATGGTAGAGATCACAGAGCCTACCATGACCTCTTCTAATGACTGTTAAGCTGACCTTACGCAACAAAGCCAGCAGGAATCAGAATTGATTGGGAGGATTTGCTACCTTTCTGAAGAGGCCGGATGTAGAGTTCTTATTTCCACTTAATTATCTCTTGGCCTGTCCTTGGATATACATGACTGCTCCTCAAAGTCAGCAGGAAATGTGGAGCAGCAGAAGTCAGTGGAACCCCAATGAACTGGCCCTCTGGCCCATCCCTGGAGATGCATGCACATATACATACTCGCTTTGTCTTTTATAACCACTATTCATGGTATAATGTAATCCTTCTTTATCTTTGTATTTTGAATACAGGGTTTGGATATGATGTTCTTAGTTTCCAACATTCTGCACCTCAAATCCTGCTAGTCTGTTGTATTATCAGCTGTACCTTTAATTTTCCTGACAAACCAAAATAAAGAATGAATGGTACCCATACCATTTATCACAATGGCTGAACTTCTTCATTTTCAAGTAAGAGGGCAGGTAGATACTTTTTCCAAGACTGTTTGGTATGCATCACTTTAACACCAACAATCTGTGTATATTTTAGGAGGTGGAGTAAGAAATGTTTCTGTTCTGATTTGTGGACCTTATCATCTAGCTCTTGATCTCCAATCTAAACAAAATTCTAAGCCTTCCTGGCCCTGGCATGTCCTGGTACAGAATTCCTCCATGAACATGCAGGTAGCCACTTCCTTGGTCTCACTGTACCTTAGGTCAAGTCCTAGGATACCTAAATATTAACAAGGTTTAGCAAATTTATCCTTGAAAAGAATTACTATTTCACAATTGCTCTAATCCATGACCCAAGAAGAGACTGCAAACAGAATTCTGCTTTGCCCACTCTTCATGAGGAAACTGGCAAATATCTTCTTTTCCAGTGAGTCCATGTCATTACAGATTCAGAGAGGTAAGTTACCTGTTTATGGTTGCACACAGTGGATGACTGTTCTAATCTAAGAGCTAGAATGGGAGCAGACCACAAAATATACAAAAATGCAGTCACATTATATCCATAAAAGGCCAAGAATATGAATAAACTCAGCTTTTTGAATAAATTTAGTCCTACCTTTTGTACTTTGAAATATATACACATGAAATGTATATATGCACACACATATATGTATGTGGTTTATACACATATAGATGTCACATTTACATAAGCAGGAAAGTTACAAAGCAACCTGGGCCTGGTAAAAGAAACAAGATCATTCTCAAATTTACTAGTATTTTAAATTTGGAAAAAGGAGTCAGCAGTAATTAGTGGTAAGAAAACAAAATTTAGAGACAGAAGATCAGAATTTGAGTGGGTGCTCAGCAACTTATGAGTTAGGTACTCTCCAGAAACTCATTTTGTTTAAGCCTAGATTCCTCAACTGCATAATGGGAACAACAACTCCTCAAAGACTTGTGGAGTGACAAAAAGGAGAAAATGCAGTGATTTTCTCAAGAATTTTGTGATACATGAAATCTTTTCTTTAGGATTACTTAGAAGACCAATATGTAAAACAAACCACAGTGGTCCGACTCCAGAAGAAAAGTGGGGTCCTTTTCTTCTGGCAGGGGAGCTCACCTGCCAGCTCCCCCCTTTTCTGGCAGGGGAGCTCACCTGCCAGCCCTCACCTCATCACCACCCCAGGTGCCCAGGGGGAACCAGGAGGCTCCCGCAGAGTTCTTGGTGAAATATTTGAGATGATCCATGTACAGGTGATAGAATACTGCCGCTGTTAAAATGAGGTAGGAAGAATCTAGATTGAAAGTCGCTTAGGAAAAGAGAGAACTATCCACCATAACTTTCCCAAGTTATATTTAAGAATGTTGCTACCACTTTTACGTATGAATTCCATGGTAAACGACGAAGACATAAGTGGGATGCCTTAAATTACTATATTGGCGGCTCAGACCCTCTTGCACAGTCAAGATGCCAAACACAGACAAAATACTTCTCAACGCTTTTGAAACATAAAAGCCGAGTTTCTGAGCTTCTCTTTGACAGTAAGAAAATTAGATTTAATACTTTACTTCAAAGTACTCAGGAAGGCCACTTAAATATACAAGTTAACCACTGATTATAGACTTTGCCTGAGTATTTTTTCTAAAAGAACAAAGCAAATCACATTTAGCTACATATGTATACACATATATATATGCACAAGGTATTCCCTAGTAGCTCAGTGGTAAAGATCTGCCTGCAATGCAGAGAAGCTGCAGGAGACGCAGGTTTGATCCCTGGGTCAGGAAGAGTCCCTGCAGGAGGGCATGGCAACCCACTCTAGTATTCTTGCCTGGAGAATCCCACGAACAGAGGAGCCTGGCGGGCTATGGGGTAGCAAAGAGTCGGACCCATGACTGAAGCATCTGAGCACACATACATGCACACACGTGTTACACTGTTCTGGTGTAAAACAACCATCTGCTTTCCTGGATAACATCAATGACCCTGTGCGAACAACAGATCAATGAGTGAGTGTTTATTCTGCTCCTTACGATACATTATGGCGGCCAATGGAAGAAAATCTTTCATAAGCGCATAAGGTCAGCTGGGGTTGAACTGGAAAATGGAAGTATTTAGAGGAGAATGGAACTCAGGAATATAATGTTAGTTATATTCAGTTACATATGCATCTATTAAGGCACACAGCAGAATTCATTAAGAGACTTTTCTGAAGGCTCCTGGAAAGGTCTTATCTCAGATGTGCTCGATCCTGCTAATGACTTTGTCAGCCATCTTACCGTGGGAGTAAATTCTCCGGCAGAAAACCACAGAAACACTGGCCTAACCTGTAGCTGGTTGACTAAGTTTATTACTAATTACTACTGAATTAATATTGTGACTATTACTTTCTTCCATTGCTTAAGATTTCAGTGATGCAGCTCAATTAGAAAATTCAGGGACTTCCTTGGTGGTCCAGTGGCTAAGATGCAGGGGGCTTGGGTTCCATCCCTGGTCAGAGAACTAGATCCCACACGCTGTACCTAAGATCCGGTATCAGTCAGTTCAGTCGCTCAGTTGTGTCTGACTCTTTGCGACCCATGGACTGCAGCACACCAGGCCTCCCTGTCCATCACCAACCCCCGGAGTTTATTCAAACTCATGTCCATTGAATCGGTGATGCCATCCAACCATCTCATCCTCTGTCATCCCCTTTTCCTCCCACCTTCAATCCTTCCCAGCATCAGGGTCTTTTCAAATGAGTCAGTTCTTCACATCAGGTGGCCAAAGCACTGGAGTTTCAGCTTCAGCATTAGCCCTTCCAATGAATATTCAGGACTGATCTCCTTTAGGATGGACTGGTTGAATCTCCTTGCAGTCCAAGAGACTCTCAAGAGTCTTCTCCGGCACCACAGTTCAAAATATTTAAAAAAGAAAATCCAAAATCCTTTTATACATTTACTGCACTGAGAAACGGTGTTATTTAAAAGGCATCTCATTTGTAGTTCTCTTAGTATCTTCCAACACATCAGTCATTACAGGACTTTGGAGAAGAAACAGTATTATTAGCCCAATTTTAATAGGGGCAGAAATGCAGGGGTAGATATGTGTTACTATTAAGATGAAATAGCATTTATATAGCAAAGTCTCAAGCCTCTATAAAGCACTTTTAACACACAGCTTCTAATGATAAAGAAAGTCTCAGGGCAGAGTCAGGGAGACAAAATGCAGTAATTCTAATTTCCAGGCCATCGCTCAGTCTGTGGCCCATGCTTTCCTGCAATTTTTCACTGCAAAGTTTAAGTTTATTTCTTTGATATTTTTCCTTGGAAAGGCAATGTGGGAAAAAAATATGGATTTTAACATCAGCTTTGCCACTCACTAGGTCTGTGACCTTGAGCAGTTTTCTTCATCTCTCAGACTCAGTTTCCCCATCTTTAAAATGAGGATGCAAATATTCATTTTTAAGTTTGGTGTAGACTTTGTCCATTTAGTGTAGAGAATAAGAATACTGCCTTGAAAGTTTGGTATATTACCTGGAATAAGGTCTTGCAGATGACAGGTAATCAACCAGGATGCAATCCTCCTTTCTCTCCATCCTTCACCCCATGTCTTCTCAGATACCCAAATAGCTCAACTAAGATTTGGGACTTAGGTCCCAATTTACCTATGCTGCTGAATAAAATCTCCTCAGACTACTTATATATCTCCTGCTTCCTGATTAACGAATATTTTAGAAAAGAGGCCAAGTCTATAACTTTTGCTTATTAACCCTTTCAACCCCCTTCCTATGAGAGAGTAGAGAGAAGTTATTTATTAGGCAACCACCAGGTACAAGGCATTGTCCTAGCCACTGGAGATGCAGAACCGATACAGACAGATCAGGTTCTCCCACAGACAAGCCCCAGGACCGGTAGGATTGTTTCAAGGAGGCAACAAGGCAATAGATTTGAACTTATCAAGTACCCTATGGAGATGTACAGGTATGTCTGAGTAACTAACCATGGGTGTATTGTTATTTCACATAAGAGGAGCTGTGTTCAATATCTACTTGCTAATTGCACATATATAAGATGTTATGGTTGGTACTTCTTCAGTAGTAAGTATCTGAATCCAAACATAAGGAAGTAATAAGGAACTAAGAAACAGAGAAGAGGGATTCTTCTAAAATTACAAGATTAAGCTAGAAATAAGCCTAGGAAGTAGAACCTGCCATTTGAGTCAGATATATGACTTTGAACTGCTGACTTCAATTTCTCAAAATCAAATATATGGGATTATTGGTCTGTATCTTCCAGTATTCCTGACTCTAACATTGTTCTCTGACCCTACCTCCTGGCACATTTCCTGGTGCTCTGGAACAAATGTGAAACAAAGTTATCATGATAATCAAACGTGTCCATATGACCCCACTGGATTTTCAGTTGTCTAGCCAATACCCATCCTACCTGTCCTCTTTAGATATAGAAATCCAGTTTATTTAAAGAATATGCCAAGGTAAATAATTAGCTTTCTCCAGCCTCCCTTGAAGCTAGGAGTGGCCATGGGACAAAGTTCTGGATGATTATATATAAAAACATATATACACACACACACACACACACACGTATATATGTTTATGTATGATTATATGTATGTGGTACTGTTATGTGAGAGTTTTAAGAAGACTCTTTAAAGGGAACTAACTCAAATGAGAAGTATGCCCTATTTAGCCTTGTCTTTCCCTCTTTCTTGCCTGGAATACTAATGAGATGGCTGGGAAATTCAGCAGTAATGCTAAATTATGAGGTGGTCTTGAAAATGGGCATTAAATGCAGAATGATGCCTTTATAAGTCCCCTGGTTCTCTGATGACTTACCTTTGGAATTCTATTCCATAACATACTGCTTAAGCCACCATATTTTTAGAATGGTGCTAGCAGACAAATATAATCCTAAGTGATACAGTGTTAGTAAGCTATCTGACAGAATACTGGATTTCCTTGGAATCAATTTAGGAAACATGTGAAAGATGACGCACAGTCTCAGAGATGGTACTTAATAAATTCTGAGGGGTCCAAAACACAAGGTTATGCAAAAGTACAGGTTCAGCATAAATCATTTTCAACAGCAGCAGAGGGAAGTAAGTATTTGAGTAAAAAGATTCAAAGTAGCGGATGGCAAGGGCTGGGAGTGTTGGATCCTTCAGTCCTGATGAAGTCTTATTAAAAAGAAAGAGAGAGACAAAGAAAAAAAGGAATACTTCAGCATGTCAGGGCTAACCAAGACTCTGACTGCAGTAGAGAAAGGAAATGAACAAAAGAGATCAATAGAACCATTATCAATTTGTTATCAAGGCAATAAATATTACTATGATCATGGCTATCTCATTACGTTGTCATTGATTGGATGCTTGTGCAGAAGGAATGAAACAGCTAAAATATCACCCCTAACGCTTGCTGGGTTAGTCCACCACTAGCCGTGGGCTGCAGTCTACGGGGTCACACAGAGTCAGACACGACTGAAGCGACTTAGCAGCAGCCTTGCCCCAGTAGGAATTATCCTCACCGGCTCATACGCCAGAACTGACCCATAGCAGAAAAGTCAGTCACACTACTGGGGTCAGAGCCTGGTGCCACTCCTTCTGTCCAATAACTAGTATGCAAAGCAACAACATCTCTGCTCCATTATGAAGTTATTCATTACTATTTCACATTCATCACTGTCAACTGCTCTGTAGTCACTTTCTGAATCATGCCTCTAGCATTTTCACGCAGCAAGCTGGCTAAGACTATTAACTCCCATTCTGTAGATACCTAAATAAAAGCTCAAATTTGGTTAAAATGATCTTCATTTGGTGTTTTCAGGGGCAAGTTGTAGGTCTTTGATTTTATTTTTTAAAAATCAGAGGTTAAAAGATTAGTAAAAAAACAAAACAAAACAAAACAAAACCAGGCTGTTTTTACATAGCAGTTTCCTAAAACAGATACCTGAGTCCTAATGTTGACACTGGCCTCAATGTGTCATTCATTCATCCACTTACTGTTTAAAACAAGTCTACTATTGTACTGGAATACAGTATAGCTCCCCTCGTGGCTCAGACAGTAAAGAATCTGCCTGCAATGCAGGAGACCTGGGTTCAATCCCTGGGTCGGGAAGATCCCCTGGAGAAGGGCATGGCAACCCACTCCAGTATTCTTGCCTAGAGAATCCCCATGGACAGAGGAGCCTGATGGCTACAGTCCATGGGGCTGCAAAGTCGGACATGACTGAGGGACTAACACACACTGTACTGGAAATCTAATTTTGTGATCCTTAGTGTTGAATGTATGCTAGGTCTTCCAGTCCAAAATAATACAGACACCTTGTAGTTGAAGGCTTTGAAGGCTCTTCTCCCCTTTTCTCAGAACAAAGTATCTGCAGCTTTCCCCATTCTGGAGTTTCTCCAGAACTCGCTGTACCTTGAATAGGAAAGGTACTCTTCCCTTCAAGAATCCCTGGAAGACTGCCTCTCAAAAATAGGAATTTTTTTCTTCAACTTTTACATAAAAACTGTAACTCTCAGCTTTTCTTCGTGCCCATAATTTTGTACTTTTCTGATGGAATGTAGTTTCTCCTAGAAAGGCTAAAGAAATTGCTATTTTAAAAGAATTAAACCATTGGCTGTTAGCTCCAGGTTTACAAGTCCCTCTTGGAATTGATGGTGACATTTCTTTGCTGTTAACGTAGGTGATTTTCACCCTAGTACTTCATCGTGGCTTTGGTGGTTTATAAATCAAGTGCAAACACACACACACACACACACACACACGCTGACTCCAGCCTCCTAGGACACTAACCTCAAAAAGTTGTCTTCATCTAGAGATCATAACTACGACGATGACCAGGGGACTTATTAAAACACTCTCACCATTTATTAGAACAGTGCAGTGAAAAGAAGAGAGAAAAAAGGCTGGCTACCATCCACCATGGCAACCTACAGGGACACGCAGCCCATTTCTGTAGTTACTTCCTTGTAAAGATATTACATTTAAACGACAGAAACAAAAGACTATATGACCCAGTATATCATTCTTTCACTCCTGGATCTGAAGTACATTTTACTTCCAGGACTCCTTCTGGTTGCTTGTTAACAGGAATTGCAATTTATAACCTTAAAAATTCATCCAGCATTCTTTGGAATAGTAAAAACGTACATCTGAAACATATGAGTTCTGGATCAGTACGAAGAATTTTACCGAAAAGTCTCCTAGTCCACTAAATCCAGAGCTATTGCCCTCATAGGCTATGGATTCCGTCTTCACTCCATGAGCCCCAAATATCCACACTGACTACTTGGCCAACCTCTCTGTGTATGTCTTAGAAAATGTGCCAATCAGTCAAATCCTCAGCTACGACAAGCAGGACTATTAACCCCACACAGTGACAAAGAAGAAAAGGAGAAACAAACAGCCCTTTTACTAATAACAACAGCCACACATACATAAATTATGAATTCTTAGCATTTCATCTTTATATTTTTACTTTGGCTGACATATTTAATAATGTTCTAAGTCTGACGGTTTCAAAATCTTTATCCTATATCTAGTAACAGAGATCAAATATCAATATGCACAGGCAGAATTAGTTTCCCTGTCTTCTCATAGAATTTTACAAATATCTATATTACCAAGCACTTGTTATTATGTACTGGAAAGAATTGATTATATTTGTCTTTCACATTAACTGTGAGTACCTTGAGAGCAGAGATGAGGTCTTATTCATGCCTAGCACATAGCAGATATACATTCAATATTTTAGGAATTAATTAACAAATTCATCTTTGTGTCCCAAGTACCTCATATAATCACTGGCACATACCAATTACTGAGAAAAGATACTTATCCCATATTATATAAACTCTTTTTTAGCAATGGGGTCTGAGCTTTACAGGGGTTTCCCCCCAAATTAGCACCAGGACTGTCTTTCTTTTCCTTCCATTAGTCCTCTATCTGCCATGGTCACCCATTTGTAATAGGGCTGGCTAGCACTGGGAGCAAGGTTTATGGCCACTGAGTTCCCGGAAGAAAGAACTGAGTCTTTCGATAGGTTTCATTTTTTCCATATTACAATTTAAGATGTATTTTCTTCACCATAGGTTTCAGCACATATAAAACATACGGTGTGAAGGAATGTTGACCTGGCCACAGGTCACTGTAAAGATAACTGTGACCCACGGGAACCAGACCCACGGCACCAGATCCATGAAGAGGACCCTCTCATGGCCTCTGCCAAATGGCCATGTTATTTCATCATCATCTCATTCTTCCCTACATGCCAACCCTAGTCCTTCACTTGTACCTCTTATTTCATCTCTCCACATTTACATCATATCATCTCTTCTTGAGATATAAACATCTTTAAAATGTAACCTCTTCCTATCCTCAGTCATGGAAGTTAGTTGCTACCATATCTTTCTCCACAAAGAAATCAACACTTTCCATTAGGTGAATTTTTAAAGCTATAAACCTCTCGTATTTGTGCCTAAAGAAAAGAGACCTCAGGATTAAAATGTTAATCATAAATTTCAATATAATCTTCTTTTGTCTCGGAGATCTCAGGTAAATGAATACTCATGTGTCAGGACACAAACCCCCACACCCCAACACACAGTCACTTCATAAAGCCCGCAGTAGGAACTGTGTCCAACCCCAGAAAAAGAGACGGCGCTGTGCTGCTTAAGTGAAAAGGGAGAAAAAAGGTAAGAGGGAAAAAAATTATAATCACCTAAACTTTTAAAGACAGCAATTTAAGCAAATTGCCATGTCTGCTTTTAGAAATGAAAGGGGAAGAAAAATGCTCATTTCTTTTGAAGTAAAATTGAGTAGGTCAATGGCTGTGACAATCCTCTCAATAACCACTAACAAAGGACCAGTTTGGGTGGTTCGGGAAGCCGCTCAATAGCAGGTATTCATTGAATCTTGGAATAATTTCGCTCAGAACAAGCTGTGAGAGAGAACCAACTACAGCGCAGAATACAGCCCGCTAGGTAACGCGTCAGCAGCTGGGCTGGGAAATAAAATCCACAACCAAGTGTGTCTGGAGCTTTAGCGCATGATTATTTACTCAAAGGCAGGGAAATGAATGTGGAGCCCATTTAAGGCACATGGACAGGCAGGATGATTTTATAATAAAGCTGAGTATGAATGTCTGTCTATGACTGATTTACACCAGGGAACCCTTATGTGTTATTTAAGATATTTCACCTTAGAGTACAGAGGGGTAGTGAGTTTTCTAAATTATAACTCCTGGGGACTAGGTTCACTTATTCAAGTATTTATTGAGCACCTACAGTATGCTTGACATTAGTAAGATGAGTAAGGTGACTATGAAGAGGAGAAAACATGCTCCAGTTTGTGAGGGATCTGTACCAACACTGGTATTCCTAAACAGACCAACTACTACATCAACTAGAAATAACTGAAGAGTTGAAAAATATTGTCCAGACTGGATGGTACTACAGTATTACTGACGTGAGTAAGAGTAGAAAGAATGAGAATGAAGGGAATTCAGGGTGGAGTTGATTAGGGAAGGTGTGTTAGAGAAGGTGGGAACCTGGGCCATATAACATACTAAGCATTAGAACTGTGTTTTCACGTTTCCTTAGGTAACTGCACATTCAATGAGATCGATTAATAATTGAGACCTGTAGATTTTAGGGAAGGTTTTATTCTAAGGTTATTTAATTTTAAAAATGGGATAATTTAAACTATTCATCGGAGCATAAATATAGCTTTACAGACTATGAGAAGCTTATATCCACTAGCCATACCTATTTGTATCACTTCATGTAATACCTCATCTAATTTTCCTTTTGTAGAAAAGAATGTATGGTCTCATTCAAGAAGAGCAAGAGTTATAATCACTTTGAAAAACAGTTTCCTACATTATATATCTTAGGGATATAAATCCAAAGTGTTTACCTAAGTAAAGTGAAAATATATGTCACACAAAGATTTGCGCACAAATGTTCACAGTAGCTTTATTCTTGAGAATACAAATGGGAACGATCCAAATTTCCATCAACAGAAAAATGGATAAACATGTTGTGGTATTTTCTCATAATGAAATACTATTCAGCAACAAAAAAGAAAACACTGCTGAGTTGAGCAACAGTGCAAATGCATCTCAAAATATTATTTTTGCAATTTTAGATATAAGAAAGCTGACACAAAAGATTACATTCTGTACAATTTTATTTCCATGAAAATCTAGAAACTATTCTATGGTAGCAAGGAGCCAGGGAGAGTGGCAGGGGAACTGATTGCACAGGGGTATGAAGGCATGTTTTGGAAGGATAGAAATGTTCTCTATCTTGACTGGGGTGGTGATTGGGGGAGATAGACGTATTTGTCAAAGCTCATCAAACAGGACACATGAAATACATTTACTTATGCAAATTATATCATGAGTTAATTAAACATGAAAACAGAACAAACAATACATTGAAGTAAAATCCTGATTTATTTCTCTAACTTCATCCTAATATTTATTGACTTAAGGGACTAACTAACCCAGTCCATCTCTAAGTACCACTAATGTTATATGTGATTCATGTCAATCTAACTTCAAACAAATGATCATTCAGAGCTCTAAAAGGTGGACAGCCCAAGGCTTACAGAAGGAGCTTTTCTCAGGAGGATCTGCCATCAGGTGCTAAGAAAACATAGAGTGGGTAAACTTCCAAGGCTGCCGAAAATAAAAACAAGGAGATGTTTAGGTACCACTGTTGGGTAGAATCCACTTGGACACACACCTTTCTTCCTTCTCTCCTTGAATCTTTGTCAATAGCACCGCCTCCCATTTCACCTCACAACCCTTCCTGAATGTCTACAGAGAGTAGTCCTCATGAACTGGAAAATCGAAGGCATTCATGTGACACCTATTTTCTGACTCCACCATATTCCCACTCAACTTTCCTTCAATTGCAGGAAACTATAGGTTTCATTTAAAGAAAGACTAGAAGGAAATTAGACAATGAGAAACAGACAGTATTTTCATCATCTCTTCTCTACCTCGTTCTCTCTCTGATTTTTAAGCAGATTTTTCTTTTTTTCTCTACCCTGCTTTGCTTTTTTCGTATCTCTCTCCTCCATCGTGGCTCATACGTGGCTGACAATTATTTTTCTGACTTTTGGTGCCTTTCCTGGTTTGCACCTTTGTTAAAATCTATGCATTTTTTTCTGGAGGATAATGTGTATCTCACTGTTCCTTGTGTGGCTTTTTCCCTTTTCTTTATTCGGGGAGCAAAGGAATGGATTTTTCTCAAAGAAGGAAGATGAAAGGAGGAATTAGGTTGAGACGAGAGAGCGTGGAATGAGAGAGGAAGGTGTCAATTAAAAAAATGAACCCCACTGCATCCCCCTCTTGACAGGTGGGGTGAGTGGAGCTGACAGCCATCGCATTAGCTGGCTTTGGTGGAACCTTCATGCCTCGTGGTCCCCTGAGCTCAAAAGGAGTGATTCCAGGGCCGGCGGACACACTCACACATTTTCACTTGGTGTTCCAATGCCTCCCCCGCAGCTATGTCTAATAATGGTAATTATAATGATTTGAGGCTTAAGCAGGGCAATTCCGGCCTGAAGGCAGATTGTAATGAAGTAGTCAGGGTGAAGAGTGGGGAGGGGGCAGCAGTGGGAGAGGGTGCATGGGGCACTTTCGGGCCTTAAATAGCTTTGTCTAGTGCAGGGCAACCAGGGTGGCCTCATCCTTGGGAGCCCAAAGTTTCATCCCTTGGGATATTCAGAAGCCCTTTTCTGCCGGGCAAAGAGGATCCCTTACACCCACAGACAGGCCCCACTGACTCCTGGGCAAACCAGCGCCTCGATGTGCCGGGACACCCCCAGCTTGAGGCCTGCGGTGGCTGCTGCTCTCTGGACCATGGCTGGGATCACACCCGCTTGGCTCAGCCCAGCCCCTCCCTATCCCCTCACCATAGATAATACTGTCCTAAGAGCTTTGGCCAGAATCCAATTACTGCTGATATACATCTTCCCTTGACTCCAAACGACTCTTTTTGCCATTGAAGGATACCCCGGAATGTTGAAAACTTGTCCTGATTGCAGAGTTAATGGTCATGTGGTCCTCGGCTCTGACGGAATGGCCTTAGGGGGAGCCTTGATGGGTCTCTCTAGTCATCAGGGTTACCCCACCTCTCTGCTCTGCCCTTATTAAAGCCATCCGTTCTGAAAGCTAAATGAATATGTTTCATCTTCAAATGCTGGAAAACAATAGCAGGCAGCGGGGATCCTATAGAACAATGCCGACTTAATCACGGCTGTTCTCTTCCCTTCTCCCCTGCCCTTTCAATTGCTTTCTTTTCAGCTTTGCTGCAAGGAGATCCTCCTGTACCCAAGTCCCTGAATCCATCCATGGGGATATAAGCCCATGCAAAGGCACACATGAATCTCTAATATTTACCAAAATACTTCTCAAGTGTAAAAACATACATACTCTATATGTGTACAATGCACACAAATCAGTCTCATTCTATCTAGACTATGCATATCTATGCATGCTTACTTTGGGCCTATTCATTCCATAAATCCTTTAGCACTAAATGTTGAATGAATACTTGTAACTAAATATTTCATTTTACAAAAGCGATATATATTTGCTTCAAATGATTGTGGTGTCGCAGATATGGAATATATATTGTAATTTGAATAGAGATGAGCCAAAGCTACAGTGGATATGTAGCTTATGCAATATAACATAAATAACTGCATAACATATAATTGAATTAAGCATCTACAGTAAATTTTACCTGAAGATGTATGGTTTTATAGTAGCATCAGTGAATTATAGAAAAATCTGAAATGTTCTGTTTCCCTTCTCACCTAGTAACTACAGTTCTTGCTCTCCAGTTTGGAAAATGATGTCATGATATTATCTCTTTATTCCACATTTCCTTATTTCAGAGATATTCCTGAAATACCTAACTGCATTGGCAGAAAAATTTTATAACTATTCCCCCTCCAGATCACAGTTGCAGCATAGTATCATCTTTCCATTCCTAGGTCCTTACATGCTATCCAGACATTTAAGTAAATGCATACCACCACAAGAGAAAAAAGTGTTCAATATGTCAGACTATATTTGTTTCTCACGGTAATGGTTATTATTAATTTTATCACACTGTAATTCATCACTACAGATAATTTAATACCATGTTATCCCCAGGGCTTGGTCCTGTGTGAGACATACAACGGGCATTCAAACAGTATGGTAAGTGAACCGTTTATATTACAGCCATTTCATATAATGAGGAAAAAAATACCCAATACCTGATTTCAAGAGTTAGTACATAGCCATGAAAAACACATTATCTGATGGTGATGGCTTACAGTCACTCGCAAAGAAAAATTCAAATCATGCAGTTGATTATTCAGTCAAGAAATACTAGAATGCAGTTAAATAATTTTGCAGTGTAGTTGGATATTTTCTGTTATTTTGCACTTGTAAATGAGTTGTCCATTGAAGTTGATTCACTGTGTACATGAAACACTTCCTTTAAACCATCACTGGGAATCTAGACTCTCAGAAATACACTCCTGAACATAAAATTCCAGGGGAAAACAAGAAAGCAGATAACTTCAAAACCTACAGTCCTAGCACCTGATGTCTTTACTCTGTACATAAAGTGTATACCCACTGAAATCACATACAGCTGAACATCCACTCAAATCACAAAGTGCAAACATGTAGTGAAGAATACAAGCACATACAAAATATAACACAATACACATATAAAATGAATGCACGCTTACATAACACAGTAACACAGAGTAAGTGAATACCTGCACGGGTATGAGTAACACCAATGATCCACTTGCACCCTAGTCAACTAAAGAAAAATCAATAGCATATTTCTGTGGATAGAGAAACAAACACAAAAAGGGTCTATTTTTTAAAAAAACAGTTTAATTTTATGGAACATTTTTCTTTAATTGATCAGCAGGTTTAGTATAAGATTTTAAAATATTTAACAAAAGTTAAAATCTTACTTAAAATGGATTCAAATATAAAAACTATTTTTTCAAGTTACTGAAAAATTTAATTGGCAATAGTATAAAATTCATTTCCATGTTTCTTTTTCCCTCAATTAAGGTTTCCTTTACCCTTCAGCAGTATCCTTTTGTCAATTTGAAGACAACCCTACTTACATCCAGGCAGCTTACTTTTTACAGAGATGGTAGTATACAGAATAAAAACGTATCACAAAGTATTCCAGCATTCTTTATCTGCATCAGGGATACATCTTTTGGAACTTCACAATCAAAAAGACCCTTTTCAGACCCCACTTTGAAACAATCTAGTCCTAGGATTTTCTTGAATGACAAATTTAACGACCTGCCTCACCCCAACAGAAAAATTCTCCTTTGCAATGGTAAAGGTGGAACAGGAAACAAGAAAGACCCTTGAAAGTTGCACTGGTGGACACCAAAAGATGCGCATGACTCAGGGTTGCATGGTCCAGGAAACAGGAAGAACATCAAGTTGACAGTACCACTACATCTTGTGGGATAGAGCAATGAATGAAACACACAACTTGGGATCAAGGAGTTCTTAGTCTGGAGGATGAGTCACAGACATCCTGAGATTGATGGAATCAGTCAGGATGTATGTAGAATGAGATCCATTCATAGCCCATCTGAGATCAGAACTTGAGGGAAACACCAATACCTAAGGGTCCTATGGCAAAAGAGAAACCCATTAAGAGAAACAAAATAATGCAGAATCACAGAGGCCAAGAGAACCAAGATTTTAAGAAGAGGCCATGAAGGAAAGTGTCAAATACATCAAAGAAAGAAGTCCATGAAGACGAGAACTGGAAAGTGCACATTGCACTGAGCAGGTATCGTTAAGTAGAGCAGTCTCAGCCAAGGATGGAGGTGATGAAGAACTGGGATGGCAGAGCAGTCTCAGTCAAGGATGGAGATGATGAAGAACTGGGATGGCAGAGCAGTCTCAGCCAAGGATGGAGATGATGAAGAACTGGGATGGCAGAGCAGTCTCAGTCAAGGATGGAGACGACAGAAGGACTGGGATGGCAGGGCAGTCTCAGCCAAGGATGGAGACGACGGAAGGACTGGGATGGCAGGGCAGTCTCAGTCAAGGATGGAGACGACGGAAGGACTGGGATGGCAGGGCAGTCTCAGTCAAGGATGGAGACGATGGAAGGACTGGGATGGCAGAGCAGTCTTAGTCAAGGATGGAGGTGACGGAAGGACTGGGATGGCAGGGCAGTCTCAGTCAAGGATGGAGATGATGAAGAACTGGGATGGCAGAGCAGTCTCAGCCAAGGATGGAGATGATGAAGAACTGGGATGGCAGAGCAGTCTCAGCCAAGGATGGAGGTGACGGAAGGACTGGGATGGCAGAGCAGTCTCAGTCAAGGATGGAGATGATGAAGAACTGGGATGGCTGAGAAAGCACAGTTTCTATCTTTGATCATCTGAATGAAATGAGGATGGGAAGGACTTCCTTGGTGGCCCAGATGATAAAGAATTCGCCTGCAATGCGGGAGACCTGGGTTTGATCCCTGGGTTGGGAAGGTGCCCTGGACAACCCATTCCAGTATTCTTGCCTGGAGAATCCCCACGGACAGAGGAGCCTGGCAGGCTGCAGTTGCAAAGAGTCGGACACGACTGAGTGACTAAGCACGTATGCATGAGAAAGGGAAAGATTCTAAATAGTGGGAGAAGGGTGGAACCTAGGGAAGAAGAAGGGCAGGTGGCACTCAGAAAGAAATGGATGACCTGGGGCTGACTTCTGGCCATCTCTTTTATTTTTGTTCCAATTACCTATGGTGAACTTCCCCCCTGCCTCAGCACCCATGTGGAATTCTGGCTTCTTGCTAGCTCACGAAGCCAACAGTGTAACAGAAGAAAAAGAAGACCAGGCTGGCTCCCACATTCACGGGGCACGGCTGGTGCTTCGTGGCTCTCCGCAGGCTGTTCAGGCCATCTCCCCAACATCAGCCCTGCCCTTCTGGTTGCCCATGGTGTAAGGAAGTGCCTGGTAGTTGATGCCCTGTGCGGGCTGGAGCGCTGACCCTTCCTGCACTTTCGGCCCTCCCATCCCGCTGGTGATGCTGGAAGGTCAGGCAGACCTGTGGCAGCCGGGGCCCAGGCGATACACAGAGACCTGCAGAGCTCACATAGGCCGCCGAGCCGTGCTCACTCCGGTGGCAGACTTCATAAGGCTCCGCTCTTTGACTGGCGTTGAGTTTATGTGAAAGTAATTAACAGTAATTAATCCTTAATTACAGTAATTAGCCAAGTCGCAGTAAATTAAACCACATCTGGAGCAGATGAGGGCTTCCGAATGGGAGGCAAAGAGAGGCGACAATCGGGGAGATGCTGAATTCATCTGACAGCATCTGATTAAGTCTACCTGTTGCTGGCAGCCTGATTTGCATGTTGTTTTTGTTTGCATTTCCCAGTAACCCTTTCAACGGCATTCACAGCGTGGACCTCTCGGGCCCTGCTTAACTACCAGTTAGGCAGCCGTGCTGCCATGAGATGAGGGAGTCCCTTCATAAGCCAGCCGGGTGGTTGGGTTTGCCTAGGCTTTATTTATATGTTCCCCGCTCCCTCCTGCAAACAAAAATATAAATAGCAGGGACCTCATCAAGTGACAGGCTGAAATCAGAGGAGAAGTCAAGTGAGATTTTGTTTTTTGGGTGATGAAAAGGGAAGATGATGTGAGCCATTAACATGTGATGGGGGAATGGAAGCAAAGAGTGGGAAACAAAGAGAAAGACACAAAAATACTTCAAGGGGGTTGTCCCTTGTAGAGACGTTCCTAGAGATGACAGAGAAGGAGGCCAGCCTCCAAAAGACATTGCTGACCACGTGTCACAGACTCAGACATGGGTAGACACACACATGTACATACACACAGATAGACAGCAAGAGTGAACCGGCATAAAAACACTGGAATCTTCCATTTTTCTGACCTCATTCTGATGAGTGCCACCCATCTGTGCATGACATTTTTACACATTAAAACAAAAGCGCCACACTCAAAACCCCACCATCCAGAGGATGGTGTTGATAAATCTTAAGGGAAAATATGGTTAAAATTTGCAATAAATGGTTATTGAGTTGCTTCTTTAACACCAATGGAATGGAGCCCACTGAAATTTTTGGAGTTTATGTTCTGTTGCTGTTCTAGACTTGACCAAGTTCACCCAAAGCAGAAGTTTTTCTGAGTAATGAATCTGGGAGCCTGACTTGCCAGGTTGGTCAGCCCTCAGTTTAGCTGTGGTGGCTAAA
Source organism: Cervus canadensis (assembly GCF_019320065.1). NCBI lineage: Eukaryota > Metazoa > Chordata > Mammalia > Artiodactyla > Cervidae > Cervus > Cervus canadensis. Next base: position 3,915,998 of record NC_057387.1, read on the forward strand.
GCCAGAGGGAAAGGGAGAGCCATAGACATCTTTGTTCCAGTAAGACCTTTCAAGGAGGAGGATACAACCTTTCAGAGCCACAGGAGAGGGCTGGCAAGAGGGGACAATCACCTTCCCTTCAGATCCTACCCCTGACTGAGCCTGAAGACCAAGGAGGAGACAGGAGCACAGTTTCATCCTTACCGTGAACAGCGCAGTCTCAGGACCCACTTCCCGAGCGGCAAAGGCGAGGTCAGGATGTCCACAGGCCTGGCTTCCGGGCACACGGCGGGCATCGCCAGGTCACAGCCAGCAAGGCACCACTTTAGGTAAGTGAGCTGCCCGTGGGGACGGCTCTGTGCCACTCCACACTCACTTTTCTCATCGAGGCCGTCAAGCCGGGGACCGAGAATGAGGGGCTATGTTCACAGAATAGCGCAAGTAACAGACAAGAAATGGATTCACTGACTGCAGACTCGTCGGAAAGACCCACCATGCCAAACCTCCTCCAACTCCCCATTCCACCATCTGCTCCCTCACAGAGATTTACTGTGGCCTTGAAACGTCCTGAAGCCCTCCAGCATTTATCTCAACAATAAGAAGTGGCTCTGCTACTTACTATATGTGTAACATGGGGCAAGTTTAGAAACTACATCAGCTTCTAAATATGCGAAGTAAGTAAGGGATCCTAACGGTAATGAAATTACTGGGGAGATTAATGAGACAGGGAATTTAAAGTGTTTGCCACAGTACCTGATGCATAGGAGATATTAAGTAATGTTTACTACTACTGTTACTATTCATTATTAATATATTATTATTATCTCTCCTTGGCTTACTGCATTTATAGGGAGAAGTAGCACAGCTTACTCATTAAAAGCATAGACTGTCAAGACAGACCACTTGCCTACACAGACTCAATATGCCATTGATTAGCTATGTGACCTTAGGTAAGTGAGTTAACCTCTCTGGGTTTCAGATTCCTTAACTGTAAGACAGAGAGAATATTTAAATCTACTTCATTTGTTTCCTTTAACTAAATTGCCTAAAAAGTGCCAAGAGGAGTCCCAAGCATATAGTAAATGCTATGTAAATGCTGCCTGTTATTATAATAATAATAATAAATATTTTGATGATAAAAATAGGAAGATGATTTTTTGATGATAAAAAATACTTTTTAATTATGATAAAGATGAGGAAAAGGAGCGAGAAAAAAATGAAGGCACAAATCTGAGCACATGGATAAAGAGCAAAAGGTATTTCAGTTCTGACCATTTCATAGTGACTGAATCCATCAATAGGCTATCACTTAGTGAAAAACTCACTCTTTATCAACAGAGGCATTCTGATGATTTGAAGCTGACTATCCAAAATTTACTTCCTACTTACTATGGGAATTGAGTCACATATTTTACTTTTGCTGTTTTAAAATGCTAAGGTCAGTTACCAGATAAGCCCTGGACACTGCCTGGAAAATTCTGCCTTGAAAATACATGTCTACCACCTTTATTCTGATGTCCTATAAAAGGGACTGTAAAGAGAAGCAGCTCTCGCAAGTAGAGCAGAGAAGAGTATAAAATGCTTAACACAGTGCTGAGGAGCCTACCAGCAAGAGCCCTACAATTATCTTGTGGTTTCCTAGAAGTTATAATGAGCTGACCCACTTGGCATATCAAATTCCTCCTGACCGGTTTTGTAGTTCTCACCCATGCAGAGACACAGCTCTAAGAAGAAAAAGAACAGGCCATTTAAACTGAAATATGTTGCAGTGGGTGGGGAGAATCTGGGGAAAGAGATGCATCTTGCAGTTAAAAATTACTCAATGACTCTTCACTGGTGTTGGAAAGTTAAAAACCAGAGGCCCTGAGCGCAAAATATGCCTCTTTGAGAAAATAAACAAATCTTTGGTTGGGCGAGGTTCCTGCCTCCTGTTGAGTGAAGTATGGTTAGTTAACACGAATACCCAGATTTCTTGCATTTCTTCCAATTTCATTATTCAGGCAGGATCGAAAACCAGGATAGGTTATAATTCTGAATAATGGGCTATCTGCTGCCTGTGGGGAAATGTTGTAATGATAATAAATAATTTTTGAAAATTACGAACGACTTCTATGCTTTGGGCTTCACTTTGGAAAACAAATAAATTATTGGTTTGCACAAGAAATGGGAACGTGTTTGTGCAGGATCTTGTCAGCGCTTGTGGGCACTGTGCTCCCCTCTCCAAGATGGGCAGTCTGAAAAGGATCGCTTGTGTTAACCCCATGCTCACAGGATCAGCTGGAGCGAGCCATCTCCATTTTTCATTTATTTGTTTTTCTCCCATCCCAGCAGATGATGAAGGAAGATGCAAATGCTCACAAATTCTGCTAAAATCATCGGTGAGGTAAGAGCCTCCCTCTTAAATCTGGGACAAACAACTTTTCTCCAGTGCCCTTTACAGGTTGGGGGATGCAGTATTAACTGTTAACATGGACGCTGGGCTAAAGACCTCTGGCACACAAACAAAATAAGCCCATGTACCATGTAATGTGTGTGTGTGTGCGTGTGTGTGTTGTGTATGTGCATGCACATGTGTTCAGCCACGTCCAACTCTTTGCAACTCCAGGGACTATAGCCCACCAGGCTCCTCTGCCCATGGAATTTTCCAGGCAAGAATACTGAAGTGGACAGCCATTTCCTACTCCAGGGCATCTTCACGACCTAGCGAACGAACCCATGTCCCTTGCATCTCCTGTACTGGTGGGGGGATTCTTTTACCACTTGAGCCACCCAGGAGAAACTATACCATACAATAGTTAGTTAGTTAAATCGCTCAGTCGTGTCTGACTCTTTGCGGCCCCGTGGACTGTAGCCCACCAGGCTCCTCCGTCCATGGGATTCTCCAGGCAAGAATACTGGAGTGGGTTGCCCTACATCCAAATTCTAGCAGCTGACAAAGGCAAAGAGTCTCATGGCATGCATGGCAGAAGTCACCTCTTCACATGCCAAAGGAAAGTGACCATGAATCATCTCTGGTGCATAAGAAGGGACTGCTGGCTTCTGCTCCAAACCAACTCAAGACCTTACCATCAGAGGTGTGTGTGTCCCTCACAGTCTAAATCAATCTCTAAATCTCAATAATAAAAAACAATTGCAATTGTGTGAATGGATGCAGCAGGCCAGAAGACCCACACAAAGAACTACCACACCTCTGCTTGGGATCACTAAGTGAAGGTTATTTGCCTTACTACTTTCAAAATTATGTTAGTTCTTACAAAATGGACTTTATTAAAATACTCTATACAGGAACGTATTCTTCTGAATTATAACCAAATGTAGTTTTATTAATGTGGCACAGTGAACAGCAAATAAAACGGACACAGTCCCTGTGTCCTGGAATCTTATAATCAAAACCAACAGAATTGCAGAGATTTCCTAAGATCATAAGACAGATATTAAGGGCACACATTAAACAAATACATAAATTAAATAAGTTAATTACTGGATTTCATTACATGTTCATTATGTACATGCCAAGGGATGAGTGTAATAACTCATTCAGGAGCTGCTAAAGGGTCAAAATATTTATCCCTGGGGGTCTGTAACTTAATAAAGCCTAAGTTTGGTGTTGAGGTTTAGCAAAACCCTAACACTGAAAAAGACCCTGATGCTGGGAAAGATTGGGGGCAGGAGGAGAAGGGGACGACAGAGGATGAGATGGTTGGATGGCATCACCGACTCGATGGACATGGGTTTGGGTGGACTCCGGCAGTTGGTGATGGACAGGGAGGCCTGGCGTGCTGCGGTTCATGGGTTCGTAAAGAGTTGGGCACGACTGAGTGACTGAAGTGAGCTGAACACTGAATTGCACTGCTCAAGCATCTGAAAAAATGAAGTGATCAAAAAGAGTGGCTGGAGGGAACTCAGAAAGCTAGAGGAAGGGCTGCTTCCTGCACTATGGGAGTAGAAGAGAGGCTCTTAGAGAAAGCGACCGCCAAGACAGATGCCCGTCCCCGCCTCCGCCTCCTCCTCTGCTTACAGGGAGGCTGGTGGTGTCTCTGCCCCTGGATGTGCCTCAGTTTCTTCCCATGTAAACGTCACTCTCCCAGTCCTGTACCAAGAGTGCGATGAAGACCCGGACAAAGGGCATCTAAGAAGAACTGCTTCCCAGTGTGAGGTGCGGGGCTGCTTTTACTAGTAAAGCATTCTTTCGTCGTTATAGGTTTTAAGAGTTACCTCTCTTCCTATAAGACTTCCTAAAGACATTTTATACTTCATAAAGCTCCACCTTCTACACAGTAGACTTCAAACATAGTACTGAGAAAAGTGGCTAAGCTTCCCATCTTACATTAACACCTTGGTGTGGATTCAGCATGCATCTACTCAAATACCCAGATATGACTGCGCTTTTCTGGTTAATTCACTGGCTCCGGCCATATTCATGGCTGAATGCCACCTGGTTGATTAAACTGATTGATCCTATGCAATCTAGCCTTAATCACTGTTAGCATGGCTAGAACAACTGGGCTGACACGTTATAGTCCAGTTACTCAACTGATGGACAGGTAGACCCAGGAGCCATCATTCTTATCCCATCCTATTCTTTCTACATTAAACCCAGAAAAAGCCCATAATCTCGGTAAACTTCACTTATTCAAGTCAGAAAAATCCCATTCCCTAGAGGAAGCAGCTATGGTTTGACCAAAATGTTGGTATGTAAAAAGAGAACTCACAAATAAACACTATGCACAAACTCTGACTATTTAGTCTCAAATGCCATTTAATTTGGTCAAAACAGATTAAACTTCTAAGGTTAACTTTGGGCTGTACAACACACTCTGTAATAGGACAACACTTCTCCAGAGATAATATCCAATCACCAGGGCAGTCAAAAATTCTTAGTTGAACACAAGAGAAGGAAATTCCAGAAGCTCTTAGGTGGGTACATTTCATTTCCAAATCCTGGGGTTGTCTAAGATTCCCTCTACCAACCAAAAAGTAGGACAAAACAAAACCCATCATGGCGCCAACCATTCCAGTTGCCTTGAGCAAGTCACTTTAATTCTCCGTCTTGGCTTTCTTGCCAAAAAAAAAAAAAAAGATGGGTAGCTACTTTAAGGATTCACTTGTGTATGTAAAGCACTTTGAAGATAGGAAGCCAGACATATTACAGGACCATTATTTCTGCCCCCAAATGTGTTTGGTATGGGTTGGGCATCAAATGTTCCTGATTTGTGCATTAGTCTGAGAATGTTAGACATGCAATGGTTTAAGGATTGCTGGAAGCAAAATAGAACCTGAGATGTGTTTATGGGTAATCAGTCAGTCTGGCAAATCACCAGGGGCCGAAACCTTACCTGTGGGGAAGCAGAAAGGTGGTATGGAAGTGAAGGCCATGCAAACAAACCAGGTTAGAGAAGGTCAAGAGAGTCAAGAGAACTGGACTCTGGTCTGTGAGGCCCTTGGATGATTAAGGAGGTTTCTCTTTAGGAGGACTTCCTCCTGGGGTTTCTGGTTAAGTGTGTGAACATAGGGGTAGACAGCAACCTCTCTGTGAGAGACATATAAACATTCTGAAGATTCAAGAAGCTAAAGTCAATGGAGGCTCACTTCGGCACAAACCTTGGGGGAATTGATGCATTATTAGTCAATATCAGAGCCTCCAAGCATGTGTCCCTTTAGAACAAGAACTCTCAGAGGCCTGACAAGGAGGAAGGGACAAATGCAGGCCCCTGTTCTGCCTTCCAGCTCTCTGCATGTCTCCACTGGGGGAGGAACATGCATGCTTAGGAGCCTAAAACACCACAAGGGATTTTCCAATGAAAAGCGGAACCCAAAGGTCCCTCTGCTTACTACGGCATTTGTCGTTCAAAGCCAAGCACACACAGAAGGACCAGGGCAGGCGCCCCAAAGCTACAGCAGTGGGAACCCAGTCAGTACCTGCAGAGTACAGGCAAAAGGCCCAGCAAGTCACAGCAACATGACCAGGAATAAGCAGAAGCCCTGCCCTCTTCCACCCCAGGAGGTGACAGAGATGAGCATCACAAAGCAGTCTGAGAGTGTCAGACAAGCAAGGCAGTGCGATTCCGCAATCTGTGGACCAGGCCCCATCTCTGGATGAGACAGATGATCAGGTTCCTCTCCCTTCACTATGCTGCTAAAAACGGCACCGAGAATACCCTTCTGCAGCCACTGCAAAACACATCTGAGCAGGAAAGGAAGGTACCAGATGCGAGACGTACCATCACTGCGGTCTAGAGCAGTGGTCCCCAACCTTTGAGGCACCAGGAACCAGGTTCAGAGAAGACTGTTTCCATAGAAGGAGAGTGGAAGGGGTGGGAGTGAAGAGATGGTTTCAGGATTACTCCAGTGCACTCTTGTGCACTTTATTTCTCTTATTATTACATCAGCTCTAACTCATATCATCACGCACTAGACCCCAGAGGCTGGGGATCCCTTGGCTACAGGAAGTTGTTTGCATTTCCCTGTGTGCATGTCTGTGTGCATATGAGAGGAAGCACACTCATGAGAGAGAAATCGAGGGGCTAGGAAGCTCAAGGACTCCATAATTGGGGACTGTGATTTACATCTCTGCCGACTGCAGAAAAGAGCAAACCACCTGACAGAGCCTGCAAGGGACCCACATGCCACAAAGATTCATAACCAATAACATCGGACAATCTCATTTCCCATTAAAAGAAGATTTTTCTGGGGCCAGGGAAGGGTGAATCAAAACCAATTAAAATGCTCTGCAGCCTCTAAGAAGCTTAATCCAAGTTTGAGATGAAAGTACTTTGTTTCAGGTAAGCCTATGTGTGCAGAGAGACCCACAGACTCCCTACACCTGCCCTATAAGCCGATTTACACTATTTGGGGATAGAAGCTGAGTTCAGTAAACGCTCCCCACACTTCAGCTCCTTCCAGGCTGTGGGCTCTGGCCCTTCTTCTCATCTGCACGGTTCAAATTAATTATACACTTTAATTTCATGAATTATTAATTTGATTCTGACTCGGCAGCTTATGATTATCCAGCGCTACAGACTATACAATTCCAGCTTCATTAAAACATCACCAGCTGCCTGAGAGACAGACATTAAATAGGGGAGAGCAATAATAAAATTAAGCTTCCGGCGCATAGCAACAGAGTCTTCCCCAGCCGCAGGCAGTGCAGGGCTCTGCTGCCTGGCTGGCCTGGGCAGAAAGGAAAAAGTCCTTTTAGACACGTCCACGCCCCTTCTTAGAACGTTTCTTGGCCTTCCACCACGTACACAACTTCAGATGGTCAGATGGCATGATGGGGGGTGGGAGGGTGTATTCATCTGTCGATCTCTCCCTCCAAACCCGTTCATATGCCCACCACCCAACAGCAACTCTGATGACTGTCACTGCTCCAAGCACCACCCACTGCTAGCTACCACCCAGCATTTGCCAGTGCCAGCTTTTGAGGAGGGTCCACGATTGTTTACAACCTAGCAGGCAGGGTGGAGGGTAAGCCTCTTGGGAGTCAGTCCAAAGAACTTCTTTGCACAAAGTCTCTCTTCCCTCTCTCTGGCTGTTCGGTTTAAGAAGAGGCAGTACTGTGATTGGAAATGAATTGGGTTTTAGGTGCAGCTTGTAATATGCCCAGAAGTCAGTTCCCCCACCCTTCAAAGATCATCTATGTATAATGCCTAGTATCAGGTCTGGTTCACAATAAGGTTTCAATCTGTACTCCACACTTGCATTTATAAAATGAGGGAATCGAGTTCACAACATCTCAAAGTTCCTCTAGTGATGATTTCTCCATGCAGAAAGGTTACCGTTCTTACAAATCTTAGAATGCTTGAGCCACATTTGACAACACTTTTCTAGGAATTCCGTGCTTACTATTAGCAAAGAGCATGAGAAAATCATGTATGTATAACTCACATACTGCCATAGGGTTTTAGCTGTATCTTCCTGGAAAACACCATGGGTAGTTAAAGTCCTGGTCACACCTTTTTTCAAAGAATTAAGAAACAATTGGCTGCTAAGACAAAGTCCCAGTTCAGCCAGGACTCTATAGTGACAAATAAGTGACAAATAAGTGACAAAGGGGAAAGATGACCAAAAGAAAGGAGAGAGTGAGAAAACTGTTTCCTGAGGAGAGATGAGAGAAGAAGGGAAGAAAGAGGCATCCAAGCACCTTTCTCCGCCCTTGTGTACAAACAGAATGCAGAGTCCTCTGTGGATTAATACACTGCTTGAAATAAATAAAACCGCTGCACCTTCTCCCAGCAACTTTGTGGCAAAACAATTTGTAGAAGGAAAAGGTTGGAATTTAGACATTCCATTTAACTGCTTCAGAAATCTAAGGACCTCGAACCTTGTGGGATTTGAAATCGATGGAATTAATTAAGGGAGATGTCCAGCACTTTCCACTAAGTAATCAGCAGGTACAGTAGACCTGAAAGTCTATAAAGAAAAATGGAACAGGATGACATTGAGGGAAGCAGTAAGGATTAAAAAATGAGCATCCAAGTGGGAAAGGCACACACCCATTGATCGCAGTGTAAGAGATTAAGGCTCCGGTGAGCAGCAAGAAGCTTCTGTAATGGAAAATGGTAACACAGCCTGCGGATATCTACAGTCAGTGACGGCCAGGCATGGGAGGCCACAAGAGGGACCGACCACTTGCCAGGGAGCCTAGAGCTGAAAGTCCATCCAAGGGAAAGATGCAAAACTAGGTTTAAAAGAGAAGAGCATCTTACAGGTTCACGTACCATTTGATACCACGTGATAACATATTATTGTCTATTTCTTTCATAAAACAGAAGCTCCATGAGGACAAGGATTCTGTCTGCTCTGTTTGTGCTGCATCCCTAGTGCCTAGGGTATAGCCTGACCCAACAAAGATGCTCAAAACAGTTTTGTCACATGAATGAGCATCACTTGTTAAATGATGGACTAATGAATGAGTGATAATATATGTACCCACCCCCTGCTAGTCCTTGGGTGAGGTTCCTCCTTTCCCTGGGGTGAGCCAACACTAGGCAGAGAAAGAGAAACCACAGGTGAGCTATTGATAAGAAGCCAAATGAAATGTTCAGTATTCATATCTGGGGAACAGGAGTGGACCATTAGCAACTCAATCTTTCATGCTAATAACAGTAAATAGGAAAAAGGGAATTCAGGTAAGCGTTTTAGAAGGTATTCTACAGTGGAGAACAACTGCCGTCACCTATCAGGGCCCCCAAGTCAAATGTTTCTGCTTTTAAGGCACTGCCTTTCTACCTCCACTCTCTCTCTCGATCCTCTGGAGGACCAAGAGACAAACCAACCAACCAGAAAACACTTGCCCCCCAGTTTTACAGATGAAGTCTCTGAGACGTGGAACAGAGTCTAAAGAGAATTCTGGCCACACAGAGAATCAGATGGAAGAGAGTTTTAAGACCCTCGAGCTCCCAGATTCATCTGCAACCCAGTCAAATACCTGCTTAAGCACCCGTGGGGAAGAAACGATGAGTGCCACGTTCGTAGGTCCGCAACTGACCTTTCTACCACAAGCACAACTGGAAGAAGTCCCCTGCACAACAATGCCAAGTGGCAAATTCCAGAAACAGGAATAGACAGTTGCATGAACTTGAGAATGCTTACAGATGCTCGGGACCAGAGAGATCCTTTCGGATACCCACACCTGCCCCAACCCCCTCAGCCACCTTCTCATGGGTTCACGTAGAGACTAGGATGACTGTCATCTGTCTTGACATTCTTTTGGATAAAGAGCCCCCTGATCCCTGTCCAGGAGGGTTCTCTTAAAATGTGTCTTTCGTTGCAATGAAGTTACAGCCAATGTGAATAGACCTCAGGAAGGAAGCCACAGAAGCCCTAAGCCCACCATGGCTCCAGTACTGAAGAAGCGCCTCGCTTGGACCAGAGATCACAAGACCAAACAAGCAATGTTCCACTGAGCATCTCTGTTACCTCAACAGGCATCTCACCACCTCCTTCCTCAAACACCACTTGCTGTTCCTACTGAAGAAAACACTGGCTGGAACTGGAGGCATGCATGCATGCTAAGTTGCTTCAGTCACGCCTGACTCTTTGCCACCCCGTGGACTTGCCCGCCAGGGAAGAATACTGGAGTGGGTTGTCAGCCCTTCTCCAGGGAAGCTTCCCAACCCAGGGATCAAATCTGCATCTCTTACGTCTAACCTGCATTGCTAGGTGGGCTTTTTTAAATTATTTATTTATTTATTTTAGTTCTACCAGTTTGTTGCTACCAACCCATCTCCCTCCACCCTCATGCATGCATGCTTAGTCATGTAACCCCATGGACTGCAGCCCGCCAGGCTCCACTGTCCATGGACTCTTCCAGGCAAGAATACTAGAGTGGGTTGCCATTTCCTTCTTCAGGTAGGTGGGTTCTTTACCACTAGCACCACCTGGGAAGCCCTGGGACTGGGGGCAGGGGTACTCAAGCATCAGTGATAATACTTCTCTAGGTGAGCCCTGGTTTGGGCACTGGCAGAAGGTATGCTTGAGGGGCTCCTGCTTATGTCAGCAGATGCTAGCCTGATAGATTACAGCTACTGTCTCTGTGACTTCTTCCAGACGAGGTTAGAAGGTTCTAGAGTTCTTGGGTATACCATACAGTCAGTCCTAGGCACTTTCCTTCCTTGGTGGGCAAAGCAACAATGTGGGGAGTGAAATGCTGATTCTCCCTGCAGAGTCCAAATGTCAGCCCTGTATCCAAGTATCCTTCAGAGGCGTCAGCATGATCACATCAGGATCCCTGGCACAATGGGAACTTCTCACGGTAAAAGATCCAGCAGCCTCTGCCATCTCGGAGCTCAGAACCAGACAGGATAGAGTTTCCCATGAGCCCAGATATCTGTAACCATCGCCTACTGTCATTAGACCCACAGGACTGTAAAAAATAGAAATATGCAGAACAATGCAGGAAGGATTTTCTGAAACAGAAAACACAATCTTTCATTGTTTCCCCTGTCTTTACAACAGAAACATGATGTTGGACCTGCCTGGATGTGGGGACTTTCCAGTTTCCATGAGAGGCTGGACATTTTGCATTCAATACAAATTAGTTCCTCAAAATCAGAATCAATTGTCATAAAATGTAGGCAAGTGTTTTCCCATGGGGCAAGCATTTGTGGTAAAACTGGAAATGTTCTACTTGATTCTAATGCTTCACGAAAAGGTCAGCATGGGATTCCAGAGCTTTACCTAGAGGATGTTAACTCTGTTTGCAGGCAGGGTGAAACGGGGAGGGTCAGTGTGCCCAGCCTTGCCGTGTCCACATCGCTCTGGTCACATGTCGCACACAGGCCCAGCAGCAGGCTGCATGCTTCAGAAAACAAATGAATGCACACATACGTGTACACACACACACACACACACACACACCCATGTACTTTAAGGAGCCAAAACACTTCCAAATTCAATGACAGTAACAGTGGACCACAGCTGGCATGCTCATTGGATGGGACAAAAATAATGTTCCTATGGAATTAATCTAAATCCCTGGGTTTCAATTCAGTGGGGCCTGGCACAGAATCACCTGGGGGGCTTTGCAAAAATACACATGCCTGGGCCTCCCCCACATCCAGAGATTATGACCCAGGACAGGCATGAATTTTAAAGATCTCCAGATAATTCTAATATGCCATCCATCTACTCCCTGGTTTCTTGTAAATATGATTTTTACAATTTGAATTAATAGCCTAAAGCTTTCCAATACTCAGGCCAAGTTAAAATGGCTAGTACTTCCTGGTGTCCAGGTTCTGGTTGTGGATTCATCAGAGAATTGCATCACATTTGGAATCAGGGCTCACATTGATATCCCTGATGTCAGACCATTAGCTTCCTAACCTTCTCTCTCCAGGATGAGGTACAGACAGAAGAATTCCTGCCCATCCCCCACCTGCCTCAGATCTAAACCCAAATGAAAATGTATAGAAAAATGGCTCATCATGGCGTTGCCTGCTCCTGGGACACCATCCCGCCCGTGTGTCCTTCTCACAGACCAGCAGGCCTGGGGAGGTCTCCTTGGGCAGTTCTTGGTAGCCCCCTGGCTTGTTCAATTTATCTGATCTGATGGTATCTCTGGCCAGAAGCAAGGCTGAGTAGAATTCTGAAACAATTTTGTTATCAACCGAAAATTGTCATTTGGCCAGTTCCCAAGGGTCAGCCCTTCCTCTTTCAGTAAATCCAAGTGTGATTCAACTTTGAGGGAGGAGAATTTACCATAAAGACTGTAAAAACAGGACTGCAATTCAGTTTCAAAAGACTTAAAATAGGCCTTACTTGAAATTCACATTTTTCCATTTTAAAATCTGAAATTCTGAAACAGACTTCCCTTTCATAACCAGTTCCTGCCACAAAAAAATAAAGAATCCGTCGATAGCCCCATCATGTTTACATCAAGTCTGGATGGTCAAAAGCATCACCGAGTCTCCGGGGACCTGCAGCCAGGCAACCTCTGTCAGCAGCTTTGATTTCAAGAAAGAGCAGAGTCAGGCTTAGCTCATCGCCAAAGCCTGGGCGATTCAGGGTTTGGATCTTCCTGTGTTCTGAGGTCAATGCCACATGAACACTCATCACGTGATAACAATTAACATAGTAAATCTGTAGAATCGTCTTAAAGATCCCGTTTGCCACCCAATTCCTCAATACACCATGTACCAGAGTTAGTCCTCTCCGAATCCAAAATAATGAAAGTCACCACATCTCGACCATTCAGAGTCAGGAGTCAGAGTTCCCCAAGGCAATCCAACTAGGGGCTTCAACTGGTAGACGCTGATTTTCACCCCGGGCATGTTGGGGGTGACAGACCCTTTTGCAAAACATAATCTGGATTCTCCAAAATGACCTTGAACATGCTACAATGCCAACATCACACAGTATCATTATATATGAGTCCATATGTACAAGTTTAGAGTAAAAAAATAACAGGTAAAGCATGCTGTTATGAGCAAGCTCACATGGAAATACAACTAACATTTTTACTAAAATGTCCAAGAAAGCTCAAGAATCAGGCTTCATTTAGACCTAATGCCTCCCTCCATGACTTACGTGTGTGTGCCCTTGGGCAAGTTTCACTATTGAAGCTCAGTGTCTGAATCTATACTAATGGGGATAAATATTACTTATCTTGATTCTTGTTTTGCCGATTAAATAAAACAAATATGGTGTCTGACACATAGTAATTGCTTAATAAAAGACTGCTAATATAGTAACAGTTATCATCGCTGTGATTATTAATAGAGATTACTGTCCTTGAGATATACTAGGTATTATCTATTAGCGGTGGACAGGAACTAGACAGGGAACAAATAAATATTAACTCCACTTACTGCTCTGAAACCACAATCTCCCCCTAGTGGATGCCTGTTAACTTGTTTGTTCTTTAACTGTGCTGGGTTCGGGGGAGGCACACCTGTTTCCAGGCAGGGCTGCATGAAACAAAAATTGTGTTTTGTTTCTCCATCAGAAATGGGGCCTGGGCAATGTAGGGAAGGTGTCTAGAGAGTGTCTGTTCGAACTTTCTGAAGCCAACACAAACCTGCCCACGGAGCTGGGATGCTGTACTCCCATCATCCCAGAGCTACGCACAGACCATCCCAGCTGCTGCTAGAAGTATTGTTAGCTGCATTATTCATTTGAACACCTGCCTGACAATCCTAGACAGAACTCAGTCTTGGAAGGGAGAGGCCCCGGGGACTCTCAAGGATTCCTTCTCGACACGGTTCTATCTGCTGGTCTGTATTCATCCTGCAGCCAAGAAGGGCCTTTCTCTCAAGTCTGGTTCTGCTCATACTTCACACCAGGTGGAGAGAGGTCTCCACGGAAATACCTCCAGTATCACGTTCTTAAATGCTCTCAAGAGAGCAGATGCCTAATGCCATGCTGATACAGATCCAATACAGAGCATCTCACAGAGGCGACTATCAACATACCAACCACCTTCAGCTGAGCTTCCCATGGCGGCACGCTGCTAACCGACATCATTTCCTTCATTTTTACCAAAAGGAGGACAGATACAGCGGGAAATGCTATGAAAGCACAAACTTCTTTCTGATCTTTCAGTTTTTGTTTATTTGGGTTCTTCTCAAATGTAAGGTCCATTCTTCTACTTTCTGTTGACTCCAAACCTAACTATTCTTGAACTCACTGCCCCAATTCCTCTTCATGACCATCAATTTCCCCCCACCAATACCCTGGAACAGAACTGCTCTCCGCCTCCAAGACCAAACAGTGACTGTCATGCAGCATTCAATATTTTAATTATGTCCAATATTGAACTGTCATACCCCGTGTGAGCTCAACAAGTTGAAAAGACTGCTTTTTAGGTCTGGTGAGAAAAGACTTGGGTATGTTTTGCCTTTCCCCCCTCTAATAGTTTCTAACTCAGTACCAGGCACATCCCAAGTATTGAATAAAAGCCTGAGACCTAATCGAAAGCCTCTTCTCAGAGCCACACTACACCCTGACTTCATGCAAATGTTTACTGGTAAGATTCTTGCTGCTGGCACTCAGGTGAGGCTCACTAGGCCCGGCTGTCTCTGCACATGCTGCCTTGGGCTAAATTACCTAATTTTTCAATATTTAGGTTTCATATTCTGCTCAAGGGGCTAAGGATCTTATTATTTATTTAACTCACAGGAGTCTTATGTGACTGCATGTTTATGAAAGATTCTGAGGGCCCTAATGAATGATGCCACACATGTACACAGCCCCACTGCCTCTTACATACAGATCCATGGGTGATATGTTCAAACACATAAAAACATGACTTGGCAGTCACCACACACACCATTTTCCTATGATCCAAAAACATCTTGCTGGCATAATTCATAAGAAGAATTTCTTTATATTTAATGACCCAAATATGCCAGTCATGTGCCTCTGAGAAGCAAGTTAGAATGAACAAAACAGCAATTTTGTTCTAACCCCCTCCCCTCAAATAATCTCTCCACCTTGGATTTTGACCTCTCTGAATGACTGTTCTCAGAAGCCGAGAAGAGGGCAAGCAGCCTTTGTGGGAGGTCATTTCATGGGGTAGTGATGAGAAGAGTTTTGGAATACAAAGGGCCTTGGCAATGTGAGTTATAGGTCCAAAGACACAGATTTTTAACAGACTGACAGAATTTATGCTTTCAGGCGAAGAGTTGATCCTGGTCAGGATTTCTGAGTCAGAGGGATAGAACCAGATAATTCAAAGACTTGGAAAGAAAACATCAGCCCCCCAGTTCAGCTTTCCATGTTGAAGGCACGAGATCGTGAAGCAAAAGCAGACCTGTCTATATTGAATTTATCCATTTATTGAGTTTCTACTATGATCCAGGTATTATTTAGGCACTAGAATATAGCAGGAAACAAGTAAGATAAAGTCCCCAGTCATGATCCCCCTATAAGTTTCCTCTCCATCTTCAGGAAAAATGAAAAGATCCCATAGCAATCCACTGGAGAGGGTTCCCCAATGACCCTACTGCTGAGAATCTCAAAGTCAAAGGACTCACAGATAACTAAGCCTTCCTAAGGCTCCATGAACAACCAACTGCAAAGAAAACAAGTAACAATTCTGTGACTGAAACTGGGCCTCTGCAGTACTGAAAGATCCTCCAGCAGAACTACCAAAGACACCACCATCATTTCTCCCTGCTTTTCCTAAAAGAGATTTAAGAGATGAATGGCTAAGAACAGGCACACAACTGAGAAAATCATTTAATGAAAAAGTCATCACTTGAGAAGTCCAATTAGAAGCCATATTCATTCATTCATTCAATTATTCAATCGTCAACATGTATTGAGCAGTTCTGTGTGCAAAGCACCGTGAGAGCTAGCGCCTTGGGAAATACTGAGATGGAGGGCACAGTCCCAGCTCGAGAGGAACTTAAACATCAATTGGGAAATTACAATCCTCATTTTACAGATGAGTAAACAACGGCATGGACAGTTAAGGGATTTATTTTAAATGCTTCATCCTATAGCTAAATCATAAAGTCATCATACAGATGGAAAACACTGAGTTGGAAGGTAGGATATCCTAGTGCTAATCCCTGTCCCTTCTCTGGGGCTTCGGTTTCCTCCTCTGAAAAATAAGGAGGTAGGTGTTTAGAAGGAGGGCCCTACAGCTCTGAGATTCTACGACTCTACCACTTGTGAGAGTGAGATGAGATGGTTGGATGGCATCACTGACTCAATGGACATGAGTTTGAACAAGCCCCAGGAGAAAGGGGAGGACAGGGAAGCCTGGTGGGCTGCAGTCCATCAGGTCACAAAGAGTCAGACAGGACTGAGTGACCGAAAAACCACCTGTGACCAATAAGGTTCGGTGGTTACAACTAAAGAACAAAGTCTCTTGACAAAGGGAATGTCTTTTAATAAGAATTATTATTTAGCTAACTTCCAGTCCTATCTAAAGGAACATGGAAGCCATCCCATTCTGTTGGCATGTTGTATTTCTTCTTAGAAGATTCTTAGGTCTAAGTGGGATATGTCTTCTGCAGATTTTCTAACTGGTATCCCTGCCATCTTAGCAACAATGGCAAAGAAAGCTGCAGCTCTCCTCTACATCTCCTTCCAGCCCCTGCTAGTTGTTGTAACACAGGGTAATAAGTGTCTGGAAGAGCTATGTTGCTCCCTGTAAGAATAACTACTCCAAAGATAATGTAACCAGTCTGTGTGTGATGTGACAAATGGAGGTATGGACTGCATGTAAAGAACTCTTAATTAAAAGTTTAATAGACAGTCGGAAGATTGAACTAGATCGTATGTAAGGTCCCTTCCAGCATTAGCTTTCTATATTATAGTACTATGAATTTTGTGAAGATAATGTAAAAGATTCCTTTATTGAGTTAACAGTGATTCTAAAGCATTAACTCATTTCTATTCTATGTGTGGGTACTAACTCCCAAAAAAGAATAAAAAATTAGTGTTGAAAAACCTCTGTTTGGATTTTTAAAGACAGACCATTTAATAATTTTATTACATTTTTAGACTTTTCTCTGAACTTGGGGGATGTGTCCTAAATTGCCAATCAGCTGGCCACTCTGCAGTATGTGAGCTGTAAAATATATGTGTGAAGGTCTAAATGACAGAAAGATTGGTTTAAAGCCTTTTGCTTATATTTAATTTTTCCCTTCCTGGTTCCATTTGTCCTTAACACTTATTTTTTTAATCCTAGAGGCACAGGTGGTTCTTATTTCAGGCTGCATGCTATTCAAAGATTAATGAATAAAGGGGGCCTTGTAAACAGATTAGCATGATAATGGTAATAATGCTTTCTGCTGCCTTCTGTGCCTACTTCAATCTGTGTGCCCCCGCAAATGCCTCCTCCCCCCAACCCCACTGTGCATGGGTCCCCTTGTTCTTCTTTCCCACCACCTGATTCTACTCTTCTAGTCTTCGGCAGACAAAAGTGAGTCAGGAATCAGGCAGCTGCTCAGAGAGCAAGAGAGCATAAGAAGAGGAGGCAAGAGAGACAGACAGAAGCACAGTAGACAGTGTTTCGCTTTAGGATAAAATGCTCTCTAGGACAAAAAGGTTTACGCAAAATAAACAGAGAAAGTATAAGACTTCCATTGTCTAATGCAAACAATACCTTCAAACTTCCCTTTTTTAAGGATATTTGTTGCCTATCACAATTATATCTTTCCTCCTACTTTTTATTTTCACATGCTTCATGTCACATTCATACCTCTGCATCTCAGACTCAGAACTGTTCTAGAACCACACACATCAAGGCCCAGAGAATGAGGTCTAGAAGCAAAAGCTAGCTGTTGATTTGGCTTTTATTTGTCAGTGGATAGGGATAATTCCAAGGGTCTTCCCTTAAAGGCTGTAATGAGAGGCAGAAATCTGGAGCTCTCTGAAAACTTTCAGCTTATCCCTGCGGAGGCTGAAAAAAAGTGAAAGTGTTTAGTCACTCAGTCGTGTCCGACTCTTTGGGACCCCATGGACTGTAGTCTGCCAGGCTCCTCTGTCCATGGAATTCTCCAGGCAAGAATACTGGAGTGGGTAGCCATTCACTTCTCCAAGGGATCTTCATGAGCCAGGGATCAAACTGGGCCTCCTGCATTGCAGGCAGTTTCTTTACCATCTGAGCCACCAGGAAAGCCAGGATGGTTATTAATCCACAGTTTCGTGGGTCCTCAGTTTATACAGCTCCTTAAGCCTCAGTCAGTGTCTGAATCTCTGCACCCATGGACCTGCCTGAACTCCTTTCCTCTTACTCTAACTCATGTCTGGCCTCCAAGCCTGCGTGAGGATGAGCTGGATGGGGAAAATCTCTCTGGGGGGATACCACCAAGACACCCATAACGTGGATTAAGTTCAAAAGCCAAGGTCAGTCCCGGCAGCAGGAGGGAACGTGGAAAAGACCCAGCATCCATGCCTGAAGGTCTAGACGGAAACAACAGTAGCCAGGAGACACAGCTGAACAGGCACTGGGGCCCACACACCAGGCCAGGAAACTCAGCCCCATCCCTTCCTTTGTCTCCTAAGACCTGAGCGTGTTTTCCCTCATTTGAGGGGAGCCCAGAGCACGGGGAGCTGGGCTGACCCTCTGCCTCTCGTGTTGATTAACGTCCCCCCTCCGCCTCCCTCTGACCCCCATGGGGGCACCCACCCCATCTCCTTCCTCTGCGCCTTCTGATACCAACCGAGAAAAGGGAATCTAAAAATAAAGCTGGGGCCAGAGTGTGTACCACTCGATTGGGCTCCTGTGCTCACAGATCTGCTTATTTTGGCCTATCTCTCCCCAGCGATAAGGCTGCTAACAGCCTGTTATCAGCCAGTCGGTGAAAATGTGCTCCAGCCTGATTAGGCCTCAGTCTTTGCCAAGGTTATAAACAGCCCTTATCGTTTTCCCGAACAGAATAATCCGGACAGTATCAGCTCAGAAACATATGGGCCACACAGAGAAGATAGCCGCTGACGGACACTTCATTTTAATTGTAACGAGTGGGTAGTGGCAGCCTGCAGACAGCACACAGAGAGCTGCCCGACTGGCAGCAAGGCTTTTTTTTTTTTTTTTTTTTTTTAAAATCCCTTCCTTCTTTCCTGGTTTCCAGTGCCTAAACTGCTTTGATATTCCGGGTGGTGTGATGAACTGGACCATGCCCCAGATGTTAGCAGTTAGCAAGCAAGACCCCTCCCTAAAAGGCAGATGGGACCCTTGTGATTCTCTTACAGGAAAAAAAAAAAGCCAGCAAAGGGGAAAGCTGGGGAGGGAGTGGGCTACCAGTACCTCTTTCTGCCCTTCAGCCCCCAATTCAATTTCAATAACCCACCCTCTCACCCAACCCGGATCTCCTGCCCCATGATCAAGCTGCTTCTTCAGAAACCCTCCCCATCCCAGCCTAGGAATGCCACATCCCAGTGCCCGAAGACAGCCAGCCTCTATACATGGTCGTGTGTATCTCCTTCAGCTTTTCACAGGTAGACACAGACATCAACCAAGATGATGCTTGAAAAAGGGGCAAGCCCAGGCTTGTAGGGATTTTGTGTCCTGAAAGCAATCTCCTCAATCTAGTTTCTCCTTCTGCTCTTTTGGGTTCCTCTTTTTTCTTGCTCCTCTGGCTTTTCACAGAAAGTCAACTATCTGTGGGGCTGGAGGGCAGTCAGGGGGCATCCCCCAAAGAGAAAACTGGGATGGAAAAGTTTTGACGAGAGGGCTCACCTCTCTGCTTCCAGGTCAGCAGACGTCGTGGTGGCTGACAGCTCAGCCCTGGGTCACTGCGAAAGGCACACAGCCAACCAGCCCCTGGCTCCTCCATCGGGTGATGCAATGTCCCCCATCGTGAGTCACCAAAGTGGAAGGCAGAGAGAGAGCGTGCCGAGAGCAGGAGGGTACAGTGAGATGAGCGTGTCTGTTGCATTCTGCAGCAGGCTTACTCGGTGGCACTAGCCTGCTGTTCCCGCTGCCGCCGCTGTACTGAGACTCACACCTGGCTGGCCAGCTGGGGTCAACAAGAGCAGGTGCATTCCACATCTACGGAAGATAAGCACCGGGGCCCCCGCCTTGGACTCAGCTGTCAGCCTTCACTCTCCTGTTCAGCGTTCACGTGCGTCAATATTTCAAACAATTAAACAGCTTCCGCGTGGTCTTCCTTTCCTGGCCCTTGCTCATTTCCTCTCCTTCCCTCCTTAAATTCTCAAGTGTCCCTTCCCTTTAACCACAGAAAACCAGTACCTTCCACTGCCCCTACACACACCTAACGAATTCAACAGCACTGGAGAAGTCTTCCAGTGCATATTCAATTTCTGGTGGCTCTCTAGTAAGGAAGAAAAGAGAGAAATGAAAGGAGAAAAAAGGAAAAAAGATAACCGAACCAAAAAAATTCCCTCCAACCACAAGGCTGATCCTCTTTTCCTGACATCAGTTTTCAGTTCTGCAGAGAAAGATCACTGCTTTGCTGAGAAAAACATGGTAACAAGAGCTGATATTTCCTGGGCATGGGTTGTATGTTCCAGGCACTAGTGGAAGCATGCTACATAAACTTGCTGATTTAACCCTCAAAATGATTCTATGATTCACACCCAAGTGACCCACTTCGCGGCTGCATCTCTATAATTCCCTTGTCTCCTGATCCCTCCGCAGCTCACATCCAGGGAGAATCCTTTCCCAGAGGTCTCTGGAAGTTCGTGACTAGCTGCAACACCACTCCATCCCCATGCAATTCTTCCGCAGATCTACAGTGTCTCACAGGAAGCCCACCTCCCCAGGACCGACAAAGCACTCTGGCCTCAAGACAACTTCTGGTACCTCACTGTCAAGTGAAAACTGAGTCTGTGCTAATGTTCCTGTAATAACATCAAATTCAAAAAGGAAAGAGGAGGAAAATTCCACTGTCAGCTGAAACAAGAGCCTCAGGCACATTTTTGTTTTAATTCTTTTTTTTCATGGCTTTTCATCACCTGCTTCCACTCTTCCACTCTCCCAAAAACTATGGCTCAGGTCGCCATGCAGTGTTATCAAGAGACTGGCCAGCAGGTCTCCACAAGAAAGTCTGCAGTGGGTGGTCTGCGTGCAATGTCTTGGTGGTCTTAAACTCAGTCCCTCCAGACCAAGTTTCAAGGCTACAGTGGCCTTTCCCTAATTGCTGTCAGAATCTGACAATATCCTTGAAACATGAGAATCCCACCCTGAACTCCTTAGGCAGCTGGCGGTGGTAGTTTACTCAACTTAAAGTGTTTTTTCTCCTCCCTTTTGCTATTTTTGTTCTCTTATCCTTTCTGTTTCAATGGACCCAGCTTTGTTCTTCCATAATTTCGGGCTCACAAGACTAGAGGATTTCCTGAGATAAGCAACTGGGCCTATTTTTCTGGAGGCTCTGCTTCCCATTTTGTCCACAGCCCTCTTCTCCTGAGAAGCTCCCACTGTCCTAGAAAGGAGGCCAGTTCTCTCGGGGTCACACAGAGAGGCGGGTGAGCCTTCGGGTAGTCGGCGGGGACGCACGCGATCACAAAGAGCTGGTGGGCCGTGGCCGTCCTGTCCCCGCTGCACCGTTGAGGCTCCGGGCTGGCGAGCCCAGGAGGACTGTGCCTAGCCGTCCCCGAGCATCTCGACAGCCCGACCCACTGCCAGTGTGGTTGGACGTCCCCTGACCGGGACACCCTGAAGGACCAGCCCGCTGGCTCCCTCCAGCCTGTCTCCCCAGCCCCTAGCCTGGCAAGGAGCATGGAGTAAACAGCCGATAAATGCCGGCTGAGGTAGAAGAACATATTCAACCCCAACCTGCCCACTGGGTGCTCAAGGCCACGGACTCTGGAGGCAGCCAAGACTGCGCACCTCACGCCACCACACTCTCTAACGCTGCCTTACCCCCAGTTTCTCCATCTCTACAATGGGGACAATCAAAGTACCTTTGCCACAGAGCTGTCATGACGATTGTGTGTGTTAAAAACACAGCCCAGCACCTGGCATATAGCAGTCACCTACACGTAAATATTTCTTGTTTCTGAATAGCTATTCTCATCTGCCCCCTCCAAAGCTGCTACAGTAGCTGACATGCTCTGACCAAAGAAAGGTTTGCCTAAGGAACCCCGGTTCTGGCATCTGCTGTGCTGGGGCTCCAAAGGTCACTTAGTTACTAAGTCTCCTGGCTTCTGTGGCCTGCATTAGGCTGGGGGAGCCCGCCTCACCTAATTGACTTGCAGGATTGGATATGAGACAGCATGACCTACCAGATGTGGACACGTGTGGAAAAGCAAAATCCAGACTCTCAAATCTGCTGCCAAGTCATGTTCTGGCAAAGCGGCTGGAAGTCCAGCACTCCACGGACCTTGCTACACGCCCCACGGCGCCTGCGCCTCTCTGGGGCTCTGCCAGCCTCTGCCTGCCGTGAAGGTCCCCAGTCAGGACGGTGCAGGGTGTCTGCTCTGCCCGCAGTCACCAGGATCTCTGCTGGAAATTAAACGAGCTTAAAGGCGAACACTCAGACAACCTCCCTCGGGTCCACAGCATCACCTCAGCAAGACACGTGGCTTCCCTCACGGGAGCGGCAGCTTCTCATTTCCACATCCATCCTTCCACCGTTCCCAGGCTCCAAAGTTGTTGAGATTTTTCTTTCCCCTTTTCCCCAAAAGGCCATCTTAGTTCAGAGACTCTTAAACCCATCTGCGTTCCCAAGAGAAGCTCTTACGCATAAAATTCATTTCAGCATGGGGGGCTCTTCCTCTTTTCTTCCTTTCACGGTGAAGCTATCATGAATTCCTAAGCAGCTCTAGTGGTGGTACTATCAGGGCCTTATATAAGATGGGGATTTTTTCGTTCTCTCTCTCTCCCCTTTCTTTTTCTCTCTCGTATCTCCCCCTCTCCCCACTAAGTACATGCACGCACACCCCCCACAACAGGGTCAGCCTCAATCTTGTTCTCATCCCTCCCACCTCCAGAACTGCCCCACCCCTGAGGGAACACTGCCAAAGAAAATAACAAAATATTCATATGGTAAGGCCCACTAAAACCTTGGGAAGATTTAAGCCTGGGTTTCATGTCACGGGCGCTCCCTCCCGTAATCTGTATTCCAATCTCAGCGTCAGCAGAGCTGTGATCAGAATATCCAAGGTCTCATAAAAGATTCAGGGCTTCCTGACTTCCCTGACATTTGCTATTTCACGTTGTTCCTGCTCGTTCGCTTTCCACCTCCAAAGGGTCCACAGGCCCTTTCTACTCACCCCTGCAGATGGCAAGCTTGCTGAGAAAGTCTAGGAACTCAGGACAAGTACAGGGCCTGAGTCACCCTGGGAATTTAGCTGTGGCTGGGGCTGGTGCTCTTGACTTTTCTTTTGTCAACTTCTTTTGTTTGGTTAAGATCATGCTGCGGCTGTCTCCTCTCTAGTGCCTGGAAGTAGGATGTAAGAATCCAGGAGGGTAACAAAACTTGATGAAGATTTCCCCTCTTCACCCTGCGTGCTTCAGAGGGGACGGTTGCCTATGCCTGACTCGGTGTGTTCATGTCTTCCAAGTTCATATTAGGATTTAAATCAGAGACTATGTATTATCTAGCCTTGAAAAGCATTGAGGCTATCATTTCTAGAGATGGCAGTCCCTCAAAGGGGTCAAATACATTCTCTGATGGCCAAGTTCAAAGACTGATATGTTACATGTGTGTATGCTAGACAGCAAATACAATACTGGTATGGACATAGGTAATCTAAACATTCAAGCAAGGTGTATTATGATTTAAGGAAGTCAAATATAACTAAAGGGGTGCCTGTGAACAGATCTTCTAGTGTACTAAGAGAATCACCATAGGTGTGTTAGCCAGACCCATGACAGATTGCTAATATGATTTGCTTTCCATTCATTCAATGTATACCCAGCTTATCAGCAAGACATTTAGTGAATAAGCTGAATTTGTCCCCTACTTCTTAATGGTGTCATGCACCTTCACAAAAGAAACTCCCTGATGCATCTACAGGGTAGGGGTCCACCTACAGAGATGGCGAGAAAAGGAGAAAAGACATATTGTCATACAGCTAACATCACCCAGCCGTCGGAAGCCAGACAGAGAGAAAAGAGCAGTGACTACAGGACAATAGAATCCAGATCCCTTTCAAGATACTGTTTAGTAAGTCACAGGTGTCTAGAATTTTAAAAGGAAGAGAAAAAAATTAAATGGAAATGTACAACTTCAAAAACTCAGGCAATCAAAAACTAAAGGCTTTTTAAAATTTAATCTCTTTTGAAAACATATTATCTTAATTATTTCTGTAAATGCTGTGGCTATTAGGCAAATTAACACAAAACCCCAGATCAAAGTGCCCTTCACACAGACAACTTGCATAACATTAGGCAGCATGAAGGTGCACAGGTGCTAAAAACAACTTCTTGGAATGTTTTTAATGTATCCACTAATAAAACCTTCTGAAGAGGTTAAAAAAATGCTAGAACACAAATTGAAAATTAAAGGCAAGTTGATGGTACCTCAAAATTAAAGCTGTCAAGTGAGAAAATTATAATCAAAATTGTCTGTCTCTGTACTTCTCAAATTCTTCCCTGTGTAGTCACGTAATATAAACATATATATGTATATATATGCATATGGTTCTGCATATGCATATGAAAAATCAAAGAGGCAAACACATAGTGATGAATCACAGGTAATACAAAAAGAATATGCAATCCAGTTTCAAAAGTAGATACAGCAAGCAGCACACACCCTTTGACACAGGTGGGCTAACAGGACATCTGTTAACAGAGGGATATAGTCCTGAGAAATCATATGTAGAGTTTTCAGGACTGAGTTCTGTTACATTCTTTGAGGAATACACTATTTAAGAGAAGTCCACAGTCAGATATTTCTGGAAGTAAATAATTCTACCATTTATCATATTTGGTAACTGTAGGGTGGTTTTTTTTTCCCCCATCACCAGACATAACCCATATTCTCTATTTAGAGTAAAATTTATTTTTTCTCAAAGACATACTACTTTATAAATGAGTGCTTCTCAACAGGAGGTGTGCACACCCCAGGGAACATTTGGAGACACTGTCCGGAGACATTTTTGATGGTCACAGTGGAGGAATGGAGATGCTGCTGGTACCTACGGTAGCAAACAAGGATGCAACTGACCACCTTCAGTGCACAGAAGAGCCCCTCCCAACAAAGAGTGCTCTGACCTAAAAGTCAACAGTGCAGAGGCTGAGAAACCCTGACACAGATTATCGCAAACATTGCAAAACTCCTCAAATCATATCCCTCAAAGACTTGAAAAATGAGAAGGTGGAAAACACAAAAGAGAACTTTTCTTAGTAGTATTTTGATTATCAAAAGAATAACTGTTTTCTGTGGATGCTACGATATATTACTTCACCTAAAATATGCTCTTAAAATCTACCACTTGTACTTGCATTACAGTCAAACAGTGAGAAGTGCTGGGAAATCAGCAAGAATCTTAGAACAAAACACTTACCCTGAGACATTCTTCACTGAACAGGGGAGTATATTGACCAACTGTGTTAAAATCAAATAAAATAAGATATAACAAAAGCTAACTTTTTAGCCAGTGAAAAATAGACACGTCTGGCACTTAAAGTCCTACATGTGTGTATTCATCCAATTCCACAGCATCAGAGCGCTGACATTCAGTAATATAATAATATTATTTTTGCGATCAGTTAAGGTATAAAATGTGCGTAGCCTCAGTCTTTAATATTAATAAGTCTTGTAACTAGCAGTTTCTCGTAGCTCCAAATTCTTGAGCACAACTAGAAAGGGCACTTATCCTGAAAAATCTAATAAATTTACAGTTTTATATACTTCCTTCAATTGTAAAAGTCTTGTTCAATAAACTTTAAAATGCCACTATAGAGCAATAACACAGACAGTATAAACCCAGCCCTGGGAAAGCTGTGCAACCAGAAATTGTTCCCCTTTCTGCTAGAGCAATAAAGTTTTATATGTTTGAACTGACTGTAAAAAGGTTTGAATGTTGGCAACTGGGGAATAATCTGTCTTCTTTATAGTTATTATCATATTTCCCACAAGACCCCTTGGTCTGTGTCAATCCTTCTTGTATATGACACCTTTGTACTGTCAGCGAAAGCAAGACTACTTTACTTTTTTTTTTTTAACTATAGGACTTGTATCTGTTTTCCTTCAGATTACAGCTAACAGGAATAAATTATTTCTGACAAGCATATATTGCAGCATTTTACCAAATAAAGCTGGTTCTGAGCTGCTTTTCCAAGAGCTGGGGGAGGGGGGAACCTCCCCCCTTCTCTCTCCTTCTCTCCACTGATTCAAATGCAATTCGGGATGGGTAAATTGGAGGAGACGCCAATAAAAAGAGATTTGTAGGAAAGTTGCTCTGAACCCAGAGCCCATTGTAACAAGGTGGTTGGGTCCTCAGGGGCGCTGTTGGATGTGTATGGAGGAGAGGTTTAGGAAAAAGGAGGAGGAGGAACCATCCCTTTTACTTCCCAACCTGTCTCGGGTCTGAGAGAAGCTATGATGCCTGGTTCAGACAAAGAGTCAAGTCCAGCACAAGGCTCGAGTCTCCTAGACCCTGAATAACAGCCAGTGAGGGATGCCGTGGCTTTGACCAGCAGGGGCAGACACCCAAGTTGTCTCATGGAGGCTTGGGCTCTTGGCAAGCAGGTCATCTCAGATGAAATGAGTTTAGGCTCATGATAATCCGCAAAGAGTCACTGTGTGTGTGTTTGTATTTATGAGTGTTTGAGAGGATAGGGGGTGTTGGAGGGTAAAGGGTCTCTTGCCCTTTTCCTCCCCCAGCTCCACCATCATAATTCAACAATACCCAGCAATCCATGACACACAATCCAGATTGACTAAAACACTCTCCTTTCTCTCTCTCCTTTGCCTCCTCAAGTGTCCCTGCCTTTTCTCCCATTTAGAATAGCACAGTGGAACCAGTCAGAGAGGAATGATAGATACTTCGAAACACCAGGTTGTTAAAAATCAAAAGCCCTTATATGACTGGCCATCCATGGAACTGGCACAAAAGGTCAAGTATCTCTGCATTCTGGAACAAAGTCTCTCCAAGAGATCATGTGAACAAGATGGCCCATCACACGAACACAGACATATACATATATGCATATACAAGCTCATACATTACATGAGCAGAGATATACACATATATGCATGTACAAACTCATACATCACATGAACACAGGTACACACATATATGCATGTACATACTCATATATCACATGAACACAGACATATGCATATATGCATGTACATACTCACTGTATAGTCCCATGAGTGCACAAACACACCCAAACACAACTCAAAATGAACAGTAAACTCAAGATATGGAAGTACTGATGTGAGAGGGTAAATGCAAAATTAAGTCCGTGAATACAGCAACTCTACCACAATGAGGTCATGAAAAAAAGTCTCCATGGCTTTGGGGAGAGTCTGGGCCTTGTGCTTGTGAAGGTGAGCTCAGGATGAGCTCCTCTTTTTCTTGTTACCCAGTTTGGACAATAAGCATTCTAACCTAAGAATGGTAGACACCAAAAAACCTCATCGTGGTAATCACCTCATACTACCAGAGCCTCATGAGAGCACTGTATCCCCTCTTACCCTCAATGCCACCCCAGAATTGCTACAGCCACATATGTTAACCAAGGAGGCTGACATGACTCTTAATATCCCTTAAATGGCAGCTGGCTCCTAGAAAACCATGGATCCATACTATCAGTTCTTATTCTCTTCAAAATTGGTTCTTGATATAAATCAAAAGTTTTGGGGTTGGGTCGTGTATCAGTGGTATTAATAAAAAGATGATAGATACTTTTTAAATTTTGGTATGTAACACAGATATAGAAAAGTGCACAAATCCCAAGTGTATAGCTCAGTGAAAAATATGAAATGCTTTACAAATGCACATCTTCCTTGTGCAAATCCCATGCCATTCATCTCTGTGTCCTCAATTTTTCTGTATATTATGAAGTGAACACATATGCAACACTTTAAATTCTCTCACATGGCAAAGAGTTATCAGCTTTAGGGCCCATAAGAAGACCTTCAGCACAAGGGGAATGGAAGAGATAGAGTAAAGTATGTACCACCAGCATCAAATTCATCAAAGGTGTTTATGAAATGCAGATTTCTAGACCAGAGCAAACCTTCTGGGACCAGTCCTGTGAATCCGCATTCTGTAAACACCCCCAGGTTATTCTGAAGAACTGTCATTGCCTACCGCATACACCAGCAATTCCCCCTCCTAAACCCTGATCATTCTCTTTTTCAAAGACCTCAGCACACACATTTCTGAGATCATATTTGGTGAGGTTCAAAGACTGGCACTGTGTTTTGACATAGAAAAGAAAGGGATTTAGAAAAGTTGCTAATCAACAAGGGAGAAGTATTGTCCTGGAAGCTTTGCATCATTCTGCCTTTCGCCTGAGCTTCACAGTCTGCAAATCTTACTATTCTAGGCATCCTAGTGGAATTTAAAAAATGCAGAGGCAAAATCTCTTGAAAAGGCCAGAAATTAGATCTCTCCTCCTCATCCCTTATTACTTTCCTTTTTATAAATTTTAAACAAATCTAAGGATTTGTACCTCATTATTCCTAATATACAGGTCTTCCCTTGTGGCTCAGTGGTAAAGAACCCACCTGCCATGCAGAAGACCCTGAGTCCAGAAGATGCCCTGGAGAAGGAAATGGCAACCCACTCCAGTATTCTTGCCTGGACAATCCCATAGACACAGGATCCTGGCGGGCTATAGTCCATGGGGTCACAAAGAGTCAGACACAACTGAGCAACTGAGCTTTGAGCTTTTTTTTTTTTTGAGTCCTAATACACACCTTTCTTCCTGAACCTAAGAGGAGTTGGCTTTTGTAGGCACATATTTGAAGAGAATATCCTGGTACAGAGGCACTTAGGAAGATGGCATGAAAGGGTTCCAGCCTTTAGAGAAAGTAAGGAGCAGAAGGATCCCACTAGCACAGGGAAGACTGACATTTAGAGAGTCTGGTGTTATTGTTCCCCAGCTTATCGATTCTATTATTTGATTATATCTGAAACTCGATCAAAACATAAACCGAGCAAAAAAGACATTTGAATTGGGCATCAGAAATTATTGCTACTTCTACTACTTCTTAAGATTATTATTACTGTGGATGCTATTGCCACTACTGTAACTAACAAGTTCTTATGCCTGCTATATGTGACACGCCCTGCAAGACTCTGAGATACATCATTGCATCTAGTCCTCAGAGACATGGTTACTCACAGGTACCAACAATATTATTCAGAGAGAGACAAGACCCATCACAGGTTGGTACCCTTTGCCTTTACACATGGATTTTTATTACCATTCCATTCAAGGCTGAATATAAGCAGGTCTGAGTATGTAAACTAGGTAAGCGCAGGAAGAGAACTTTTCTGTTAACAACTGCCAATAAGTTGAAGAAGTAACAAGAGGGGCTATATATTAGACACCTTGGGACAGCCAAAGATACCTAAGATAATGCTTTTTTCTATAAGCCATTGCTAGTCTATTTCCAGAAGACCAGAAATAAGCAAAAAAAAGCTCTATATTACAGAAGCATTATAATGACATAGATGACAAATGATTGCAGAAGAGGGCAGTGGGATGCCAATTATAAGAAAAAATATATACAGGGCTATCCCTTTTTTGGAGAAAAATTTAATACTCTTGGAAAGATAAAATAGTGAAACAGCCAGAGAAACACCAAAAAAACTGTGTATAGCCGGCTGTTACATACAGTAGAATAAATTTGAAGAATCAAGAGAAGACAATTAAAGCTGTAATTACTGGGAAAAAAATAAGAAGGAGCAAAATTTCAAAGATGGATAGAAACTAGATATACATGGACGACATAAAGGCATCCCACAAGGAGCAGGGGGACAGCCAGGAGACCAATCTGCCTGGGAGGTCCAGACCCCCAGATCCCCTGACTGGGGAAGAGAAGTAGGGAACTGGAAGCAGGGAATGAGACCAGGCCTGTACCTCACCAGAGGGCACCACATGCTAGCCTTAGGACCTGGAACAGAGTCCAGACCATGGTTGATCAGGCCAGCCAACTGAGGTCCTTCTGCTTCTGTGGAAATACTGGGGATCTTTGCAGGCTTCATTGGCAATCAAAAAATCCCCAAAATGTGGACCATCTTTAAGGACAGGGCTTGTGGAGACATGACCTCAGAGGTGGCAGCTAGATCTCAGAGGATGAGGTTGGGGTGTGGAGCATCTTGTATGGAAGAACTCCAGGTAAAGGTCCAAAGGCTGCTAGAGCAGAGGGCTGTGCTTCAGCAAGAAGCACTTTCCAAACTAAACCAAGGCCAATGATGGACACAGACTAATCTCACAGAATTCAGTGATTCTGTGAGACCTCTGAACAGGAAGGGGAGGAAAACCACCACTCTGAGGTGACGGTTGTCCCCTGCAAGGGTTTCTGAGGCTTCTGCTGACCCAGTGCCAACAATACAAACATGGAGCCAGGGCGGCGTCCTTGCCGAAGTAACCACCTCTGAAAGCAACGAGACACACTTCAACAGCAGACAAAAACAGTGCGGTTTGGATAAAAGCATATGAAGCTGCTAGCTTGAAAATGTTAATTTCTTGGGTGATGTTCTTTACTGGATCCTTAATACACAGGTATTGTTCTGTCGCTAACTGCAGGAATCCCAGTAATACTTTGGTGCTTGCATAATGTTTTATAGCCTGCTTACCCTTTCATTAGCATGAGTACATTTAATCTTGATAATAAACCTACGAAGTGTTATTATCCCCATACCACAGATGAGAAAACTAGCGCCCAGAGAGGGTAAATGACTTGTTCAAGACCACACAGCAGGTAGTCACCAAAGCTAGATGAGGGCCCCATGAACTGAGCCCTGATATCTTACGAAATGCTTGTCACGTGCTAGACACAGGGCTGGTCACCACCAGGACACAAAGATAGGTAGGAAAGATCATGGGAATCCAACGCAAAGGGGAAGCACTTTGTTCATGGAACCTGGCCCCCTTTCAGCTCACTTCCCTCCACCTCACCTGGGCTAGCTAGACCCCTTCCATCATCCCATCTCAGGCTGGGTCTCCCCCTGACACGCTCTATACAACTTGACAAGGAGCTGATAAAGACGCCCGCTCTCTGCTTCTCTCCCTCCCATCTCACAGCAAAGCCTCCACATCCCGGACAGTAGGAGAACAGCTAGGCACTGTCTACATAAAGTGGCAGGGAATCTTCCAGGGCCACTAAGGAGGCGGAGAAACATGAATCAACTTCTCTCCCAGGAAACCAAAGCACCCCTCAGAAGTCCCCCATGGAGAAATCAACAGAACCCCCAGCTCCGCCAACGTGCCCCCCTGCTTCTCCTAACCCAGCAATCAAGGCATATTCTGTCTCCTGCAGCCCCGGGGGATTCCAAGCCCCTCAGGAGCTGCCAAGGCTTTCTGATGTACAGGCTGCTGCTAACACTGCGTTATTAAGCACACGTTTGTCTCCACTCCCGCACAAGCCTGCTTCCCTGCCTGAAGAAAAGCCACACACAGGCTCACACCGAGGGACACGGTGGAGAGCCCGGGAACCCACAAAAGGAAATCAGCATGCCAAGGGTTAAGCACACCCTGTAATAAGCATCTCTGTTCCGGCATGTTGCGAAAGCCCATTACCTCCCGCCACATTACCTCATTCATTTCTTATATGCGGATGGTTTATTTTCCCATGAGCACCCTGGCTCTCAGTATTAAGTCCCCTCCTTCGCCTCTATTTCTCTATCCATCACATTTAACACTCTGACAGTAACAGTCTATAATGTTTCTATTCTACAAAACCGCTCTGTCAACTCCGGGCTTCCAGAGCAGCAACTGAGGAAAATAAATAACATCAACGCCAGGGACGACAGCATCACAGCTCCCTTTCTTCTGGGCTTTTTTATTTTATATTATTCTACAAAGGGAGAAAAAAGAACGGGGATAGGGGGAGGTGGAAGCAAGGAAGAGAATTTCCTTCTTATCCAGTAGACACTTAACAGACCTGAAGGGGTGGTCACAGCATTTCCCTCCAGACAAAGACCTGATTTCCCCTCTCTGCTCTCGAATCCCCTGACCACCCCGCTTCCACATTCATGGTGGTTGAAGAAAGGACTGCTATTTACTGCACTGCATTCCTTCTTCCTGCCACCCTAGAAGCAAAGCAAGAGCAGGCACAAGGCACCCTGTTCTCAGCGTGGGGTGATTCATAAATTCACGTCATCTTTTCTGGAACAGGAGTCCAGGGAGAAGGTACAAGCAGTCCATGGGTCCATAACCTTTGTTCTGGGGAAGACACCCAGGGAACAGACATTCTGGAAGCCAGGAGTAGATAAGGAAGAAAAAATTAACTCCTGTGATGGAAACCACTCTAGAAAGCTGCCTCATCTCCCTATTCCTGGGTATTTAACCAAAACTGTGTTGATTTTCATTGTTTTAGATACAAGCCACTTAAAATGTTATCTTTCCTCTAGCTCCCTTTTGTTTGCTCTGTTTCACTTTTTCAAAATATCCAGATAGACAGATAGATGGGAATCTTTAACATAACGTGGCTTCCTCTTCAGGACCCAAATCATTTATCATCATGAATGCCAATTATCACCCAGGCCCACTGCTAGGTGGGAATCTGCAAGCCTGTCCTATGTAAACTCCATCTGCTGGGCTTTTTATAGCTTCACTGCCTCTCGGAGTTTGCTCTTCTTCACAGTGTTAAGAGTTCGCACGGCTGTGGTACTGGATCCTGGAAGCCAAACCCAACCTTGACTGATGGCTGCGGGACCTTATTTCTGATGCCCTCCCTGCTGGGTCCTCACCGGGAAAACGGAAACAATCATGTTTCCCAGCTCCTGGGGTGGTGGTGAGGATTCCCTGAGTCAATATCCAAGGTGTCTAAAACAAGGTCTGCAGGTAGTGTTCAGTAAATATTAGTGATGACCAGGCATATATGCTGGCAGGGGTAGGGAAGCCAGACAACCATCCAGTGAGAATCATGTTTGAAACAAGAGTCGAAGGGTTTGGGGATGGGTGGCCTCTGGGCACCCTGCCCAGTCAATTGCATGGACTGGTGTGCTCAGGGCCTTTATGGGTCACATAGAGGCCTTCTGTGCCAATGCCTCTGCAGCTTCACACGGGGGAGGCTGCCAACAGTGTGTGCTGGGTGGTGAGATGTAACTACAGCGCGATTCATCCAGGATCAGGAAAGAACAGGGCTGGTGGGGACAAAAGACAAAACAAGAGCAACAACTAACAGCCTTTTCCTGAACACAATTCTGTGATTCCTTCTATGCACCCACACGGGGCTGTTTCTCAAAGAACAGGGATAAGAGGCACCTTGATAAGGATGAAACGCCCTGTGCATCATTATTTTTACTAACAGGACGATTATCATCACTCGGCTTTGCAACCAAGAGCAGCTACAAGGCCCTTTGCTGTCGTTCTGTTTTTGTTTCATATGACGTATAATTGACTCACAATGCCTGTTAGTTTCAGATCTACAGCAAAGTGATTCCGTTTATACAGTTTTTTCCAAACTCTTTTCCATCAGAGGATGTTACAGGATATTGTTTCTTGTGCCATACAATAAGTCCTTATTGTTTATCTGTGTTATACACAGTAGATTGTATCTGTTAATCACGCACTTTAAACCTAAAGGCCTTCAGAGATGAGAGTCTTACCTTCTCCCTCTGCTGCTACCCAAGAGGTCATGGATTTTCTTTTTTCCGTCTCAAGTACAAATAATGGGTACTCTGAGGATTCACTTATGTCCACCTCAACTGCCCAGAGCCACTCTCCACCAGTGGGAAGTCAGACCACAGCCCAGCTCAGCTTCAGCACAAGGCCTGCATTCCAACTGAAGGGTCTGATGTGAGAAAAAAGTTAAGACCAAATGGGATATAGCATGTGTGATACCTGGAGGCCAAGAGCAACTGGTTTCCAATACTTCATTTCTTATCTGGTTCAATTCTAAACGTCACAAACAACTGAGCAAAGATCACCTCTGTTTTTATGACATTTGTGTATTGGGGGTGAGGAGGTGAGGTAAGGACTATATCAGACTAACTGACATTATTTCATTATTTTAAATGATCACGTTTCATTAGTGTTGCCTATAGTACTCCTTGACACTTTAGTCTTTCTTTTTGGTGACAGGCAAAAGTGACCCCAAGGTACCAAAGGTAACTCCCCTTAAGGAAACTTGAGTCTTTCATTTGTTTCTTTCGAACAAATTAACATTGAGAACACCCATGTATAAAGAAAATATTGGAGGGAAAATACATAGGTAGGCACAGTTCCTGTGTTCAAATGCTTATAATTTAGTGCAAAAAGAACTTTAAGCAAATGACTGAATAAAGGATTGAAATCATAAAATATATGCTTATAAAAACTGCAGATATTTTGTGCCAGGAACATGGTAGAGGAGGTGATTAATCTGAATGGGAGTTTTAGGAGAGCTTCCCGATTTACACAGAAAGATTGATATTGGAGAGGCTACAAAGCTTTGTTTCAGTCATTAAGGGCTCAGCTGTTGCAGTCATTCAACCTAGGTTCAAATCCTCATTCTGTCAATTACTACCTGGGTCTTCTAGGGAAGTTACTTAACACTTCTGAGCCCAGTTTACTGGTCAATATAATGAGTACACTGATAGTACAGACTTTACAGTTTTGCAGGGATGATTAAAAGAAATAATGAATGTAAAATGACAGTGCTTGGTAAGTAACCTGT
Source organism: Cervus canadensis (assembly GCF_019320065.1). Classification (NCBI taxonomy): domain Eukaryota; kingdom Metazoa; phylum Chordata; class Mammalia; order Artiodactyla; family Cervidae; genus Cervus; species Cervus canadensis. The sequence continues at coordinate 3,950,638 of NC_057387.1, forward strand.
AAGTTCATATTAGCTCCTATTATTATGATTATCCTTCCCCAAACCCTATGAAGTAGGTGATGTTAGTATTGATATATATATGTCAACTAAATACACTCCACTTTTTGTATTAAGAAAACAGACACAACGTAAACTAGGTAACCTGCCCAGTGTCCCGCAGTAGATGGAGGACCTGGGATACAAGTTCAGGTCAGTTTGACTCCAAAGTCGAAGTACGTTCTTTCCCAGCACAACAAACCCTGGCTCCTCCCAGAAAGGAGATCCCAGAAACTTGAGAGCTAAGCCTTGGAAGCCCCTGAAAATAAAGTGTGATTACAGGAGACCGTGCTTTCTCTCTGGAGAGACAAAGTCAAATGAATGTCAGAGATGTAGCCCACAAGAAATCAACAGCAGCAACCACAAGATTCTATGAAACTGAAAAATCTGCCAGCGTCTGTAATGAACAAAACTCTAGCCTTCATTCAAATCCCCTCCTTTCCTAATTCCCTTGTTCTTATTAATGCCAAGCCCATCCTCCCAGTAACCAGATTAGAAAACCTACACATGTAGACACATAAGTAGAGATGGACACCATCTCAGAACCTAGTTCAAACTTGGATACAACACAGCAGGGGCCTCTAACCCTGGCGAAGCCTCACTTCTGACAGTTACAGGCTTAGGTGGTATCTGTGACCACACCCTCCAGCTATTTAGGGTCAGTTATAATCGTTAAACCGTTTTTCATTATACTGAGTCATCTCTCATCTCGAACATTTTCTAGAAGCCAAATTAATAAATGACTTAAATGATTCAGTCATCCTTGAGTCATACCCGTCCTTCAGGCTGCATCTTTGGATGGTTACCAGGTTCTGCTAATCTTACTTTCAAAACAGTCTAATCCTTTTCATTCCCGAAATACCATTCACTTACTCACACCCCAGGTCCTTTTGTCTCCTGGTTAAATCTCTGTCTCCAATCTCTCTCTAGTCTAATATATCCTGCACATTTTTACCAGACAGAAAGTCCTTAACTCTGGCTTCAGCGTATGTCATCTGTGCTCAAGTAACCACTGGGTCTCCATTTCTCACCACTTATCTGAACCCTTCTGCTGGACATTCAGGGCCACAGGATCAATAATAATCACAGGGGCCTCACTTTACCCACTATATCCTCTTCTCCATACTTCCTCCAATTTGGTTCAAGTGACCATTTCAGAAGACAGTCTCATAAGTAGACCAGGCATATAGAAACAGGTGTATACAAGTTCTATGGAAATGTCTAGGGCCATATATCCACACATGGATGAGTCAGGACTCTCCTCTGTCTAGGGACATCAAGATAGAATTTTGTACTAAAGATGCCTGACTCTGCAGAACATTGGGATTAGTGGGTAAGATGGTATCTATATGACTCCCTTGTTCTTACAAGGAATGATATGGCGCACCTACTGTACAGTGGCTCAGTCGGTAAAGATCAGGTTTGATCCCTGGGCTAGGAAGGTCCCCTGGAGAAGGAAATAGCAACCTACCCCAGTATTCTTGCCTGGAAAATCTCATGGACAGAGGTGCCCGGCAGGCTACAGTCTATGGGGTTGCAAGGAGTTAGATACGATTTAGCGACTAAACCACCATCACCACTGTATGTCTAAGCCTGTCCTAAGAAATTGGAAGAATATAAAAAGACACTGAAGTCAAAGTGTTTATAGTCCAATGGGAAACTAAACATGTAAAAATTAAAATGAGGCGCAAAAAATAAAATTACGAAGACTAAGTAATATAAGTTATATATCACCTTGAAGGAATATACAAGGCAAAGTGAACACAGAGAAGGAATATCTAAGACTGGGTCACAGTACTTGGGAAAGGTCTCTGTCTGCTAGCATCTGCATGATTAGCGGTAGTTTTACTGTGGAGGTGGTAGATACAGGAATTCCTAACAGAAAAGATGATCTTAAGAGTGGAAGAAAAAAAGTGGCAGCTTTTAAGTATTTGTAGCTTTTAAGTATTTCTTAAGTATGATGAAAATGGTAGGAAATAGCCCCAGTGAAATAGACAAGGGCTAGATCATGAGGTTAATGTAGGCTACCCTAAAGATTTCAGGGTCAGTCATGAAGACTTCAGCCTCGCACACTCATTATACATGCACACTCATTCATGATCAGATTTAAAGGATACTCCAGAGGGTGTGTCAGAGAAATGCACAATTCCCAGCAGGCTGTAAGGTTATGTCTTCTACTCTACTCGGCTCAGCATATGGGACTTCAAGTGAGTGAAAGTGACATTTTTATGGTGATAATTTGAATTAGTTTAAATTTTTAAATAATTTGCAAACCTCAGGCCTTAGACTACTATTAATATCAAAATTACTTGTGACATACTTCACAACCGATCACAGCACAATAGTTTTGAGATTCAGGACTACAGCTTCTGACATTGGGGCTGCCAGTGAAGAATCCTCAATAGGGGCATCACAAGCAGGTTTTCAGGTTAAGAGTGTCAAAGTGGATCCTAGAGAGGGCAGACAGACAGAACTGGGGCAGAGACACCAACTGTCTGGGTGAAAGGCAGTGAGGGCCTGAGCTAGGGCTGTGGCAGATGGGGAGGCCAGGTGATACAGGATATAGTTAGGGTGTGTGTGTTTACCTGTATGCTCCCTCACCTGGCACCAAGTCTGGCATAAAGAAAGTGTTCAATAAAAGTTGACTGTTAGAATTAACACAAATTGGCTAATATTTTGATGGGGGTGGGGCAGGCTTAGAAAAAAAGAGTCCAACACAAACAGGAGGCTTCTGGATCTTTTTCTCTTTCAAATGAAAGAGAGAAGGAATAGAGGAAGAAGATTTGATGTGGGCCAAGGGGCTGAGGAGGTCTGCCCTGGATGTGTAGAGTTTGAGGATTCTGTTGAATGTAGATGTAGAGATACCTGCTAGGCAGTTATACATGCAGATCTGAAATTCAAAGAATCAGTCTGGGAGGAAAATACAGTTTTTCATTTACCACTTGTTCAATAAACATTTACTGGATATCGGCTTTAGTTCAGGCATTGTGTTGTTCAAGGGGGATGTAGAGAAAGACAAGAAAGAGAAGTCCCCTGTTCTCAGTGAGATTACAAGTGATACATTTGTGAGCCCTGAGTATTTACGTGATAAATGAAGTCATGGGCAATGGTGGGGAATATTTCAGTTAAGAGTCCAAAGAGAGGCACCACTGAGGTGAACTGAGAAGGCTCGGACCAAGGAGCTAAGAAGCAAATGAGGATAAAATGGAAATCAGGAGAGGTGAGAGTCTCATCATAGAAGTATCACTGGTAGTAAACACAGCAAGAATCTACTATTGAAAAGAGTGTAGATTGGATTTGTTAACTGGGAGCTCCCATGACCTGGAGAGGTAGAAATCTCACCTCAGCAGAAGCACAAACAGTTTCTAGAAGTTAGAAATCTTAGCATCACTGGAGGGGGTGTGAAGCCTAGAACAGTCCTACCAGAAGGCTTCACGGAGGTAGGGCCTGAGTCAGTAGATACAGAGGAAACAACGGGCAGTTTTAGATAAAATCGAAACAGAACATGGCCCATACAAAGGGCTGGCTTTAGAAAACACTGTCCTTACTCTACTGAAGGGCACCCAGGCATAGGATAATCTCTGATTAGAAACAGGTTGTTAAAAGTTATCCTGTGTTCAGGGCAGTAGATGACCCTTGGAGTCTATGGCCAGATCTATTCTTCATTGGCTACATGATGCTCAGCAAAAGGCCTTGCTCTGAACTAGCTGGGCCTGGGGAGCAAAAACACATGAAAGCTACAACGGAATGACAGATTTATTAGGTGAGAACACATGCAAACAGCTGATGGCACCTCTCTCACTGAGTTCTGCCAAATGAGTCAGCCCCAGGTGGAGGTCAAGGAGAAAGAGTGGAGGGGGCCGGGGTGGCGAGATGGGAGCTCGGCCGAGCCACTTAGGTGCTGTGAACATCTACAGGGAAAGGACACACCTACCTGAAGGCTGCCACACAAATGTTGCACTTCACCCTCGAAAACATATGCTTCACTTTACCAAGTTTATAAGACCAGCGATTTTTGGCATTTCTCTGTGCCAGACTTGTCCTCAGCTCCTTCTCGGTATCATGGTAATTGTAATACCTCCCTGGTTCCTCCAAGGCGCCCAGAGAGTAGCTGCCCTACCCTAAGGACCAGGCTCAAGCTACCAGGCTGCCTTCCATCCCCAAGAGTGAGCCTGAACTCCAGGGCTGGTGCAGAGAGCCCTCTTCTTACAGCACCAAGTCAGACCTTACTGGCAATATAAATCTGCCAGGCTTCAGCGGCAGTGGCCTCTAGCCCCACCCCTCCTCCCCTTCTGCTGAGACCCCAGTACACACACACTTACAGTGTCCAACAGGGGTCCAGGGAGGACCCCAACACACAGGCACCCCCGGCACAGCTGGGCCAAAGCTCACAGATGCCACGTGCTATGGTGGAAAGAATGCATCTGGATTTAGTCTTCATGCTACAGCTTATTAACTTCACGACTTTCGGTAAGTTACCTAACCTCTCTGTGCCTTGGTTTCCTTATATAAAATTAGAACATAATAAAAATATTCCCCTATACACACATGGTTGCTGTGAAAATTAGGTAAGTTAATGCTCCCTGGAAAGGTCTTTTTATTTTAATCTTATTTTTAAGTAGGTATCTCTCTACAATATAAAATCACGCCCACAATGAACACATTATGATTCCCGTTCACCGCTGAGTATTGGTCCCTGCTTTGTCTCCATTCTCTCCACCCCTTACCTCACTCCGAGTCTCCACAGGTAACCATTTTTAGTCCTTTTTGTGTGCGTGTATCTTTTTAAAGCTTTTTGAAAGGTTATTTTCAGTGTAAAGTGCTCTATCAATTAGTGATCATTATTGTAATGGGAAAGCAGGCTAGGGGGGGCAGGATGGGATGGATGGTTGTGTTATCTATAAGCGGCCCCATCCTCCTACACAAAAAGCTGCCTCATTACTACCATGAGCACACTGATCTCTCTCATTCATTCGTTCATTTATTCATCCATTCATCATTTGCTGAATGCCTGCTATACTCAAGGTACTGGGCTAAGCATAAGCATAGTTCGAGAAATTCCAGCTAAAGTTAGTCAGTGCATCTATGGAATCTTTGAGTTCACATCATTTTCATTTGTAGTTACCCTGACCCTCATGCTATTTTTTCTGCCTGGACATGAGCTGTATATGGCCAGTGACCATATACATTTTTAATATTTCCCACGGCATATGGTGTAGGGTACACCAATACATATGGGGGCTTCCCTGGTGGCTCAGTGGTAAAAGAACCCAGCAATGCAGGAGACACAGATTTGATCTCTGGACCGGGAAGATCCCCTGGAGGAAGACATGGCAACCCACTCCAGTATTCTTGTCTGGAGAATCCCATGCTGAGGAGCCTGGAGGGCTACAGTTCATAAGGTCACAAAGAGTATCAGACATGACTGAAACAACTAAGCATACATGCACACAAATACATACAACAGATGTTCAAACAGACCTGCATGCAGACTTGAGACGGTCATGGGTAAGAAGTCCCATTGGATGGTGCTACAATAGTCATGCAGGCAGTCTTGGGTCCAGCAGCCTTCCTATCAGACCCTGAGAAAACCCAAGGCTGCCTGCAGGCCCCGGCGTAGGCTCTGGACTGGGAGGTCGCTCCAGCACCAGGTGTGGCTAGATGAGAGTAAGCGAATGGTCTCCAGGTTCGTACTTGGCGTAGAAGTGATAGAGCAGGTAAAGCAAAAGGAAGCAAGCTTAGAACAGCTTAAAAGGTGGTGAAAATGATCAAGGAAAGAAATTATTCTTCAGAAGGAAATGCTATATGCCAGCTGTTCTCTGGTGAATTGCATGTGTTGGGACAAGAACTTCCAGGAATTGTCCCTGCCCAGAAAGTCAAAGTACTTGCTTTATAAGATCTAACAATTCTCAGTTTTTAGCACATCCTTGAGCTGCCCTTCAGAACCTTCTGCACTCTTAAGCATTCCTTCTCATTTTGCCATCATGTGACTTTGTGACCTTGAACTACAATGTAATGTGGCCTGTGTCTCCACTGCTTCATCTGTAAAATGGGGGCGAGAATTCCTGCTCCACCTGTAATATCAGATGCTGATGGGAATCAAATGGGTTAACATATGTTGAATCCAGGTGTGCTATAAAAACAAAACATATCACTGGTGTTAGAATAAGTATGAGATATGAAAAAAAGGTGTTATTTTTAAATGAAAGATTTCAATGTAAGGACCAACTCATCACACGCACAGCCGTCACTTCAGTCTTTCTTTTTCTTTCCTTTTCTGATCTTCTAACCCTAGAGGGACCTTTCTGGCCTCCTCTCACAGCAGGCCTGACAACCACTTCCGAAAAAATATAACATTAAAGGTTAATTCCAAAGGCAAGCATAAAGTCCTTTATATTCCTTCCCCACCAGCCCTTTTATTCTTTCTGTCTGTCTGAGAAGCCTTCTTTCCCAGAAGCCCGCAGCCAGCCCCCTTCCCAAGCCCCAGCCAGCATCCAGTGTGGTAGAGATGATAACTGATAATGCAAACCTGCACTGGAGAGGGGAAGCACAGAGGGGAGGCCGAGGAGGAACCGGTCAGGATTCATGTAATCAGAAGGGTTATCTAATGCTAGTTTCATTCTAATTGAGTCAGTACCATATGTCACCCTGCAATAACATTGCAAACAGCATGCAACTGAATACATATTTAATTCACATAATGGGTACAGCAGTAGAAGTAATCAAGGCAGTTTGCCATAAGCCATAAAGAAATGTAGCTTGTTCCTATCAAGAAACATTTGGCACTTAGGGAAAGAACTGTATCACCAGCGAGAGGGGAGCTGCATTACTGCAGAAGCTCCAGGGGGAAGGCAGGGAGGGGTGGGTGTGGAGAGCAGGGGGAGAAGGAGATGAGGAGAGGGAGGAAGAAATGAAAGAATAAAATCACCAAAGAGATGAAAGCCAGAACCTCGATCCACGTCGAACGAAAATCAATGAAGTAATATTATCAGCGGATCGCTGGCCATCTCAATATAATTAACAGTAATGGATTTATTGGCAGAAGCTTAATGATTTAACGTTAAATGTGCCTCAGAATTTCCTGTGCTGTCATGGGCCCTTCTTATTCCCTCCTGGCCCAATCTATGTCCTGGGAAATAGATGTAGCTGTGAAGAGTTTAAAAGAAAAAAAAAATTCTTTTTTACATCTCTTCATTTGGATTGGCATCTGACAGAAACCCGCTCGCCCATTCCCTTCATTTCCTCCCTCAAGGAGATGATTAATACGGCTGGGCAATGCTCATCAATATCTTTGGACAGATCAACTGGAGTTTTCATTAAACCCATATTAATGTCCTAGATACACAGCTGTGGACAGGTTATTCTTTAAAAAAAAAAAAAAAAAGGAAAGAAAGAAAGAAAGGAGAAGAAAGGAAGAAAAAAGAAACCTTCACCTCAGTTAACTCTTTCTCCTGGAATGAACAGGAAACCTGGCCCCTTCCCTCATTAGGGCCTCTTCCACCAACATGTTTTGATGTATATTTCATGAGGATAAACAAACATTCATTTCACTTTGGGAAGGTGTTTGCTGTAATGTATTGTCAGCGTAGCTGGCAATGAGGGGACATTAATTTCAATTCTGGTGTTTAAACACTTTGGCGAGTCCCAATTACTCATTCCCCAGCTCGATATCAAGAGCCCCAAAGGAAGGTCGCTGGCTCTCGGAGCGGCCCTGGGCGCCAGCAGAAGGCGCGGTTCCACCCCCCAGCCGGCTGGCTCTTCTCAGAGGGAACGGTTTACCCACCACCACGCCTCAGGCTGATGGCGATACGGAGGGCCACTCCTTCAGGGAGATCCAGACTGCACCACAGCTATCTTCACGATAATCTGTGTGCTAACAAGAGTCTAGAATGGAAATTAAAGTCTACTTTTTCTTGGCCTAAATCCGAAGATGCCAACCATTGTATAGAGAAGAGCAAAGCCTCATAATCCAGAAAGGTAAATACTGAAAGGCAAATGGGAGCATGGAGATAGGATCATGTGTCATTGCATGAAGACCTTAAAATAGCTGCAAGAGGTGCAACCGGAGGGACTCATGGTAACACCTTCCAGCCACCCCACTACCCATTAGAAATGTTTGTGGCAGACTTTCCATCTGCAAAGAATCAGAGGTGGAGACCTCACATACCACGGGAGAAAATGTGTGGATGAGTTTGGCAAAGCTAGAAGACTAAACAGATAATCAGAGTATTATTCATATGTATCTCTATTTCTGATTGCATTTGCAACTTTAAAAGTTCTTTAGCAAGGCAGCAAACGTCTCTTTCAAGCTGTTATTGTATACACTCTCAAATACATCAGAGAATCTATTTATAGGAGCCAGCTAGCAAATACTTCACTGATATAAGGAAACCTTTTCAATAAGCTGGACAACTACCCTTAACTCTATCTGAAGGGTTATTTTCAGTTGATGATAAACTACCTAGAGGTAGATGCACATGTGTTTCAAAGACATCATCCTGACTAAGTCTGAGAAAAGGAAGATGAAAAGATGACATGGGCTCTGGAATGAGCACAGGAGAGCTGGGAGAGGCAGGCACTCCCCCAGCAAAGGCCTCTGCCACAAAGAAGAGCCCCCAGAAAACACCATGGTAGTCACCAAGGGCTCCTGTTGGAGTAACGTCACACACAGGGTCTCAAACAGGTGCCTACAGCAGGACACAGCCAGGGAGAGTTAGTGAGATCTGAAAAACATGAACCAATAACGAGAAAGAACACCCGCCTGGTTCTTATCAAAGTTATTCTTCCTTAAGCGAGTGCTAAGCCCACACTTTCCCCAAATACAGATTCCTAAAAAGAACCCAGAACAGAGTCCCAGAAGCCAATGCTGGTGATGGTTACTAGACAACTATTTCACCTCATACTGCCAAAGAGACATACAAAATGCTCTTCAAGCCTTGCCTTGAAAATCTCTATGATCACACAAGCTGGGCTGGTGCATGGTAGATGCCAGTATATGTGGAACACTGGTTCAAATCCTGAAATATTTCTCCACCAGCTGACAAAAGCTGTGCCTTAACCAACCTCTCTACCTCCAGGTGACATACCCGTTTTGCCCCAGCGTCTCCCCTGTCCTTTTCCGAGGCCCCAGCAGCGGAAATGTCACTGTGTAGCACACAGAAGTGAGCCCTGTCTGAGGACCCTGCTCCATCACTGTGACCCTTGTCCACTGTCCCCGGCTGGTGACCAGGCCACCCTGGCTGTTGTTAAACAGCCTGGAAACCACCTCTGCGTCCTACCATTAACAATGATCAGTGCATTCCTCATTTATCAAACAAGCTCAACCAAGGTGGAGAATGTTCCTGACTTGCACCCAGGGAACCAGGGAAAGTAAGTAGAAACCTTGGCTCTCTCACTGACTCACCTCTGTGACTCCAAAGCAGCATCACCCCTGGCCCCCATCCCACTTCCCTGGCCCTGCAAGTAATAACAATCCTGGTTGGTTGCTACTCCCAGTCCCCCAGTTTCTTTCTGCCTTGTAATACCTTAATGCACACCTCCTTCTAATCATTCTGGAGTAGCCACGGAGAGGTCTTGTGGTCCAGTGGGTCCTGATGCTACCTCTGCAGCAACTGACCCTACTTCTCACCCCGCATGACTCCCATCAGATGGACCAGCAAAGCTTCCCAAGAGTCAGACCAGACAGATGTGACAAACTAGAGGAGTCAGCGCACCCTTGTAGATTCCAGGCGATCTAACACTTTTATCTAAAGAAAAAGAAAAAAAAAATTATAATGGTAATCACCATAAAATAAAGAGCATCAGGTAGTGAACACCTTCCAGGTTAGGCCTTGCGTAAACATCCTCTTGTCTAATCCTCATGGGTTCCTGGCCCTGTAGGTAGCTTTCCTTTTTAGAGGTGAGTTAATGAAGGCCCACAGCAGGTAAGCAACATGCTGAAGCAATCAACGCTAAATGGCTAACTCCTAGGTCCAGCCAGCCTCTTCCCTCTGGGTGGCGCTGTGCTCCGTGACACTATCCATAGCCGACTGGCACTTGGTGGTCTCCAGCAGGAAGACTGCAAGAAAGCCATGGTCTGTGGCTCCCTCCAGCAGGAGGGAGGGCATCCCATGTAGCCAGAATGCACACAGGCTTCGGGATCATACAGACCTGGGCTCCTGTCCAGGTTTCGTCTCTCACTATCTGTGCCACTTTGGAAATGCTACTCTGGTCCCAGTTTCCCCACCTGAAAAATGGAGATGACACCAAACTCATGCGACCACTGCAGTTATTGAGAACATGTTCATCAGAGTCCTGACGTTGCTCCTTATACAGAGCGAGTGTTCAATGAATATTCATTCTCCCCCTGTCTCCAGAACCTCCTTCTATTTGCAGAGGAAACAGAATTATTTCATGCACTAGGTCAGGGCTTGAAGAGCTAGGAGGAAGAGTGGAGCGTGGGACCAGGCAGGGGACGAGTGACCTCTGGCTTTAGTTGTCCACCGGGGGGAAGTTGATTGTGCATTCCTTCTGCCCCAGGAACCATGAGGTTACCCTTAATTTGTAGGTGAGATAAGGACACCCCCCCCCACCCCGCCGGCCCTGCCCTGGTTCTGGAACACTCTGAAAAACTGCTGCTATGCTACTTTCCTGGGCTAAAAGTACATTTTTCATGAAAATAGAACTAAAAATAAAACAACAATAATAATGCAGAAAGATCTAGGAAAAGCCATTCCCATCTCCCAGGATAGCTGTGACAGCAGGAAGCCTTCAAAAAGTGAGCTACATAAAAGTCTGAATAACATTGGAAGATTCCGCTAAGGCTTTGGGTCATTAGACTTTTCTTAACAGAGCTAAAATGCTGCATTTGGAAGGCTAGGTTCCAGTATTGGTCACAGCATGTAACGTTCTGTTTCCTTAAGGAAGTCACTTAACCTCTCTGAGACTTGGGTTCCTGATTAGTAATTGGTTCTAGGAATTTATGTCTAAATATCAGGGCTGTGGTAGTGATAAAGTGAGATGTTTACAAGTAAGTTTTCTTTTAGTTCTTGCTGAAGTTCAACACAAAAGACTTAAGTGGTTCTTCATTATAAAATCCATATACAGTTGATTTACTTTCTATATTATAGATATGAGTACCAGCAAAAGAAGGATTAGTCTATGAGTACATATGTATAGGAGCAAAGGAGTGCCATTACTGAGCACAGAGCCTCAAAACCCTTTTTGCCAATACTAGGTGGCATTAGAAGGAATCCATCTCTGAAAGTTCATAGGAAAAGCAACTTGCCCTGTGTTATAAGTGATTTCTGGGTGTGTGCACTGATAATTTTCTGTCTGTATTTATTACACTTAGGAAGTAACATCTACATAGATCTTGATGTCCAGTGAAGCCATTCATGTATATGAGTCTAGGACAGTAGGAGAAACATTTAAAAATAGTCTTCTCAACGCAAAGGCTGGGGTCAAAGAAATACCCGGTCTGCCTGACCACATGGGATCCTTCTTCCCAGTGTCTTCCCATTCTGGCTTCTAAAATTTTAAAGCATCTTTTAAACCTGATTCTCAATACTAAGGGCAAACACTAAAGCATAGATTTCCTTTGTGCTCCCTCAATTTTTCAGAATTCATAAAGCATAAGAGAGATCAAAGAATAAAGACAGTTCTTTTATTTCTGCAATACTTTCACAGAGTATCAAGAAACAGGGAAAACATGATGATAACGCTCTCTGCCAGAGATAGGTAGACAGATCTATAGATACAACTACAAAAAGCAAACGGTATGTTCAAGCTGGAAGTATTCACGAGGATATCCCCATGGCTGCTTTAAATGTGAGTCTAGCTGTTAGATGTTCAGCACATAAACAAAAGGAAAGAAATCTTAAGAATAATCATAAAGCTCAGTGATCGCCCACCGATACTAAAAGGAAGAACGGGGTGCACAATATACCAACACACGCACACATCACAAGCACAGCACATTTTCCCATCATAGTAAGTCTCCAGACCGGGTTTAGCAGTCCTTACCTAATTTACCCTGTAACTAACCCACACACTGTGTACGTGTGTGTGTGTGTGTGTGTGTGTGTGTTCATGTGTTACATCCAGCAAGGTGATACAGCAGAAAGACTAGGACTCGATTCAGATGATCTGGATTTAAATCCCGATTCTACCACTGCCTATTCAACCCTGGCAAAGTACTGATCCTTTTCAGTCTCAAGACTTTCCTTTGTAATGCAGGGAAAACAACAACATGAACCCTGCTTATCTCCAATACTGCAAGTCAAGGTAATAAAAGTGAACCATGTAGCCTGTCAGAGGGAGCACTGGTCTTGGAATCACAGGGCCAGGGTTAAAGTCTTGGTTTGGACATTTGCTATATGACCTGGCACAAATTCCTTGTAATCCTAGGTTTCCTCTTCTATAAAGTAGGGCTCTATCTTCTGCCTTAGGGCACCCTGATAGGCCTCAAATGAGATGACATCTGAGAAGATGTATACCACTACACAAATGCTACTATGATTGACTAATAGAGGCTCATGCAAAGGTATGCTTTTATCTGCTTACTGATACCCATCTGACAATGCTGAGTGTTAAACCAAAATTTGAAGATGGTTACAGAACCACCACCTTCCCTTCATCCACTTCTTCAGGACATGCTTAGTGAACAGCTCTTCACATCAAAAATTCACAGCCTGGGTTCTTAGCAGGACTGGCATGCGGGGAAAATAAATAGAAGGAAGAAACAGGCCTGCCACTACTGTGAAAAGGTCCATCCTTGCAATTATCCTATCTTCAAGGAAGGAAGGCGTGAGGAGGCAAAGCTGGAATGGGAGGAATCTCCTTCCTATTCAAGTTGTTTCCTAGGGACAAGCTCAATCTATGAGGGATTCTGTCATGGCGGAGACTCACAGAACTCACATCCAGGGCACACCAGCCTGAGGACTCTGCCACCAGTTCCACTGGCAGCCTGAGGATCGAGGTGGCTATTTAATAGAAAGAAAAACATAAAGAGAAGAACCTGGAACTTGATTAATCTTGTAGTGCATGATTAGTTTTTGTGTTTTTTTTTTAAGTTGAATTGATGTTTTTGAACTATGGTGTTGGAGAAGACTCTTGAGAGTCCCTTGGACTGTAAGGAGATCCAACCAGTCCATCCTAAAGGAAATCAGTCCTAAATCCTCATTGGAAGGACTGATGCTGAAGCTGAAACTTCAATATTTTGGCCACCTGATTCGAAGAACTGACTCGTTGGGAAAGACCCTGATGTTGGGAAAGATTGAAGGCGGGAGGAGAAGGGGACAACAGAGGATGAGATGGTTGGATGGTATCACTGACTCAATGGACATGAGTTTATCAAGCTTCAGAAGTTGGTTATGGACAGGGAAGCCTGGCATGCTGTAGTCCATGGTATCACCTAAAGAGTTGGACATGACTGAGCAACTGAACTGAACTGAAGTTGAAAATACCCAGCTCATAGGTAGAGTTGATAGTTGATAAAAACAGTAATTAGTAACTCATGATCATCATTCTTAAGAAGAGCTCTTTGAGGTCAGAATGGGCTTTGTTCTCTGTTTTGATTAACTGACTTCTTCTACTGCCAGGCAGTAGAAGTGTCTAGCATCTAGAAGTGAGTAGCACCTAGCATCTAGCTCAATAAATATTTATTCAATGAACAAATGGAAGGACAGATAGGCAGATAGATGGATGAATAGGTCCTTCCTGTGGGTCCAGGAAGAGCCAGACCAAAACTACTGCTCCTATTTCTAAATACCTGCAAAAAGAGTGAGTGATTCCAAAAATCCAATTTATATGCTATTTTCTCACCAACTTAGAATAACCAGAAAGACCTGTCTGAATTAGTGACAGCTCTCCAAGAGAGTATGTTATTGAAAAATAGGATGATTTCTTTCTAATTCTTCCCATTGAGCCTATAATATCCTTGGTAGATCTCATTTATTTTAATAAATCTATAAGAAAGATTTATAATTATAATTATATTACAATATATGTAAATGACACTTTAACAAGACATAATCATATATTTGTATCAAGTACTTATATACTACAAAAATACTAGAAAGTACTAGCTTTTTTGCATGAATACTTTGAACATCTCCTTGAAGTCTTTTTATACTATTAATTTATTTAGCAAGTTTATTCATTGGTGGAAAAATATTTTTACCACTGAAGACAAAGGTAAATTGGACTTTACTGGGACAAAAGATCAAAACTTTGCCAACAGCAGAATTTGAATTAATGTTGTTTCATTTTGCAATTTGGTTTTCATTTACTTTCTATGTCTTGGTCTGGAACAAAACTCAACAGGCTGTTAAAACAGCATTTCTCTCCTTACAGGCATCTAGGACTGCCCATTAGCTGCAGTGCATCTCTGGACAGCTCTTTCTCTAAAAGGCAGCTATAATTAGCCCTATGATTCCTCTCTTAAACCATCAAAAGTAAAAAGATTATTTTAAATGTCCAATTAGTTTTTCAACTTATTACCTTCCCAGTTTTCATTCCCCATATTTTATGATATGTACAATATACAGGTGTGTGTGTGTATATATACATATATCCATACACATGTGTGTGAGCAAACACACACACACACACACACACACACACACAGAGTTCATTTTCTATTACCTGAGCATAACAGAAAAGAATACAACCAGTTTTCTTTTCTTTCACAATTTGCTGCAAGGAAAAGGTTTAAATTTAGAAATGCCAGGCTCACACATAGTAGGGACTCTATAAATATCTGTACAGTTATAAATTAAGAATAAGTATAAATAACACATAGAAACTCAAAGAATTGAGAGTGTTCTGCCTAGGAAAGAAAAGATGATGGGGAAAAAAAATAATGGTCTTCAAACACTTGAGCAGCCATTGTGCAGAAGAGCAATGGATTTGCTTTACACTCTGTCCAAGGGGAGGCCTCAGATAGATGGGAGAGAAGTTTCACTAAGGCAGATTCAGTTCCTCAAGAGAAAAAACAGCCTGTTTCATGTATATAACAGCCTTTTTGTTAAATAATAATTACCTTTAAGGGTCCTTTAAGGTAGAAAACTGCTGTGATCTTACTACCAATTTCTAGAAGTATTTATACAATATTCAGATGACATTAGCCAGTCCTATAGTTGTAGTGGTAGGAGTTTAATACTGAATCCCTTTTGAATCTATAATTCTAAAATTGTAATGTCCTCTCAGATACTCCTGAAACAAGCTCAAGGGCTTTGCTTTTTTTTTTTTCTTTTAAAGGCAAATAAATATGATAAACATTTGCTTTATGATCTTCTAAAATATAATGCTTTAGTAACTGACTTCTAGTTCTTTATGAAAGACCTACTGGACCCATCTTCCTGGAAATAGGCTTTCCTTCTACTTTTTTTAAACCATCAAGGTCCACCCAAACCACAGGATAGGGGCCAGTTCCACATGCGATAGAGTAATGCATTGGCCCCATTCTGCGGGTTCACTCTCACTAACAAGGAAGAAACCACTAATTCATTTCACATGGTCACTGATATTTCCAATGACACCTCCCTGGTCCAGCTAAGACCAGATCACCAGATTAAAAAAGCAGGCATTTGGAATGAGAAGACATTATTTGTGAACTTCACCCCATAACTTGCTTTCTCTGTCAGATTTCCCATCTTTAAGATGCGGCTAAATCCGTGTTTGTCCTGAGAACCTCCTTCAAGGGGCTGTTACAAAGATCAAACGAGAGCACAAATATTAATAGGAACCTACAGTGCTCTTCACAGGTTAGGGCCTGTTTCTGGGTAAGTATTGTTAAATAACTATAAAGCATTAAAAATTCTATCTTTTAATTACTTACAATTAAATGAATATAACTTCTTTTGACTTTTTCTTAAACAACATTAGGTCTCAGATCTAGTAATTTGGGAATTTTTAACTGTGCTTGACAATTTGATGATCTCATCTTTTTATAAATAAAAAGACCAAAAGAGAGCCCTCTGCTTGCAGTGAAAGCCCAGACGATTACACATACTGTATCCACCACCAATTTTCAATGGAGCCTATATCATTACTCTGACTATGTTATAGTTGTGTGTCTTCTCCTAAGGTCCCTAACTCCTGACGGCACATCATGCCAACTACCTCTCCAGTGCTCAGAGCAGCAGACTGTCTCCTTCACTGTCTCATGAGCCTTTTTTTTTTTTCACATCTTTCAAAGCGCAAACCAAGTCTGGCCAGGGTTTCCCAGTCCTCCTCCATCTCCTCACCATCATCTCCTGCCTGGTGATCATTTGTCAACTGAATAAAAAGCTGAGCCTAGTAAACAAACTATTTGATGAGGTTAATTAAGAATGTGGAAACCCATGTAACCTTTAGGGGGAGGATGAAGAGTAGGAAGAAAAGCTACCAGTGTTTATATATATATATACACACACACACACACACACACACACACACACACACACACACACATATATTTACTGGCAAGTCCATTTCTCAAAACATCAGTTTCAATACTAGAAGATATATGTAGAATTTTATTTAGTTCTTAACTCCTCCTGCCTAGGTGAGGACAGTTTCCTCACCCTGTACATGATTTTTCTGCCATCTCAGATAAATCTAAATTAAAATGAACTTAGAGCTTCCCCTTGAAGTCTGGAATACAGCATGCCCTAATTAACAAATGACTTTAGTGGAAAAAGCAGTTGCCCATAAAACTACCCTGCAGATGGTGGGCAGGAGAGGGGCTTCTGGCCATGGTGCCCTTACATTTGGTCTTTTTAGCATTGTGTAGGTAGTGGCAAAGGTTGAGAAAAAGGAAATGATCTGTAAGAGATTAAAAAAAACAAAACAAAACAAAAAAAACCTCCCACTGGTGAGCTTAGAGGTAATTGAGAAAAAGGTTTCACCTCTAGGGATCCCCAGAGACTGGGAGAACAAATGCCCTGGATTGAACTAAGCAAGAATTCACACTCCTGTCTCTTCTCCTTCGAACCCCTCTGCCCCACTCCCAACAAATAGCAGACAACAAAACTGCTCAACACTCTTTTCACCTGAAAAATTGAGTTAAGAAAGATCACATCATCAACACCTCGCTCTCTCACACACACACACACACATACACACACGCGATAAGGAGAACCTGGCATGCATCCCCAAGCCTGATACTTCAATCTTAGGTGAGAAACTTTCTGACAACAAAATGTATCACAGGAATGCATCTTCTTTAATAAAGAGTTCTTTTACAGGAATAATTATGAGTGTATGTGTTAGCTAATGAAAACCAACAGATTACAAACATAGCTCAAAGGACCACAGGGATGGGGGCTGTTTCACCCTCAATAGACTGTGGCAGATGAGGAACTGGGTTCCTGAGATTTTTCACCTGAGGCCATGGCCTCCAACTCATGTCCTCAACCTGTCATGTGAAGAAGGCCAATAGCTTTGCTCATCAAAAATGCAATTTCCCACACACGGAGGGCAATAGCACAAAACTATTTTCTTTCATTGCCAAATGAATTGTGTTTGGTAATCTGAAAGCATCATAAATTGCAGAGACACAGACCCATGAAGGATCATGCCTTTTATGCCGGCTGGGATACAGACAGAAAACTGTGGATACAAAGGAGCTGGATGCTGGCAGTATATAGAGAAAGGATGCAGATCCTGGGAGCGAAGTTCATAGTCTGATTTTCAGGTTTGCTCTTCTGTTTTCTTTGGCCTTACTGCATGGCTTGTGGGATCTTAAGTTCCCCAAACAGGGATTGAACCTGGGCCCCGGCAGTCAAAGCGCCAAGTCCCAACTACTGAACTGCCAGGGAAGTCCCAAAATTTGGCTTTTGACCACTCTACGTGTTCCACCAAGTGATTTCCTTGTCCTCTGTAAGCAGATGAATCCATGTGCAGTGAACAATCCCCTTTCACTTACGCTTTGTTTGTTAGGAGTTTGCAATGATTCTCCATTACCAACCATGTCCATCTTGCAATCCTGCCTTGAATGCAAGGCATGATGTTGAACCAGAAAGAACATGGCTTTAGACAGACCTGGACATGTACACTATCAAATATACTTTCTATAAAATGGGGCCAATCATACTAAATCTACATGGTTGTTGGAAATTTAAATGACAAAACACATACATGAACGACCTACTTAAAATTTTGTTTGCTTCATCTCCATAACCTGACCCTATCATCCTATCTTAGTCCATTCAGGCTGCTTTCATAGAAACACCACAGACTGGTAGCCAACAGTCTATAAACAAGAGAAATTTCTCACAGTTCTGGACATTATAGAAGCTCAAGATTAAAAAAATAATAAAAAAAAAAAATTTTTTAAAAAGAAGTTCAAGATTAGGGTGCTGGCAGATTTGGCGTCTGGTGAGGGCCCACTTCTTGGTTCACAGTTGGCCTTTTTTCTGTATCCTTACATGGTAGGAAGGGTGAGGGAGCCCTCTGGGCCCCTTTTAAAAAGAATACTAAACCCATTGCTGAGTGCTCTTCCTTCATGACCTAGCATTCTCCCAAATGTGCCACCTCCGAATACCATCACACTGGGGATTAGGTTCAACATATGAATTTGATGGGGGAGACACAACTATTCAGTCTATAGTGCAACCTTCCTCTATCACTACTCTTCACCCAAATTCTATATACAAGAGGCAGGCCAGCCTCCTCCCTGTCACCTCCTCCCCAGGCTGAATGTCTCCTTAGTACTGGTTCATCTCCCCTCATCACTCACCATGCCTCCCTCCTGCTACCTGACCCCACCTCCACTACTCCTCCAAGAATCTAACTCTAATTACCATGAACCCCAAGCCCCTGATTCTGTCTCTGAAATATCACTGTACTTTCAAACCGTGACACCCAATAAACAACTTCATTGAACATTATCATCTGCAGTTTATGTTTTAGTCTCCCAAACACTAGACACTCCCCAAAAGCAGATATCAGTTGTTAAACACTTTTTATGGACCCCATAGCACCTTAAAAGCTGTGAGTAAAGAGTGCAAATACATGCACTTTAGAAACTATAAAGCAGTATATATAAGGGATATATTCTTACTTGCCATAAACCATGGAGGTTTGACTTATTATTCATGTTACGATCTTAACAGTGCCCACCAGTTGAGCAGGGCTTGCCTGGGGGCTCAGCTCATAAAGAATCCGCCCGCAATGCAGGAGACCTGGTTTTGATCCCTGGGTTGGGAAGATCCCCTGGAGAAGGGAACAGCCACCCACTCCAGTAGTCTGGCCTGGAAAATTCCAAGGACTGTATAGCCCATGGGGTCGCAAAGAGTTGGACAAGACTGAGCGACTTTCACTTTCACTAGTTAAACAAGGGATAGAAATTAGGCCAAGAATCTGAAGCGTCCAAATGGGTATGCCAGTCATCAGATGAGCCTGACATGACAATCTTATACAAGGAAAGGGAAAAAAAAAAAACCACCCAAGTAGTCACTGTCATGGGTAGGGCAGACCCTGTGGGCAGCATGTCCACTTAAAGGCAGACTTCAGCCCCTAGCTTAAGGGTCAAGGTTTCAGCTTTACCAAAACAAAACAAAACAAAACAAAACAAAACTCTAGGCAGCTAGGGAGTGAATCAGGAAGGGTTCTTTGAAGAAAACAATAATGCTAATATGTATTGCTCACAACAGTTAAAAACCTCAATATCACTTAGCTAGCAAGTTGAAGGACAGGCTTTGAATCCACTTCAGAGGCTGTCCTCTTAAATACTTCATTCTAATCCATTTCAAGACTTGGTGTCTGAACCAAAAACGTGCTAGACCATAAATTTGGCACCCATGGCAGCCAAGGTACAGGGCTTGAAACTTTGTATCCCTAAGGATACAAAGGTATCCCTAAGGATACCTTGCTTCACCTGGGTGCTCTAGCTTCCACACTTATACACAACCCTGCCTCCGTGCCTTACCTTCTTGGTTTGACACACTGCCCTACTTGGACTTGATCTTAATTTCATATCCCAGTTCACACTTATTCTCTGCTGGTCTAGGGCCAGTAGTATCCTACTTCTACTACAAAACTCCAATAATTCAAGGGTTCTGCTTGATCAGGAAGGGATCTGAAAACAGAATGAATCGCAAGGGGAGGCCCAGGCAATAAGCTGGACAAACACAGCAGTTATAAAAGCAGAAAGGAGATAATTAGGTTAAATGATAATATGAGGACTCACCCTAACAATGGGACTAATGCCTTTATAAGAAGAAGAACAGACATCACAGCATCTTTTCTCTGCCTTGTGAGGCTACAACGAGAAGGGAGCCATCCCCAAGCGGGGAAGAGCGCCCTCACTGGAAACTAAATGTGCTGGCACCCTGATCTCAGGCCCCGGCCTCCTGAACTGTGAGCACTAAATGTGTGTTGCTTAGGCCACTCAGTCTATGGATTGTGCTATGGCAGCCTGAGCTGACTAATATATCTAGTCTGATGGAATATAGAAATTTTATATCCAATCCCCACCAGGATCTGCCTGAGAAGTTTTCTCCCAAGCAAGTTCAGTGGGATATAACACAAGAAGACAGCACTTAATCCTTAGCATCAGATGGGGGCCCTGGAGTTCATTCATGATGAGATGAACAATATCAAGGGAAAAGATCTTGCATATACAAAGTGAGGACATTAAAGGAAAAGCCAGTAAAGGGCATGGACCCCTCATAATGATTGGCAATCTGATACACGGTACACATCAGCAGAGCTCCCTTACTGATAGGGAAGTCCCTATCCATTTGCCAGGCCCGGTTTTGGCTGGCTCAGTCTGAACAGTGCTGGGCCTTGGGGTGGTGGCTCCATCATGCAGAGACTACCGTTTTCGCCAAGAAGGCACGAGGACAGCAGAGAACGAGGACTATTATTACTAATAATACCTCTTAAGTGAATGGTAAAAGAAAGAAATTTCCTATTTTCTTTAATGCTAAGGACTAGATGCCAGAGGTAGGGAAAAAAGACCCAGAAGGGAACGTTTATTTCTATCCCATTTCTATAGATGAAATGGTTGTACAATTTTTTTCCACTAAAACTCCTAGGGGAGAGATCTGTTGACATCACCTATCAGTCCAGGACCAAGAATGACAACCTAGATTGTTCTTCTGGCTCTGCCACCTACCAGCTATGTGACTTTAAACAAGGCACACCAGCTCTCGAAACCTCAGTATCCTCATCTTATAAAAAAACAGAGAATTGCATTTTCTTGGCCAATCTCCTAGGGTTGTTTTTAATAGGAATGTAGATGTGAAAACATTGAGTCTTTGAAGCACCATGTCAAAGAAAGGGTTTACTTTCATGAGTACCATGAAATCAAAGCATTGTTTCATCAAGTTTAAAGACCCTTTCAGATGTGTGAGCCTGTGTTGTCTTTCTCTGACCAACCACCCAGTATCACTTTTGGCCTATGTTAGCCCAGGACCAGGGGCCTCTGGGATCAGATGGATTCTCACTTGTTAAGTAGTTCTTCATTTTTCTCCAGTTTGGTAAAATTAATGATTTTGCTCCCTGAAGCTATGCCACACTGGGTGGCTTCTAAATTTTGGCAGCATCTGAAAAAATTTCTGCCTATTTAGTTGGCATCAAATTCTTAATGGTACTTAGTGGTTCAGAATTAATTCCTCCACCACAGACTTATCCAGGACATTCCATGCCTATTTATAATTTTCTCAGAACTCCTTGATTCATAGCATCACTCCAAATCCCCAGGCTGCCTCTTTTAACTCAGAAAAGGGTTTTAGTGGCAATTATCAAAAAGCAGCATCCCAACTTGACAAAGCAAAATAACCTTGGCAGAACAAAGTCAGGAGCACGGGAAGAAAGCTATTTGTATACCTCAGCCACAGAATCAGCTAGAAAGGCCTTGAAGACACAAAAATGCTAAGGTTCTTCACTAGACACAAGTTCAACTTTGCCTTCCTCCTTGTTCAGGGTATAGTCATGACCCCAAGAAAACCAGACTTGATACCATGAAGGCAAACTTGCTTCTAGAAATAAGCTTTAGGGACAAAAGAAAGCAGTGAAATCAGGAAGTCCCGGCCTTAACAAACTTGAAAGACAGAGATGGGGCTGGCCAGTGACTGACCACTAGAAGGTAGACCTGCCCACGGAAAGTCAACCGGATAGGGGAACTGTCTCCCTGTTGGAAACTACACAGACCCACGTCTTGTTTTCAGCTCAGCATCACTTCGCCTCTGTGCCCCAGGTTCCAATGTGTAAAACACTGGTAGTTACTCAAGCCCCTCTCTGAACTCTCCCTATAAACTTCCCCAGAGCTATGCTTTTGCAGCCCCGAACAAGAGATTCCTCCAGAGACCTGGGAACCACAAGTCTGTCGCTCTGCCCCCTAGTGGCTGGGTGCGGCACCTGCCGAGAGAGCAGCGTGAAATCCCACCACCTCCCCAGAACGGTTCCACCCAGCCGGGAAGTTTACAACGGAAAGAAATGCTCTTTCTCCTGAATTTACAATGCCAAAACATAAGCAGATTCACAGGAGTGTAGTGTCTTAAGGCAACTTAAAAATGTCAGTTACTTTTTCAGTAGAAAAAAACGCCAGAGTAAGTAAGGCTGATGAGAGGAGAGAGAAATGGTGATGCTTGGAGCTTGGACTCTGGGGTTCTGCCTGCCCCCACTCTGACCCTTCAGGGACAGCACTGAACATGCATTTACAGTCTTAAATTATTGCAGGTGAGGAATGTGGATAATCTTCTAAGATAATCCCTTAACTGTACAATGCTTCCCCCCACCTTTTCAAATTTAATATAAAATATATTCTCTACTTTGGTCATTATCACAGCATTTATCTGTCTGGTTAGTAGGTATGTATCGTACAAATTTGTTGGAGCCCAGATAGGTTTGCTGGATTTCCTCAGAAAATGACACTTAAGAACTCAGAAATGTATTCCATATACACCCACACCCGCGTGAGTGCGGTGCTTTGGCGCTGGCCTTTTCCATCAAGCACAACTGTAGCTGCAAGACAGAGGGGGAAATTAGAGAGTAAAAGACAAAAAAAAAAAAAAAAAAAAGGATGACATACCCCTGCCTTTGAAGAGCCAACACATTTACCAGATGAATTCAGAACAGACAAATCACAGGTAGCCCAAAAGCCAAAACAACATGACTGAGGATCCTCCCCAGATAAGAACAAAAATAAAAATCTGTATGTGCTTAAGAGTATATACACATTTGCAAATAAGCAGATGTACACACAAGAGACACAGGTATGTCTCTGCACATCTATGTGATACACAGACAGAAGTTCAAAAAAATGAGGCAAGTATCTTCTTATAAATACAATGGAGTGGTTGTAAAGAATGCCGATCGGCTGTAGCTTAAAAAAAGGGGGAGACAATCCCCTGGAAATCATGAATACTCTAAGAACCTCTAAGACTCAACCTGAATGCAGACAGCTTTGCCATTAAAGCTGAGGCCTAAATTATTGATCTCTTGCCTTTATCAGCATAACAGTCACGTCCCAGTATCGAGATCTAAGTACACTGCAGTCCCTCTGCTGCAGCCACTGAAATAATTAGGAGAAATTCTCATTAAAGGAGAGTGAAAGGTTCAGACACAGAGGCAGAGCAAGGGGTCTGGGAGGGTGTTTACTGTCTTCCACAGGGTCGAAAGATCACTGGGATCAAATCCCTGAGCAGTGCCCACAGATGACAGCTTATCAGAGGGAAAAAGTACAAACGATCCACACATGCGGTGGCCCTCTCTCGTGTGTTTACATCTGCGAGAGTCTGTGCAGAGGCACAAACAGGCTGCCGAGAAAGCGCTGTGTTCACGTGCGGTGGGGAGGCTTGGGGGGACAGAGCGTGCATACTTGGCGTGTCAACAGGGGAACGAGAGCAAAGAGAAAAAGAAAAAGGAAAGCAGCCCGAGTAAGAAAAATACATGAAAAATAAATAAAAAGAGACATATTAATAATGGAAAATCCACGATGGACTCCCTTCAATTTAATTTATTCATTCTTTGAAAGTACAAGGGGCCCAGGGAAGAAAGGAAAGGTAAGGCATATGGGCAAGCCAGCACTTTCTGATGAGCTCCCAGTTGGCTTGGTAGAGATGCCAGGATAATATATACCAGGATTCAGACACCCGCACTCACAGAAAACCTTTACTCTGACGACGAGGCTCTCTATTGACTTGAATGCAGATTTCACCAGCCTCTTACTCTCCCCCTCCACTCACACACACACATTCAGCCTTTCACACATGTTCCCAGAAATGGCCCAGACTTATGAGGAGAGAGCAAAGGACAGAGAAGAGCCTTTCGGGCACCGCGCTGATGGAGGGAAAGGGTTATGACAGGGGAAATTAGACATGAAGCAAGCGGTAAAACAGTGAAGGAAGAGGGCAGCAACGAACAGAAACCTCTCGCTCAGCCCTGGGTGCGGCACACGTGTGCGTGCACGCGCACTCAAAGTTGGCCCATATTTAATGTCAACATTCAGTCATTTAAAAGAAAAATTCCATCTCACCCGGCTAATCAGAATTGTTAGAGAGACCATTACCACAAACACTGGGAACATCTGAAATTGATTATTTTGACTTCGTTCCGTTAATGAAATCCTCCAGCGACCAAAAACTAGCCTTCAACAAATTTCTACATAATGAAAAGAAAAAACAAGAGCAACTTCACTGACTTAAATATATATATATATATATATAAGGACTATGTGTTTTGCAATGTATATATATTTATTTGGTGCTCCCTGTCGGCGCAGAATAATTGAGCCAGGCTGAATCTGTTCCCACCATTTTGTGAGTGGAGATATTAGCATGGACCTCACATCCCATAAGGAGCACCACATCATTAAATGTCTTGGGCTGGCGCATTGGGAAGAGAAATGCGGGATGTCACCAGCTGATAGGGAAGAAGACTTGATGTTATTTATTAGGGAACACTTACCAGAAACTGCATTTTCTCCATTTGCATTAGATACGGCACCGCTGCCTTTGCAAAGTGCACGCAAGCAAGTGGACTCGGGCAGAAAGGGAAGGCTCCTTCCTCTCCCCCGCCCCCAGGCTTTGTTCACTGTCCCCTGGGTCTCGCCTGGGTCTACAGGGCGCCTCACCCTACCACCTTTGGCCCCTGTCTCTGCTCTGCTCCCTACTCCATTTTCCTGCCCCACGGCCGCCTTGTCTCTCTGAAAGCCCCTTTCCCACCCGTTGCTCTGGGTGGTGTCAGTAGATTCAGCTCAACCCCATCTTTCTGACCCCGAATACATTCGGTCAGCTGGCTACTGAGATGTCAGGACGCCTATGGGGAAAGGCCATCCCATTGGCGCTTGTAGGTGGATTTCCCCTAAATTAGGAATTACAGGCGTCACCCCGGGGTGGGGGAGGGGCAGGGGGTGGAGAGAGCTGACATGCATATTTTTTAATAAGAGTAAGGGGAAAACTGAGTTAAGGCTTCCAGTGGAAGTGCTGGAAATCTTCCACCAGGGGATTCTCCTGGAAAGGGACTGTGTGTGGAAGCATAATTGCTAGATCCCTGCCCCCCACTCTAAGTTCCTCCCCAGCATTTCTGCATGGCAGTCATCAAAATAATCCGGAAATTTGCTTTAAAGATGCAAGCCTCAGGCTATCAGCTCTCAAAGAGGTCCGAGGCTATTTCCCCTGGATCTCCCTGAGGGTGTGTTATGGTAAGGGAAGAAAACCAAATAAGCCTTTTCTGTCCTAACAGCTCTCACGAGCCTGGGGCCTCGGTCCTGCAGGGCAGAGTCTGGCTTCCTCTCTTGACTACCTGCCACTTAGAGGCCCTCATATTCTTGCAGTCAAATGGGCAAGAGGAATTCTCTCCAGTCTCGAAAGGGTAAGCAGGTAGCCCAACCTCTATACCAACAGCAATTATAGGACTGGGAGAGGAGGAAAGGGTTGCAGAGGGCCAGCCCTTGAGGGTCCAGGAAAAGCTCCCACGTGGGTGCATCAACCGCAAAAGCCAGGAAGTGCTGGGAGGCTGTGAGCAGGCAAGTCCTGGGCTGAGGGTACAACAGTGAATTCCCTACACCTACGAGGATGTGCAGTGTAAACTCAGGAAAGGGCAGTAACCCACAGACAGAAGATGCAGTGTGTGTATTCTAGAGAATTCAGCTTCCAGAAAGGAGGCCTGGAGTTGGACCTTGGTCCATACTTGAGGCTACTTCTCCCCAGGGAGCAGAAGAAAAAGGGAGAGAATCCGAGGATTTCTGTGAAACAAGTTCTGCTCACCTGCAATACCCACATCTGCTAGGAGAGTCTGCCCGGCACCCCCACCACCCCCTGCGCATCTTTAGGGGGCACCCCTTACCCCGATCCCCTGCTCCCAACTCCCTAATGCAGCGGCCTCTCCCCCACCTAAAGAAAGTGGCCGAGTGTAATTATGCAGAAAGCACCACTGGAGCTATATCAATAAGACAGACGTCTGTTGTATCATTCTCTCTCAGTAAGGCATTTCTTCTCCCCAATTGCTCATATAGAATCATAGCCTAATAGCATCCCATTAACATAATTGCCAACACAACTAGTGTTCCGTGTCTCAGAGCCATTTACTTACTTTACCATAAAGAATACCAAAACAGCCCTAAAATCACAAAAAGGAGGGAAGAAGAGGGGTGGGTGCTGGGGAAGGCAAGAGGAAAAATGTCCCCCCTTTATATTCCCTTCGCTCCCCAGAACGGGGTTCCAAGATGATAAACACAAGAGCGCCTCTCTCATCTGCAGGAATCGTAACACAGAGCCTTCCTACCAGACTCCCAAGCAGACGTGTGCTAAAATCTAAACGGATTCTGCCAGGCGAAATGAAATTCCCATTATTTTTAATTAATCCTTAATTAAAATATATTACTCCGCAGATTCCGCAAATCTCTCTTAATATGCAAATGTGGCCCATTCAAGGATATTTACATATCATTAATTAAAACGGCACATTCTTTCAGTCTAACAAGCTGAGGGGCTGTGGCTGCTGCCACGTTGGCGCGAGGAGCCTGTCCTGGCAGTGCCAAGCTCATCTGATAAAAAGACGTCAAACCTAGGCCGTGCCTGGGGAAGGTAAGGCAAAAGGGGGAGAGTCTGTGGTACTCTGATGTTCTCTACAACAAGGACTTCAAATATTATCATGGGGCCTTGGCCAAGTGCTTTTGGCAGGGCTCCGAGTCTCCCTGTTATCTACACCTACCTAAAGATCACCTTGGGGCCCAGCCCAGCTTGGCATTGGCTGGGAGACCACGCTTGCTCAGGCAACCGTGAGTCACAGTGGAGGTGGGCTGGGTGGAGGAGGATGCTGGCGTGGAAGGGAGGATTTGTACACACTTGTCCAATTTTCGCCAAGGAAGTGAAGTCCTTCTGAGCCTCAAAGTCAAACCCGCCCCCACCTCCCTCCAAGTCAAGATGCAATCAGGTTGGGTGGGGGAAAAATGAAAATGGACCCAGTACACAAATCTCTTTACCAACTGCTGAGGTTAACAACAAAAGATTCCTAGGGGAAAAAAGAGTCTCTGGGGTGGGACTTTGTGTTGGATTTCATAGAGCCCTGCAAAGGCAAGTTCAGGGCCAGGTAGCCAAAGGTTGACTATTGGGAACAAGTGATGGGAGACATAGTTCTTGGCCAAAATGTAAGCAGACAGGAGGTTAACCTAGGAAAGGCATGTAGAAATGGACACCAATTACTGTTTCTACAGATAAGCCTTATCAGTCAAAGAGAGACCTGCAAACAGCACTCCATATACCCCCAAAGGTGGACGGCGTAGCCAGGTGTAGACAGCCAGAAGGAGAGCCTGCTGGCCACACGTATCTCCCTACCTGGACCACCTGAGACCAGGATAGGCCTAGAAACAAAATTCTGGGAGAATCAGCTGCACTTACCATAAGCCTTGTCCTGAGACCTCTGGGAACCCCCATATCTGAGAATCCCAATCACGGAGATGAGGCTAGGGGCTCGTACCAGCTAAATGACTCAGTCTTGCATAAATCATTCAAATGGGCATGATTCATTCAAATCAGCAAAATTAAGGCTGATTATGTACCATACACATTGGTGGTCATTTCTTCATCGTCAAAAACAAAAATATGAAATCGTTGAATGCCAAAGGTCTACTGTGTTTATCAAAAAAGCTACTTATCAAATTATGACAGAGGTCATGTCCGTATGATATCTTCAGGCTGAAGGGGTGACCCAAAGGATCTGAAATACAGCTCAATGACCATGACCCAAGCCTCCTGTCTTGGCCCAAACACCCTCTGCTTCACTGTACTCTGTAGTCCCATCAGAGTCAAAGTTATTGCTTTGCCAATATTTATTTTTTTTCAGATTATAAACTTCTATAAGGAAAGGACCTTAGCTAAAACATTGCACTGCTTTTTCCTTAGCTCACAGCCACGTAAACATAGGAACTAAATACACAAACCCACTAGATGATCAAAATGAGATCAGTAAGAAAAAGGAAAGGTCTCAAGGCCAGGGGTTCATGAAAGATGGCACCATGGGCCTGAAGACGCCTTCAGAAGCAGCGTCAGTCTGGATGGGGAGAGCCACAACATTTGTAAAAGATTAACTATTGTGGGTAGAACCATCCCAAGACAAACATGATACCATCCTCTCTTCTTAAGGTGTAGCCTAGTACCAAGGCCAGATTCAAATCTCAGCTCTACCCAGGTCAAACTGCATGACAAAACCAGTTACACAAAATCTCTAAATCTCAGTTTATTCAACTGAGAAAAGGGGAACTAATGCTGTCCTATATTGAGTTCTATGAAAATAAAATGAGATAGTCTCAGCACATAATCAGGACTCAATAAAAGGTAGCAATTATTCAGGTTCCCAGCCCTACCATTAGCCAGTCTTGGTCAGCAGGGGTCCCATCTCGTGGTCCAGCTGAGGTCACAGTGACACATAATGTCTGTGGTGGGACGCTGTGGGCACCTGGGCTCGGATGGAGGGGCAGGGTAAAGAAGTCCACCAGGATCAGGGCCCCCAGAGTCTCTGTTTAGATCCGACTAGAATGATGTCTGCAAGCTTCATGTCAACTCTCAAGTCCCCAAGGCCGATGCTCACCGCCCCCCCCCCACTTTTTTTGTTCACAAGTCATTTTCAGAAAGAAAGTTTGTTTGGAAAAAAAAGGCAGTAATTATTAAATTATTATTTATTGCTTTTGCAGGGGGGAGGGAGAGGAGAGCAAATGCCAGGACTTTAGCCTGAAATCTCCCAATTTTAAAATCCAGTGACTCTTAGGAATCTTCTCATTCCCATTCTTCATCCTTCATATTTACTTCAACTCCTCTCCTAGGCATTACTTACTGGTGGTCTTTGAAGCTAGTCTAGGGACATTTCCATTACTAGAATGGCAAGAACAAAAGCCCCACAGTTCTACTGAGCTTATCAAGCTGCAGAATATCTGCTCCATCAGCCAGAATCTGTTATCAGGCTTCTTAGAGCAGCCATCATTATTTCATTTTTCTTTCCCAGACTAAGCTGAGAAAAGAACACACTAGTACATTAAAACAACCTAAGCATTAGCTAAATACACCACTGAATCACTGCAACCTTAGGCATGCTTATACAAAAGCATCAAATAAGAATAATGATAATCAAGGACTTAAGCCTCCTTTTAGCATTCATAAAGTGTCCACTGAATGCAGAAATGAACAGAGCCTTCTTTCTTTCCATCCAGCTTTCAAAGCTATTGGGAAGAGATGAACTGCCACATGGTGGTTGAGAAAGCCCCTGGAGAGTGCCCCTAAGTTAGATATACACCTCAAGATGATGACAAACGGGGACCTCCTCTGGGAGGTGAGG
Source organism: Cervus canadensis (assembly GCF_019320065.1). Taxonomy (NCBI): domain Eukaryota; kingdom Metazoa; phylum Chordata; class Mammalia; order Artiodactyla; family Cervidae; genus Cervus; species Cervus canadensis. The sequence continues at coordinate 3,980,416 of NC_057387.1, forward strand.
CATCCATCCACAGGGACAGCGAACAGTACCCAGGAGCCACATTCATAGCTCCTCGACTCCATCTGGTCTCATGTACCACTGTCTCCTGGAGCTGCCCCAAACTGAGGATTCCGAAACCCTAAGTCACTTGGATTCCTGATGTTTTTGAGATATTACAATCCAGATAATTTCCTACATTATGAGTCCCATCTCACCAAGACTTAACACCATAAGACTTAACACTGCACATTCCCTTGTAACTAGGCGCAGGCAGATGAAATGGGTTCTGTATTTGCAGAAGAAGATCCCCCGGAGAAGGAAATGGCAACCTGCCCCAGTATGCTTGCCTGGAAAATCCCAAGGACAGAGGAGCCTGGTAGGCTACAGTCCATGGGGTCGCAAAGAGTCAGACACGACTGAGTGACTTTACTTACTTACTTACATGAGACTCAGATTTGGAAGAGCTGCAGATGAATTCAGAGGACGTGACCTTTGGGCAACCATGGGGTTGAAGCATGTGGTTCTTCAGGGGCAGAAGTGGCTAAACCACTGGCCTTAGGTACGAGTGTCACGACTGCCAATAGCAGAGACAAAGGCTGCCAGGCTCTCCAGACATTCTATGAGCCAACTAGTGTCCCATGCATTTTAAAGATTAAAAGATCTCTTTTAATACAATTTTTATTCTGCTGAGAGCAGCCAGTGTATGACTTTTATTGCAACCAAAAATTTTGGCCAATACAACTGAACAATCAATATAAAAGAGATCAACAATTCTTTCTGCCCAGTTAGACAAGAATTTTAAAAGTAAACTACTCATGGAATTCATTACAGGACTGAAACACCTGTGAAGAAGGTTCACAGTCCTCCTCTTCCCCGACTCACGACAAAGGTCTCTTTTCTAAGATCCAACAACACAAATTACAAGTCTCTGTCACCACGAAGCACCAGAACAATGCAGGCTGATCCAGGACCTGTCTCTCATGGTGAAGGTTCAAGCCCTAAACCTTAGTAGACTGTGCTGGTATCATGACCACTGCAGTCACCTGTTATCAGAAGCATCTTCAATATCTGACCAGAGGGAACATCCCCCCTAAAAATCTCCCCCATCTTCACACAGGAAGATAAAGAGTTTCAAAAGGTCAAGACAGCAGGACAAGGCCCCCGGCTGGTTACCATCAGCTCATATTACAAAGGAAAGACTTCATTATGCGAGAATAAGGGAAAGCTGGACTTTCTAAACTCCAGGACCTCAGTTCATCTGTTTCAGCTGAGACGTCTGTGTCCTCTTTGCCATACAGCCACTTCCCTTGTTACATGGATTAATATTAAGTAATTCATAATGTTCACCACAGGCAAAGTGGCTGCTAGTTTCTGATTCACAGTGCAGCCTTTTGCTCTTTCAGGATTTACCTGTCATAAATGGGGAGACTGTTTGAAACCCTTTGACAAAATCATCAGGCATCATTCAGCAGGTGCTCGGATTCCCGCACACAGGACCACAACTTAACTTTCCTCAACACTTGGCTTCTGGGAAGAGCAATTAACTTACACATCATCTGATTAGTCATAGCTGTAGTATGAAAGGTGGCCTAGAGTTCACCCCAAACTTACCTAGCAATTGGTATTTTACTTAAGGTGCCAACACACTTCACCATACTTTCCCAATGTAATTATTTGCATAGGACTATGATGGATAGGATATCATACCAAGAGCAATACATTGCAGAGCACTCAAAAAGGTGTTTGATGATCTCATAAATGTTTTAATTGCAATGACAGACAGGTGCAATCATCTCATTAAATGTAAGTATCTTTGATATAGCTTTACTCTAAAGAACACACAGCGTGTCAATGATAAGTATCTTTGCTTGCAGAGCCTAGATCAGGCAAGCTACGGGTCAGAGCCCAAAGCACAAAATGTCAAACAGGCTCTATGTTTCATGAACAATAACATATTATTACACAAGGTCATGTTGTACCCATGGGGAGAGGAGCCCCACTAAGATACCTTCTGCTCTGTTCAAATCTCAAGATAAAATACTTACAGGGAAAAAAAAAGAAACTTTAGATTTTGCTGAAGTCATCCCTTTGGCTGACATACACTAAGGCTGTGGCTTCTGGAAAACATCTGAAACTTACAAAGTTAGGCAGGACATATTTTCACAAGCTGTGCTTATGTTAGCACCCATGCATTTCTATGATATCATAGTCAACTTTAAAACATTTGTGTTTTAGAGATGTAGTTGTTTGTAATAACACAATAATAAAAGGATAAGGGAGGGAGATAGTTCTAATTCAGGAGGGAGAAAAACTACTTCTAATCAAAGTCCTGCACATTAACCCTCCACTACCCAAAGCAAGTCAGTATATCTGTACCACCATGTGCATGTATAACATAGAATGACAATCTTCACATCACAAGGAGGTAACTATGAGAGAGAAAAGAGTGGTCATAATTGCCAACCAACCAAACTCCAGACAATTAGAGAAGAAAACCAGTGCAATTTAAGTGTGGAACAGAAGCATCCCACTTCCAACTCAGCTGTGCCGGAGGCCCTGGTCCAGCGGATGGTCAAAGTCCATACTTCTGAACCCCATGAGCACAGGGCTGCTCCAGGCTTGTCTGGAATGAGTTAAACATGTCTCCTCCAACCCTGAGCCATCACGCATGACACAAGACCGCCGTAACTGACCATGGAAACTCAGTATTGACTTAACTCAGGCAGCGGGATGCACCCAGGGCTTCCCAGGGCCTCCCGGTGTGCTATAAAGGTCCTGTGAACTCTGCCTAAACCTTGTCTCCTAGATGGCTTGAAGTCCTAGCCAAGATGAAAGTTCCAAAAACAGAGTAAGGAGGTATTAAAAGCAGGCTCATTCTTCAAGTCTGGGAGGAACTGATTGGATCGGATTTAGACAGTATCTTAGAAAACATTCAGACAGTTGATGCTCTCGTTGGGGGTCTATGTTTTAGGTCTCCAGGTCTTTTTGTTTTTCACTCTGCAACCAACCTAACCACTCGTGCTTGAAAACATGAAATGAAAAAAGAGCTGAGGCTACTTGGATTTGAACATCCAATGAGGTGATGACACTTATGTACACATTAACTAATAACCAAAAAATAAAATTACAAAGGTCTATACAAGAAACTGGTTGACAGTGAAATTGCCAGTGATCCCTGGACCACACTGAGGAAACAGTCTCAGGGTTCTCTCTGTGAACTGTGGATATTTCTTGGACATGAACCACTGGGACTATTATCCATCATGATAGAAGGAATGTCCTTCAGATACTTAGGCGCGAAGGGGCTCTGCTGGCTTCAATCACAGATCCTCAACCATTGGCCCTCCTTTGCTTTCTGACTACTACAGGTGCTGAAGTAAAGCATAAGAAAATGGCAGTAGGGGGTTCCATTGATGAAGAATGTAGAGCCCAGTGAGGAAGAGCTGGTAGCCATAGAGAAAAACAGAGAAGAGTTTTCCTCTCTTGGCTATTTCCAATCTGGGCTGCCTTAAACACTGTGGACAGGCACAGCAACAAGCCGTGTGTTTGCCTCCAAGTGTGCTCAGCTGTTTGAATGCAGCAATTATCGGGTTGCCCTCCCCCAGCAGAAGCATACTGCAGATATTAATCAAAGTGCCCGGCTCCACAGGTAAGGTAGGTAACCCGTGTGCTGAATAGAAATTTGTGGGAAGGAGTATATAAATCCTTGAAAGGGAATTAGTAGTATCAACAGCTGATGCATTATTTATTTAGAGGCACAGACCACAATCTGTATTATTGTTAGAACTGAAATGAAATACTGTACTAAAAAAAAAAAAATCATCCTGTGCTTGGTTTTCGAAACTCAAAGATGAGCGAGTATGCTGCAGCCAAGGGTAACGTACATAAAAGCAGCGCTGTTTTGTTAACCAAGGAAAGAAAGTGATGGCAGGAGGCAGCAGTACAACCACTAAATGTGACCTCTACACAAAACCACTTCCTTCTTCCTCTGCTGATACTGCTTACAACTGAATGGGGTTTTATCTAGTTGATAGGGTGCCCAGGAACAACAAGTTAATATAAAGGAAGTTTATGTGATGGCAAAGGTCCTTCACTTTATCCCAAGAGGAGAGTCCTGAAGTATCCTTGATCCTTCTCCAATCTCCCCAGGCAGGTGTTCGGTCTTTTTTATTAATTAATTTATTTACTTGTGGCTGCATCGGGTCTTAGTTGGGATCTTTCACTGGGGCTCGCAGACTCTCTACCTGTGGCTAATGAGCTCCACAGCATGAGGGTTCAGTAGTTTCAGCCCTCGGGCTCAGCTGTCCCATGCCATGTGAGACCTTAGTTCCCCGACCAGGGATCGAACCTGTGTCCCCTGCTTGGAATACAGACTCTTAACCACTGGACCACCAGGGAGGTCCCCACCCAGGTGTTCTGAGTCTTCTCAGCCCTGCCATGTCAGCTGCAACCGAGAGGCCTCAGTCTCCTGGCAGCTGCTTAACATCCAATGTTAAGTTCCCCAAGGCTCCAGGCCCCAGCATGTCCCGTGGAGGTAAGGTCCCCAAAGGCCTCCATTCAAAGACTAAACCAGTATTTCAGGCTTAGACAACATTCCCTTAATATTAAAGCCAGGCGCAATCCTTCTCCAGTTTGCGTACACTTTACTTTCTACCAGAACAGCATGTGATTCTCCCTAGCCTCTCCTACCAGTCAATGTTTGGGGCTGCAAACAAGAGGAGTGGACTCTGGTCACCCACTCAGGGAAGGAATTTATTGGACAGATCCTCAGTGCCGCACAGAATCAACAGGAAGTCTGGGGAACCAACCTCGGAAAAATAAGCCCAGGCAGCTGAGACCACAGCCAAAGCGCTGCCATAGGACATCAGTCAGGAGACGGGCACTGCGTCGCTGACTCTGGACTCAGACCAGCCACGCCACCGCCCCCAGCTCTGCCGCTACCTCTGTCGTCCTCGAGCAAGCGGTTCCAATCAGCCAAGCCTAAGTGCCCATGACCCTGCTCCTGGGGAAAAGGAAGGTGCCTGAGAAGTGGGCAGGTTCTGCAGAAGCCCCTCAATGGCAAGAGGACATTCTTCTCAGATTCAGCTCCTGCTTTCTCCGTTCAAATCCCAACTTCCCTTTAGTCACTCAAAAGAGTGACTTTGTTCAGCAAGGAGTGTGACAGAACAGAAATAAAATATACAGTATATTTTCCCTCCTGTATAATGTGCTTTGGGTATTCAAGGAAAGTATAGAGTTGCGGTTCTCAGAGAACTCAGGCATTAAAATAAAGGGAGGAGGGCTATATTCCTAAGGAGGAGGTGGCAGAGAAATGCATGGTCCAGGCTTAGAACTCAAAACGAAAAGACCTGTGGACACAGAATTTCCAATCAGATTTCAGCAGGACCTTCACCTGCCTCCAAACGAGATGATATGAATCAAAGTGTCGCTTCAAGTCTGGACATATCCCTGGGATGTGGTTTCTAGAGCCAGAAACAACACACCTAATTTCCAACGATCAGGGGAAAGAAACATGTCCGCACTGCGTGGATGTGACGCTGGTCACAGGCAGGGATGGAGGGGTGGGGATGGAGCCACCTTTCTAAGTGACTCCTGTTCCCAGGCACTGGACCACACGAGCGCTGAGTGTGATTGCCACTGGTCCTCCCAGAAGCCGCGGTGAGGCACTGTAAAGTCGAGGCGAAAGGCCTGGTTCTGGAAACCAGAATCTGAGACCAAATCCTGCCTTTGCTGCTTAGTAACTGTGTGGTCCTGACAGGTTATTCAACCCCTGCCTCCTTTGTTTCCTCGGCAATACAGTGAGCCCAGTAAGAGCCTCTACCCTGAAAGGATGTAGTGAGCATCCCAACAAACAACACAGCTAGCGCGATTATAACAAGTACCTAGTATATGGGCACTAATACTGGCCATTATTATTATCAGGGCGCTTTTAAAATCCCCATTTTACTGATCAATAATCTGAGGTTGCAGAAGCTAAGTATTCTGTCCAAGGTCATAAAGTGGGTCCATACATGCAGAAATGCGGCAGAACTGGAGTGTCAAACTCAGATTTGACTCTAAAAGCCAATGTTAATCTCTGTGACACCAGACGGCATGCTGTATGAAGAATGTCAAACACATTCAAGCTGCTGTCCAGAGCCAAAACCATAGTTCCACTGCTGTGAATGCTGAGGAACTGTCTCAACAATTATCTATATTAATAGATCTCGAGTATTTCAGCCCGGGCGATTATCTGTACTTGCTTTGGTCATTCTTAGAAAGGCAAGATTGGAATTCCCAGAAACCTTTAAAACCACAGCAGATAGAAAGCAGTTTTCAACTGGTTGCTCTACGCACACCAGGCTGACGAGAACCTTTAGAAATGACACGTTCACTTTCCTGGCCTTTGGGCACAGGGTCACTTTTACAAGTCAGCTAAATCATGGCTACAGGATTAGAGTGGGTTATAAAAGGTTGATTGGTCTTTCTTTTTTGTTCCCACCAGTTCTCCTTTTGTTCTTCCTTTTTTTATCTATCATTTGAGAAATAACCACAAATTCTGAATGCCACTGTGTTTCAGAGAAAGGGGGACCACCCTCTGAATTTGTAGGTCTCCCAATCCACCTGTCACCTCCCTTCTCCCCGAGAATGTGACTGACAGCAGGGCACAAATGGCCAACAGCCACTGGAGCTGCCGGGGGGCACCTCTGCAGGGATGCCTTAGCAGGTGGGCATCCCCAAAGCCACCGGAATGATGGGATGGCAGATGAGGAAGGGGAGGGGCACAGGAGTTTGTGCAACTCTGGGACTATCTGTCCATCACCTTTCCCGCACAGCATGCAGGCTGCACGGGCTTAACCACAGCGGTCGATAAAGCCACACAGATCAGAGTGAGTCAATGAAAGCCAGTGAGACAACAAATCTAACAGGGGAAGGAAAAGGAGTATCTCTTTCCTCAAGCACCGCATCAAAGTAAAAGCGAGCCTCCTTTCTACTTGAGCAGCACAAAAAAGAAATAACGGGCACACTCCTCATGCTGAACAGGGAGGTGTGATGTAAATGTTCCTACACCCCACATTCCACAGTTCAGGACCAACTAAAGTTGTTGTTAACATCTTGTATGGATTTTGTGTCTCGTTTCTGCCCTCAGAGAACAGGTATCATCAAATATACTAAGACTGTGAAATCATCGCTTTATTTCTGACTTGAAGTATATCTTACTTACACTGCATAAGCACTTACTGTTATTTTGATTTTATTGCTTCGATTAATCCAGTTTGAGTACATCATGATAATATGAGGTTTGGTTTACCATATTATTATTGTCTTCTGTTGAGATAACCGTCTCCTGATTCCCTGAAAGACAGCAGATGTCCCCACCTTCCCAATAGATACCAAAGCCTGACACATCTCCTACATCCTAAAAATGCTTCTTAACTGGAGCAGGTAGAAATACCATAGTCACTGAAGTAAGTCTTCTATGTCCCTCAATCACCAAGTATTTCAGAAGCTTGTTTCTTGAAGTCAAATAGCTTTTATCATTTCTCTGTATGTTCTTGTTACTTTTCCACCCTATGGAAAACAGTACCAATACACTCCATTGCTTTGTTTTGTTTACCAAACAACAGATCATTTTTTATTTGGACTAGAATATGTTGTCTTAATATCATTGCTTCAGTCCAACATCCCACATAGGAGATTTTTTACATATATAATCCACAGTTAACCCATTCCTAAACTCATTTGGACATCAAGCTCACCAGAGGATGAAAAATCATATCACCTATTTTTGACAGTATAATCATACATTATATGCAACATGTATAAGCTAATATAATAGTACAATATGTACCATTTCTATAACTTGAGGATTCAAGATGCAGAACTGATATCCACCACCTCAGACACAATTAGTCGTGTTATAAGAATTCCCCACACTTTTTAACATTTTATTGTCCTTTAATTTTCTATTTCACATTGTAAAGAGTTTTTTCCTTCATTCCTCAGCATCCATCACTCAAATTGACACAGCAAATCCTCCAGTGGCATCGAATGGCATGCCGTGTTCCCATCAAATTCCAGACAGCTTTCTCCTTATAATTTATCTAAAATGAAGGGAATAGATGTGCTGTGGTCCTACACAGATTTGGGAATCTGTTTAGTGTTGAAATGCCATGACGAAGTATTTCTGATAATTCAGTTTCAAGGAAGTGAAAATGTGCAGCATTAACAGTTTGTTGATATAAATGAACTTAGATGAGGTGAATCCTACTATTATTTTAAATTTTATGACTCTGTAAAATATGGACTAGATCCATTAGAAGAATACAGATTCTACAGGCAAATATGGCTGGGGGAAAAATTTCCAAGAGACACACTAAGCATCTGCCTTCTGAATTATTATTGATTTGAAAAAGATCCCTGATCCTATTAATGAGCCAACTATGACTGAGACTTTGTCAGGACACACTCGCTTTTGCTACTCCATTCCTCAGCTTCCATATTCCATATTCCTCAGCTATTTGACCAGAATTACATTATTTATGTACTAGACCAAAACATATGTGACATTTCTTACCACTGAGGAATTACACCAATAGATTCTAAGGGATTTTCATTATATTAAGAAGCCCACTCTCTGGTCAATTAATCAAATAATGAGAATGTCTTATTTTTACTCTCTTAAAATATACTTTTTTAAATATTTAAGAATATATACCATATTAATTCCACTCTCTACCACAACAGTCAAAGAGGTGTACACTATAATGGTGAATATTTGCATTACTTCCTTGTTCCACAAAATCTACTGACTCCAAAGGCTGTCACACCCTCATTTATCATACAGAATCTTCATCAAGTCCTTATTAACAATGCATAGTTTTATTGTAGAACTAGCATATCCATGCCATGTAAAAGCCTATTCAGTAAGGTTTAGAGCAACTAGGTCACACAACTGTCTACAACATTTTGTAAATCTAAGGCCTGTTACAAACAAACAAAACAAGTCAAGGAGGTTAACTGGAGCTCCAGACCAGAAAACACAAAAACCAGATCAGACAGATTACAGAAGAAAATTCACCGATCATTATCAGAAATGTTGGCATTGTCCTGCCCATCCCACTGGGACATCACCAGAAGTGGCTCATTTGGGGGTAGGTTAAGAGCAGTCCCAATGCCCATGTGCCTCATCATCTCTATGTATTCAACATCGGACTTTTCTACTTTAGAAGCTAGGACACCCTTTAACATGGTGCCCTGAAAAAGATTAAGTACTCAAGGAAGCTGTTGGAGATGGGGAGAGGGGCGCACTGAAGAATAACTCCTTTTGGCTCATTTCCCTAAAGTCAGTTCTTCCCCTGGGGCATCCTCTCCAGGGTGCCATTCCTGACCCAAGCAAGCCATGTCAGAGGCCCCCATTTCCAATCATGCCCTGACCTCATCCCAGTGATAATACACATCATCCACTGTTTCCCAACTGTGAACTCCTTGAAGGCACGGACTGACTATTTCTCATCCCCAGTTCAATAAATGCTGCTAACTGAATGTACGAATGCTTGAGATTCAGTTAACTGCCTCGGTTCTTCCACTGACCAATGACAACTGAGTCTTTCCTAAATAGGCCTTAGAGTGCCACATAATTCTCTTTTTGTGACTTTTAGAGCAGAGGGGAAAAGAAAACAGGACGCTGATGTGCTGCCCCCAAAATACTATCAGACCATTCTCTCCCCATTGGGACCCTTGAGGAAGTATAAACATCACTAAGGAAAGTTTAAAGGCAAGAAGAATTTAAATTAAGTATTTCTTGCTTTCTCATCCCCATCTTTACAAACTCTTCTGGATCCTGCATCTGCTTAGCCTGACCAAAGCTGTGGATTTAATGAAAAAAACCATCAATGAGGACATAATCATATTATATAACAAATTTTAAATCAAAGAAACCTGAGAACCGGTGTCTTGCCATGATGTCAAGTCTAACCCGAGTACCAAAGACTGGGCCTCTTTTCTGTCAATTCTCAGGGACGTGGAAACACACACACACCCTGCCTGCTTGGTTCAAGGTAAAAGCAATAGGCTATGTGTCAGGGAGCCTGAATGTTCCTGCTATTGTAAGTTAGCAAACAGCCTGACAAAGTCCTCCACGTCGTCCCCGTCTACAAAATGAAGCTGTTATATATAGTTAAACACCTCACCGTTCATTGTGTTTATAGAGTATCTGTCAGAGATTTCTAGTTTCAATTTTTTTATATCCTTGAATTACTCTCTACTATTTAGAAAATAAAGGTGGAATTTCTCAAAAATAAAGTTGCACGTTAATCTGGAGAGGAGCAGAGTTTTAAAATCAAATTATCAAAAAAAAAAAAAATCAAATTATCAACACAGAATGACAAAACCTCAAGGAAGAAGGGAAATGCTGCTCCATCATCATACTTACTGTCATGAATAGCGAAGGACAATGAACCGGAGAACGAACCCTAAGCAAAGAGACAACTAAGTCCCAAACCATTTAAAGCACCAATTTGTGGGGCAAGGTCTGAAAAGTATGGCCATAAAGCCTTTGTTCACCCTGGCTTCAGCTCTCCCATACCTCTTGCCTGGCACCCTGGTCCCTTCACTGAATCCAGGAGACTCAGGTCAACTGGACCACCATGTGCTCCAAAATATGTTTGAATATTTTGAATATCCTAAGTATCAAATTAATATCAAAGATTTTTTTCCTTAGAGAAAAGTCACAAGTGAGACTGAATAAGTATATTGTGACACATTATATAATGGACTACCCACTTGGCAATAAAAGGGGACAGACAACTGACACAAGCAGCAACATGTATAAATCTCAAAAAACGTGACGATGAGTAAGAGCCAGGCCCCAAAGTACACATACTTCATGATTCCACTCATTTAAAGTGTAAGAACTGGCAAAATTAGCATGGGATGAAAAAAATTAGAATAATGGTTGCTGGGGGTGAGAAGTGAGGGAGGGGAAAGTGATGAAATGAGGTAGAAAGGATCAGAAGACACTTTCAGGGTGGTGAAAACAGTCTAGATCTTAATTGGGGCACTGGTTACATGGGTATACTCACCTGTCCGAACACATCAAAGTGCATACTTAAGATCTGTCCATTTTACTATTTGTAAATTTACCTCAGTTTTTAAAATTCACAAGATTACTCATCACCAACCTCCTCCCACCTCTGACTCAATCTAGCAAGTACAAGGAAGAGAACACTGAATTCTGGAAACAGAGGACCTGAAATATAAGCCCAGACCTCTAACCTTCTAGCTCTATCATCTTAACATATCCGTACTCTACGTTTTCCCCACCTGCAAAATGGGAAAATCTTATTCATGGTCATTCCAAACAAAATACACCAAAGATAAATGCCAACACCACATAGAAAAATGCTTTGTAAATAGTATAATATGATAAACAGAAGAGATTATGATTCCCCAGATTAGGGTAGGGGTCAGGAGAGGGTATCCATCAGGGTATCCCCCACTGGGATAATGTTCATTTATGTGACAATTTTCTCTTTCTCCCATTTTGAAACATGGGATTCTGCAGCTACTCAGGCCACTAAGCATTTGGCCTCCACTTTTCCTTACACAAGAGAACATACGCACACACACTTCCATAAGCTCTATCTGCCCCCAATTGCTCTAGCTACTCCGTCTGCTTTGCAAGGCGCCCAATCTACATAAACTAGGAGGATCAGTCAACCAGGCAATGAGAAAAAGGCAACAAACTGTAATCCAAGGCCAAGGTACAAGACCCCACACCAGGAGGAACAGGTCATCAGGTCCCGCTGAGTCTTGGCTGTCCGTCACCTTGCTCAGAGCGGACTTGGTCACAGGAAGGCACCTATCGGTGGCATTCCCCTGGGTCCCACTCCCCAACCTGCTCTTTTCTGGACGGCTGTTTATGCCCTCCCTCTTCCCTGGCTCTCCATTCTCGCCCACACTTTCTCTTTCTCTCCAGGCTGGGTTTAATTTGACACCTTGAGCTTTGGTAACGAGGTGGGGAGCAGAGCAGCCACAGCGGAATTCATTAGGCTCAACACTACAGGGCCCGCTCTCTGTGCGTTAATGACATCGGAGGGTAGGGAAACGAGACAGCCACCACGCGAGATGAAATAAACATGAGGACTGTCAGCAGTGACAGCCTGAGCAAACGGGACAGAATGAGCCAGGTAGAGACCTTTCCCCGTCCGCACAATGCAGACCGACAGCTTGCACATCCCCTCCCCACCGCCGCCGCCCCCCCCCAGTACCCAAGGCTGAAGAGTGAGGAAGAGGTGGGGTGACGTGGAGGTGTGGATGGGAAAGGAGGAGAGAAAACACAATGAAATTACCATTGTTTTAACATACAAATTTCATTTATCAGTTTAATGTTGGCGCAAACCAAATTTATCACCCTCCTCCGGAGACAGGAGGCACAAGAGGCTGGGGGTGGGCCCGGGCTGCATGAGGCTTGGAGGATGCCTTCCTCCTCCCCACCCCGAGCTCTCCTGGCTGATTCTCTTTTCTGAATAGCATCCTCCCCCCACGCCTTCTACCACTGTAACTCCATCACTCGCCGTTACTAAAGGGGCATGGAAGGAGGAAAGGAAGACAGAGAGGAAGCACTGGTGATGGAGAAGAAATAGAAATGCTGGCTTCTCTGCATGTTTTTTTTTTTTCTTTGAAGGGCAGGGAGGTGTTGACAAAGAAAATTCAGGCAGCGTGCACTCGGCCACGGAGCAGACCGGCAGGGGCACAGCCAGCCTGAGAAAAGCCCTCCATGTGGACACTTTCGGGAAGAGCAGCACGGGCCCTGCTTCCAGTTACCAGGCGTCAAGAGAGGTAACTGACAAGGGAGGTCTTAGGGACCGTGATGACCTTCCCTTCTGCACACAACAAGAAGGAATGAACCGGCTGTAGTCAAACTAAGCCTCCTTCTCTTCCAAGAGAATAATCCTGTATCCACAGGACCAAAGAGAGAGCCTCTCTTTCCTGGATTTGCCTAAGAGAAGGGTGCTTCCTCATCTCCAAAAAGAACAGACTCCTATGGCTGGCCCCAGCTTGAAGCCCAGGGCTGGTATCTGGAGGGTTCCATTTTCCCCAATGTCATCAGCAGACCAACACAACCAGACTGGATCACTTCCTGCAAACCCTTTCCTGGAAAACCTTCCACTATTTCTTCTCAGCCTTTCTCAGAGAGAGTATGTATGTAAGCCAAAGCCCACACTTTGAAGCCAAACATCCCTATTTTCTTTGGCCATGGACATCTCAAGGTTTTCAGAGAACTCTGAAAGCTGGCAATATTATTATGAGAAGGGAAAAGAAAGCCATTATTTTTAATAATTAGCATGCAAAAGAAAGTTGATGAAGGCTGGATCAATGACAGAATTCAGACTTAGAACAGACACAGCACAGTCATTTGAGGCTACGTGAATGCAAGTGTGCCCTGTCTCACACCAGGCCAGGCAGGTGGGGATTCCAAAAAAAATGAATATGCAAGTCTGCTGCAGATTCCGCTATAGGGATGTGGAAGACGTGGGACGCCAAGGAAGAGGAGTGCAAGCTCTACACTTCAACGTGGTGGCCATGAACCAGGGTGCTAAGTGGCCATGGCTCCAACCAAGGGCATGAACAACCGATATCAGAAAATTGCCTACTTGTTCCAAGTATTGGAGGAAAAAATGGGTTTGAGGTGTCACAAAATGGGGGACAATTTTGTCAGATGTGTCCTGGGTTTAAGGCCTAGAGAGACACAACAGAAGTTTTACCTACACTCAACAATGACAAGGCCTTAGTTTCCTCATCAGAAATGGTTCAGGCCTTTTTCCCCTGGATGATGCAGAAATAAATGAGTTAGCACCCTATATGAAGCATTACCATCCCCGAAGGAAAGCAATCCATTAATAACGGTGCTTTAAAAGCATTTCACATTTAAGAGACTAATTTTGCTTTATGCTCAAAAATATGAGTATAGAACATTTTGTTACGGAAAGCAGACACACGGTTCATTTCTTCTGGAAGGCGTAAATGGGCCGATTAAGAGTAAAGCTCAAGGAAAGGGCTGAGCCAGACCTGAAGGCCAGCGTTATCACGTCTAGCATGGACCACCTGCAGGGGCACCCGGAACCCATCGTGAGCACAAAGAGAACAGCGCACAGGCCACCAAGCTGATCAGGAGAAGCAGTCACCTCAGGTTACATCAGGGACACCACAGAACAGCAGCTGAACAAGAAGCATGTCCCCACATGGTTCACATGTGGCCTGGCCCACGGCTGTCTGTCTTTTGGCCCAGTTGTAATTTCAAGCTTGCCCCAAGATCAGGAGTCCCTTTTCATTTGTACATTTTCATGACCCTACATGGCCTCTCCCCATCTCAAAGATCCCCCCTGCAGAAGTCAATTACTCCCCTCACGTTTTCTCACTTACCTGAAAGAAGAAAGCCTTCCCACCAAGAGGGGGCAGTTGACAAACAACTCCTGTGTGGTCCTGAGCGGTAGGGAGCACAGTGGAAAGAGGGGAATGGCTTTAGAGAGAGAGAGATACATTTTGATCCTCTTCCTCCACTATTTACAAGTCTGGGATTTACTCTCAGTGGCCCTCAGTTTCCCCTTCTGTAAAATGAAGATTAGTATAACACCAACATCTGTGCTACATTCAATTTAAAGACGGTAAGGATCACACAGCTAGCAGGGCCTGGCATGTGGCAGAAACTCTTTCAAAGTGAACCAGGTAGCTGAAAAAGTGTCCAAAGAAGTTGCTGTGACAGTTCTGAAGTTTCCTGCCTTGAAGTATGTGAAAAATGAGCTACACAAGCCAAAAATACTACACATACTACCAGAATAATCTATACCTTATAAACATCAAAAAAGTGAAAAATGTGAAAATGTTAGTCACTTAGTCATGTCTGACTCTTTGTGACCCCATGGACTGTAGTCTGCCAGGCTCCTCTGTCCACAGAATTCTCCAGGCAAGAAGACTAGAGTGGGTAGCCATTCCCTTCTCCAGGGGATCCTCCTGACTGAAGGATCGAACTCACATCTCTTGCATTGTAGGCAGATTCTTTACCACGAGCCACCCACAGACTTGGGCTTCCCTAGTAGTCCGCCAGGTTCCTCTGTCCATGTGATTTCCCAGGCAATAATACTGGAGTGGGTTGTCATTTTCTTCGCCATGGGATCTTCCTGACCCCGGGATCAAACCCAACTCTCCTGCTTGTCAGATGAATTCTTTTATCACTGAGCCACCTGGGAAACCCCATATGTAGTATACCTACATACTATATCTCTGTCTATGGGCCTTCCCCTGTAAGAATACTGGAGTGAGCTGCCATGCGAAATTCCCTTCCCCCATGGTTAGCACTTAAAATCACTTATAAGGCCTTCCTTATTTTTCTTTAGGCATCTTCAACCTCTTAACCTCACTTGCTCCAATCACCAGTCTTCCCCCAGTCCCCACAGCAATATTTTACAACCTTGGTGAAAGTGAAAGTGTTAATCACTCTGTCGTGTCTGACTCTTTGCAACCCCATGGACTGTAGCCCACCAGGCTCCTCTGTCCATGGAATTCTCCAGGCAAGAATATTGGAGTGGGTAGCCATTTCCTTCTCCAGAGGATCTTCCTGACCCAGTGATTGAATTTCTGGGTCTCCTGCATTGCAGACAGATTCTTTACTGTCTGAGTCACTAGGGAAGCCCTATGTGCCTAATACTAGAGGTTGGGATGCTTTGAAAAAAAAGAATTAATGCTCAGCACAAGGCCCCAGAATTTCTGACTTCACGGTTTCTGTGTGAAGCCCAGGTATTGCTGGTAGTTCACAAAAGTTCCCCAAGTGATTTTAACGGGCAACCAGGATTGAAAGCCACTCTGTACCAAATATACTTATTATTAAAAGGTTTATGCATAACATTAAAAGTATGTTTTTATTATCAGCCTCTGTGAAAGCCATACCTGGGAGGGACATGGGAGGTCAACTGGGTCACCCACACCTCAGGGAGAAGCTTGGGAAGGTGAAGCGACTTTCGCTAATAACACAATGACATCCACGGGCAAAGCTGGCTTCCTCCCCGCAGATCCCTGGGTCTCTAGAACCTACTTCCTTTGGCTTGAGCTCTGAGGCCTGAACTGCCCACCCCCACTCTCTCTTCCATTCTCCTTCTTTCTTGTCCCATCCTTCCCAGAGTTTCCTCCCCTGCTGGCCTTGTTTTCAGTCTTTAGTGCTAAATGCTTCCAGTTTGAAGTGTTCCATATAGTGCCTGGAGCTTGAAGAGAAAAGTTACCATGAAAATCTTAATAAACAAATAAATAATTCATACTAGGTATTGGTCTGTTCTCTGCACCACTGGGTTTCAAACATTTCTTAGAAACCGACTCTCACCCTTAAAGTCAAACAAATAAAATCCATGATACAGAAGTGCAAGAGCTGAAGCTGGGGTTCAGTCCAGAGTCCCAGGGGCTCACCCACTCCCTGTCGCTGCCAGAGGGGCTGGCCTAGGGCACCTTCACCTGTTCTCAGGATCCTATGAGGGGTAGATGGAAAATTTCCTCACCACAGGACATGCGGTTGTCTTGTGTGTTTGTGATGGACAGCCCAAAGGATACAATTTCACTAGACTACACATCCTCAGTCCCCCAAAAACAAGAGAAGGCATTTGTTGTAAAATAAGCACACCACTGTGAAAACAGTATGTGTTGCAATTAGGTTGTAAGAAAAATAAAGAAACATGGCAGGTGAGATCTACTCAATCCACTCAATCCTGAGAAGGCAGTGAAGTTTCCCAAGATTATCAAAAAATCTCTCGGACTTCCTGACAGTCCAACAGTTAGGACTCTGTGCCCCCAGCACAAGGGGCACAGATCCGATCCTTGGTCAGAGAACTAGGATCCCGCATTCTACATGGTATGGCCAAAACGGAAAAAAAAAATCTCTTTCCTCCCAGCAAGCAGGGAAGTTTTCTTCATATGTGCATACATGCCTGGGAGTCTGTTATCTCCCCTGAAGACTCAGGGGCCCCACACACTCTTTCCATTCAGGAGGAAGGCATGTGAAAGTGAAAGTCGCTCAGTTGTGTCCAACTCTTTGTGAACCCATGGACTATATAGTCCATGGAACTCTCCAGGCCAGAATACTGGAGTGGGTAGCCTTTCCCTTCTCCAGAGGACCTTCCCAACCCAGGGATTGAATCCAGGTCTCCCGCACTGCAGGCTGACTCTTTACCAGCTGAGCCACAGGGGAAGCCATAAAGGAGAACAACAATTAAAAGTAAGGAGGTCAGTATGGTCACACTTCCTACCTGGAAGCGTCCACAGGCTTTTGGCAATCAAGAGAGGCTGCCTCCTCCTGGTAGTCATCTCTACCCAAAACAAACAAACAAACAAAAAAACTACAAACCACCTTCAGGTAGATTCCTTCATTTATGTGGCTGTCAATGACAAGCGTCCCTATCAAACTAGCTATGCAGTTACAACTACTGATTCGGTGGCTAAATTTGCCAGAAATCCCACATTGATTATTTTAAGTGATTTCCATAATACAGAGGAAGTCGAGATTACAAAGAATTTTTGTTTCTTTGCTTGTCTGCTTAATTATTTCTTTACCCACCATATGCTTCCAAATCAATGTCTCCTTTATTCTGCTCCAAAGGAAGCCTGGCTTGCTTAAGGACTAGATCTAAACATCTCTAAGGCTGTCAAGGAAAGGAGGCAGAGATAGAAAAATAAAATCTCTTCAGATCTGCATTTGGGGTTACTTTGGGGTCAAAACACAAGCAGGGAAATCTTCCTCATTCCATCTTTCCTTCATTTCACCCTCTGATCGCCACTAGGCAGATGCCATGTTCCCCATTTAGAGATGAGACAGCTGAGGCTGAGAAAGGCTAAGTGACTTGCCCAAGGTCATACATACAGTCTGTCCTTGACCTTGGATCCAGGTATTCTACATCTAAATGCAGTGCTTTACCCATTACAAAACTTCTGCCTCAAAATTCCAGGTGCCAATTGTTAAACTGTACCGAAATGTGCCAGAAACCACTGCAAAGCATTTAATTCAGCAAGTCTGGTCATGTTGGTGGTGTCATGTCTCCCCAGCAGTATCTTACCAGCACCTTCAATTTCTCCGCTGGCAAATCCGCACAGTCAGTGGGAGTGAGGAAGGTGTTGGTGTGTATGTGTTGGCAAGAATAATGAATGGGCCATGAACAGTTTTCAAAGGGCCACTTATTTTGTCCTTAATATTTCAAACCCAAGTCCTTCTGCCATGGTTTTTCTTCCACCTCTTGCTCCAAATTCTTTTCAATCGCCCCCTTCAAACTCTTTTAACCCTCCCCCGCCCTTCTCCTCTGCCTTAAAATCAAGCAGCCATGGAGTTTGTTCAGATTCCCTATTCATCAAGGAAATGAATTCCATATGCATAATTCATTTCTTTTGT